>NC_044307.1:45654546-45988329 GCF_007474595.2 Lynx canadensis
CTCTGCCTAGCTCATAACATTTTATGATGGCAAGATGAAAGTTACCTGTGAAAATGTTCTGAGAGAATTAACCCCATACAAAGATCAACTCTTTCTTCTATTAGAAAAGCCATATGACATACCAAAAAAAAAAAAAAAAATCACAGACCTGGGTTCAAATCCCAAGTGTGCCACTTAGTACCTGTGAGGTTAGGCAAGATCAACTTTTAGCCCCTTACTTTTGTAAAAACATGAAGTCACTTCAATGTCACAGAACTACTTGATGACATTAAAAGAGTTAATGCAGTGGTACCTTGGTAGCTCAGTCGGTTGGGTGTTAGGCTCTTGATTTCGGCTCAGGTCATGATCTCCCAGTCGCTGGGTTTGAACCCCGTGTAGGGCTCTGTGCTGACAGCTTGGAGCCTGTTTGAGATTCTCTGTCTCCCTTTCTCTCTGCTGTGCGTGCACGCTCTCTCTCAAAAATAAATAAAATAATAATAGTAATAATAAAAGAGTCAAGGCAGACATAGTGCCAGACACAGAGTAAACAGACAGTGACTATTTGTTTTATTCTCCTCTTCCCTTCCGTGATGTCTGATTCAGGCAGGACGGGTGGGATTGGTGAGTGACTAGGAGGTAAGACAGTGGGATGGCTAAATGACAGACGCAATGGGATCATCCACCCCCGAGATCATCCGAAGTGTATTCCCAGGCTGTTTGGGAGCTTTGACAGCATTTTGCAGATATCACTGGAAGCCTCAGCAACTCACTGCAAAACCTAATTATGCAAGTAATAGCTGCAGACTGTCGGCTGACAGCTGGTGATTGAAATACTCCTGAGTGGCTGATAAAGTCCTGCCTGGACTTCTGTTTCCTTTTGTTCGTGATTGCCACGATTCGTATTCCAGTATGCCTTTGTTTTTTCCTAATCAAGATTTGTTACTCCCTAATTAAGCTATTATAAAATAGCTCTGGTCTCCCTCGCTGATGTGTGTGCGTTTAAATTAAGCAAATGTTTGTTTCTGATGGAGCCACACAGAGAACATGTCCCAGCGTGCAGCTCACCTGCTCTTCCTGCCTGCTTTGTCTTTCATTACTGACCTGTGCCTGTTGCCAGACAACGTGTGGCTTTGGGCTGGAGGAATTTGACATAGAGATAGGAAGAGATATTTCGAAATTAAATTGTTAGCAAAGATGAGAATCTTTTTGTGAAATTTGGAACTTTGGAATCCTTGCTGTCATGCCTGTTTGACTAGCTTTGACTCCTAGAGTCTGCAGGACTTCTGGGAACAAAGCCCATCCAAGTTCCCAAACCCTTGGAGATGTTTCAGAAGCCTCATTAGCCTGTGGCTTCCCCAAGGTAGTGAGGAGACAGGGAAAGAAGTTATCTTTGTGGTTGTTTAATTTCGAGCTGTTAGGACATTGCTTGCAAACGAGGAGCTCATTTTCTGTCTGCTGAATAAACACATACATTAAACATCTTAGGCACCTTTTTCAGATTTCGAAAGCAGACAGCAGAGAATGGGAAAACATCTTCTAGTTTGGATGTTTTGGAAATACTATCTCTTTGCAGATCTAGCCAAGTTACCAGTACCTTTACTGTTCTCCTCCTCCTCTTTTATAAAGGAGAAGGGAAGTGGTTTCTTAACTAAACAATAAAAAAAAAAAGTAACATTTTGTATTTGGCACGTTTTACCTTGTGAAATGTCAGTGCTGATGTAATTGCCTTTTTTTTTTTTTTTTTTTTTTTGGTGTGAATCACATGAGATGACTGTTTTCTCAGGTTGTATGTTCTTGAGAGATAAGCCTCCTCTGAAGTCAATGTCTGTAGCAAATTGTTTGGCTTGGGCTACACGAAGCTAACATTTACAAACATTTGTTTTAGAGGGAAGAGTTACATTCCCCCCTCCCCCCCCCCCCACCCTTGCATTTCAGAAAGGTGTGAGGCTGAGCTGGTGGAAGGAGGTCTGAACCATTAGAAACCAAAAGCTTTTCAGAAGGAAATCGGAAGAAGGTGGGAGGCGGTAGGGGTCCAAAGATTGGATTCTTGCTGCTGTTTTGCCCCTATACTTTTGTCTTCTTTCAAACTTTTTGCTTTCACAGGATTGGAAAAAGAGCTAATGACTATGGCTTAATATCAACAAGTCTGGAAGAAAATTGATTGTATTGAAGTCCACTTTACTTAAAGAGCCGTGTTTAAGCAAAATGCCAAAAAAGCCAACTTTAGAAACTGTTTCTTCTAAGTAAAAGAATTAAGAAAAAGTTCAGAATGTACTTAGAGTTCCACTGTTGTTGAAACTTGGGCAAAGATAGCATTCCAGAGTTGTGGTCTTCAGTCCTTCCATGACAAGCTAGTCCCGGATAGCAAAGAAGTTGTTAGAAAATTCTGGGCTCCAAAATTTTAATAGCAGAATAACTATCAAAAAAGTCCATACTGTAAGGTCTGTGAAGGGCATTACCACATATAGCACAAAGTGCTCATTTTGCCATGCATAAAAATAATTTTATTAATAATCAAAATGCATATTGATAAAATTAAAAGAGCTATGTTTAAAATTTAAAACAATGGGACCCTAAAATAAGGATCTTTTTTCAATATAACACCTTAACATTTTAAGCAAACAGTAGTTTTCATATTGTTTTGTTGAACTTGTCTAGTTATTCAACTTCTTCCCAGCCCTTAAAAAAAAATCTATTTGAGTGTTTGGGTAGAACAGTGAAAGTTTGTTGTCTTCTATCATTCTTTAAATCTTTTTAAAAAGTAGTTTTAGTTAAAGAGAAAACGTTCTGTATAATGAGAATTTTAATATAAAACCAATGAAGGGGCACCTGACTGGCTCAGTTAGTAAAGCATGCGATTCTTTTCTTTTCTTGTTTTTTACATTTATTTATTTTTGAAAGACAGAGGGAGACAGAGCACAAGTGGGGGAGGGGCAGAGAGAGAATGAGACACAGAATCTGAAGCAGGCTCTAGGCACCAGGCTCTGAGCTGTCAGCATAGAGCCTGATGTGGGGCTTGAACTCACGAACTGTGAGATCATGACCTGAGCTGAAGTTGGACGCTTAACCATCTGAGCCACCCAGGTACCCCAAGCATGTGATTCTTGATCTCAGGGTTGTGAGTTCAAGCCACACATTAGGCACGGAGCATATTTAAAATGAAGTAAAATAGGGGCAACTGGATGGCTCAGTCAGTTAAGCGTCCAACATGATCTCAAGGTTTGTGATTTTGAGCCCCACGTTGGGCTCTGTGCTGACAGCTTGGAGACTGGAGCCTGCTTCCGTTTCTGTGTTTCCCTCTCTCTCTGCCTCTCGCATGTTCATGCTCTGTCTCTCTCTCTCTCTCAAAAATAAAATGAACATTAAAAAAATGAAATTAAATTTGTGTAAATCAGAAAAACATGGACTCATGTTTTGATTTTATGAAAATTATGTTAACAAATTCATCAGTGGCTTTTAATTTTTTTTTTAAATTTTGACGGTTTTACCCAAAGCAGTAACTGCATTGGTGATCATTGTGGTAAGACTGATGATTTTCATACTGAATTGTTATCCATTTGGAAGACTTGGAAAAAAAGGATGCCAACGTGGCTGAAATTTTTTTTTTAATTTTTTTTTTAATGTTTTATTTTATTTTTGAGACAGAGAGAGACAGAGCATGAGTGGGTGAGGGGCAGAGAGAGAGAGAGGGAGACACAGAATCCGAAGCAGGCTCCAGGCTCGGAGCTGTCAGCACAGAGCCCAACGCGGGGCTCGAACTCACAGACAGTGAGATTGTGACCTGGGCCGAAGTCGGAAGCTCAACTGACTGAGCCACCCAGGCGCCCCCAATGTGGCTGAAATTTATTTGAAATTGTATGCCCATGTGGGTTGCAACTAAATATACTTAAAACTGATGAGCAACAACATAATCCTTGTGCTTAAAGAACTAGGGACCTTCAGCAGAAAGCCTTTTTTTTTTTCTTTTTATATCACAACATTGTTTATTATGTGAATTTTTTAAAACTATTTATTTATTTTTGAGAGAGAGAGAGATAGGGAGTGAGCAGGGGAGGGGCAGAGAGAGAGGGAGACAGAGAACCTCAAGCAGCATCCACATTGTCAGCTCAGAGCCCGACGTGGGGCTCAACCTCACGAACCATGAGATCATGACCTGAGCTGAAATCAAGAGTTGGACGCTTAGCTGACTGAGCCACCTAGTTGCTCCATTATGTGAATTTTTTACAATACAAACAAAAAATATATATATGGAAATGCAATATCCGAATACAGCTAAATGCAGAATGGTGACTTTTTTTTTCTTTTCAAGAGGCCAGGATTCCATTTCTAGTAAAACAAAGAGACTGCACATAGGTAGAAATAGGTTGGTCGTTAGCCTCACAATTAGAAAACCACTGAAAGAGGCTGCAGCAGGCAATGTAGAATATTGTAAATAACCTTTGGATTTCAGTGGAATTTCAGTTAGGTTAGTATTTCAACATAGGAAATATGGCTAAAAAGACATTTTGCCTAGTCTTTAAAATAATGGCCTTATTTGCTGTAGAATTATGCACAAATAGGATAAAAGCTATTCCTTTCTGGCTAAAAATGGTCAAAGAGCAAATATCAGCCATTGCAAAAGCTCCCGGCCTTTCTTGATGACGTCCAAGTCTTCTGAACCCTGCCGTCTAAAAGCAAAGAAATATCAAATACGTTTCAAAGAGGATTTCACCCAAAATGAAAAATACTAAAATTATTACAATTTACTATTAAAAAATAGAGATCTGATATAGATCAGATCTGATAGAGCACAGATCAGATATAAATCATCAGTGTTTCTTTTTTTTTTTTTTTTTAAATTTTTTTTAACGTTTATTTATTCCTGAGACAGAGAGAGACAGAGCATGAACGGGGGAGGGGCAGAGAGAGAGGGAGACAGAATCGGAAGCAGGCTCCAGGCTCTGAGCCATCAGCCCAGAGCCCGATGCGGGGCTCGAACTCACAGACTGCGAGATCATGACCTGGCTGAAGTCGGATGCTTAGCCGACTGAGCCACCCAGGCGCCCCAAATCATCAGTGTTTCTTGCCCGCCTTGCCTTCCTCTCTTCTTTCCTCTTTCCTCAATGAGTATATTGTGGGCACCACCATGTTTCTAGCGCTATTCTAGGTGCCAACGAATCATTTTAGTTTTGAGATCAATTTTGGCAGAAATAACAGTAGCAGGACTTGTCTAAGATCAGTTTGGGAAGTTTGCTACCTACCTACGAAAATCCAGTTGGGTGGGAATGAGATAACAGGCCAAGCCTGGTGCTTACTCTCCTTCGAAAGATGTCTCTGGGCTGAGTTTGCACATGGGCACCCCAACTCAGCTTCCACCACAGCCACCCACACGTTTCTCAGGCCTGCCTAACCCAGGGAGTGAACCATCCTTCTGGATCCCTGAACGCGGGCTATTATTCATTACACCCCAGCAGGCAGCTTCCTTTGGAAGGATTCCTACCTCAGGTGTCAGGTTGCCTGTGCTTCCTGGCACCAGCCGCTCACACCTGCAGCCTCCTGGTGAGGTCCATGGGAGGCCACAGGGACGCCACCTCTGGGGCAGAGAAGTCTGAGTTGACAGCACTCAGGACAGAACCCAGACTTACGGGCTGACTGCAGTGAGAGACTTTGAAAGCTTCAGATTGGAGACACTTTGCTTTTTCATTTATTTTTATAGAAGCAAGAAAGGCAGCGGTGTGGAAGACGATGACTCACATGCTTTTGCTCTACTGCTTAGTGTTCCTTTTGCCCACAGAATCCTGCAGGACATTATGCCAGGTAAGCAAAGGGAGGTGGGAGAAGGAACCGGTAGGGAGAGAGCAAATGGAAACGAAAACCCATCTGTCAGGCAGCTCGTAGTTATCTGTGCTCAAGTGTAGGGAGAAGATAGTGGTCCAGCCAGAAGAACTTACAGCTATGGGTAACCAAAACCTGTTTTAGCTAATAGCCTCAGACTATTTTTCTTTTGATTTTTTTCTACAAGTTTCCGAGATGCAATGAGGCTCAAATGATTTAAGGGTGATAAGCTCTTTTTTTTTTTTTTTTCATATCCTTTGACGGTGATGACTTTTCATTGCTCACCACTGGACAGTGCTACTTCCGTAGAGGCACTTGAAAGTGTGGGGGCGGTGAGGGATGTCACAATGACTGGGAGATACTTAATGGCATTTAGTGGGCAGGCCCTAGGAATGGTCTGGCTCAATGAGGCATTGTCCCACCCAGAATGAGAATCGTGAGAGTGAACACAGTGGATGGGCCGGAAGGAGAAATGAGGAACTCTGACAGCCAATGGTTAATCAAGGTTTAACTGGGGTAAGGTTTGTAGCAATGTACTATTTGTAAGTTTTGTGGGGCAGTGAGCCTTATGACTCTCTCTAGAATATTTTCACTCATACCATAAGTCATTTTAATGTCCTTAACAGTTACTTACTTCAAATTAGGTGTGGAGAATCATTGAGCGATTGAGAGAGGGAGAGAAGGACTAAGACTACTTAGACCTTCTTAGGAACAGTGTATTATTATTGGACTACAAGTTCCGGACAGGAGTTCCATCTCTTACATTCAGATAGGGAAACTGAGGCCCATGGTGTGGAATGTGATTTTCTTGAGGTTCCATATCTACCCAGCCACAGGACCAAGGCCAGGGCCCCGGTTTCTTCAGATTCTGTTTCCGGTTCTTTCCATTTTAATAAGTGCCTTCTTAGCGAAAGCCTCCTTAGGAAAGAATGACTTTGGAAATTCTTTCTGGGAATTTCCAAATGATATTTACTTTATCTTCTGAGTGGTATGCCACTGGATGGGAATTTTCTCCATGACTTCCCTTTTCCCCAGCACTGAACTGGTGTCTGGCTTCTGGGAGAGGCTAAAGACTCTTTCTGAAAGACCTCTTTCAGAAGACATCCCGACCCCACAGTTTGGTTCTCTTCCCCTTCTTCATTTCCTCATCCATATTTTCCCACAAGGCAGAACTTAAAGAGTAGGCAGAGCCTGGGAGATTGACTTTGTTTTCTTGGTTATTGGGGATCAAGTTATGAGCATTCCATCCTTTTCTTCTCAATTTAGAAGTTGCTGGATGCTGAGTTTCTGAGTGCTACCCCTCTCCTGACCTGTCTACGCACTCAGGCAGCTTTTCAGTTGAGCAGATTACAGGTTTTCAAAGGGTCTTTTTCCTACTGTTATGTTGAAGATTGTAGACCTTTTTTTTTTTCTTTTTGTAGATAGAGCACTAGTGGAGAAGAGGGGCAGAGGTATTGAAAGAGAGAGAGAGAGAGAGAGAGAGAGGGAAGCCCAACACGGGGCTCAATCCCATGACTCTGGGTTCATGACCTGAGCTGAAATCAAGAGCTGGACGCTCAACCGCCTGAGCCACCCAGGCGCTCCTGAAGATTGAGGACATCTGAAGCTCAAGTGGCTCATATAGGATGCCACCCTAGAAATGAAATGACCAGGAGTCACATATGGATGTGCTTTGGCAAATTCACTGGGAAGAAGTAAATCAGATCTTTCACTTAAGAAGGTAGAATTTCTAGAATTCTTTGTAAATAGCATGCCACGGTCTTCTGCCCACATATGTGATCAATATAATGTGACTTCACTGGAGTCTGTATAATGGGCCAAGTATTATCTGGAGTCGTTCACTTTTTTTTTTTTTTTTAAAGGCTTTATTAAGTAATTTCTACACCCAACGTGGGGCTCGGACTTACAACCTCGGAATCAACAGTTGCACACTCCACTGACCAAGCCAGCCAAGCGCTCCTGGAATTTCACTTTTAAGTGCTTTATTGTGGTGTATTAGAGACCATGACCCTCTCAGGATGAGTTTAGAGCATCACCTCCCTACACCCTACATCCTCCTCTGCTTTCTCCACATGCATATGGGATGGCTTGGTGGAAAGAACAGTGTTGTAGGATTGAGAAGAGCTGGGTTCTAGTTCCAACTCTAAGAGGAGCCCCCTGCATGATTTTGTGTAAATCACCTCATCTATCAAAGATGCGCTTTCTTTATTTATAAAATAAGAAGGTCTTTCAAAACTAAAAAAAAAATGCCATTTTATTATTTTTGTTGGGGTCAAAAGCCTTTGAGTCTCCCAGGTGTGAAATAAGGCTAGAATCTGTAGACCGTAAAATGGGAAGTCAGCTTGCCTCAGTGCTTTGAAGGATGTTGTAACTCACGAGTCCGCAGTGATACCCTTCACTTTAGACAGACCCTAAATGCTCAATTCAGATTCTCTTAAATTCTTATTTGGTAGAGAAAATGGAAGTGTCAGGCTTGCTTCTTGATAACACAGAGAGAAACAATATAGTGAAGGAGAGAGGGACATGACCTCTACATGTTAGTCACACCGTTGAGTCACTAAATTTCTAATTCCTTCCCTAGTGGTTTAGATCTTGGAATGCAAGTTGGAGAATTGGACCATGGCTCTCCCCAGCCACTAGAGAGCAAACTTCTGGTACAAACACAGGAAGTTTCAGTCTCTCTCTCTCTCTCTCTCTCTCCCCGCGTACACACACATGCACATGTATGTCAGTATATACATACAAGCTAATATGTATATACACATATATGTACAAGACACAGAACTAGCATTTTAGGGGGGTATAAAAAACACAATACAAAATCCATGTTCTTAAGGAACATACAATTTAAATGAGGAGATAATATGCATATATAAAAATGATTAGAGAGTAAAAAGCAGGAAGGTGAGTATATGTGAAGCATTGAATGAGAGGTATAGTGGTGTAGACAACAAATCCTACAGGAGACAGAGAAGGAAGGATGTACCATTTAAAACTGGAAAGACTTCTTGGAAGGGATGAACTTGAGCTTTGTATGTAATAGATAGTAAGTTCATATTCAGAGAATAGTAACAGGAGCTAAATCTTAAATACCACTTACGATATTCCAGGCCCCATTCTAAGTGTTTTCCATAGCTGATCTCATTTATTCTTCATTAAAGTGCTCTGAGGTATCACACAATTCTAATAGTATCATTCTCGCCCTACTTTATCGATGAGGACCCTGAGGCCCAGAGAGAGGAACTTTTTCAAGGTCTCAAGTAGAGGTGTTGGGATTTGGACCCAGGCGGTCTGCTCCAAGAGTATACCCTTTGACCACAATATGATACTGCTGCTCAGTGAGGGGTCTAGTCTGATGAATGGGTGGGCTAGAGAAAGGTTTTTAATCAGGAGGGGTGGGAAACGCTCAGGATAGGGGGAAGCCAGATGTGAAGAGACTTCTGTAAAAGGAGAAGAATACAGGGGTTCCTGGATGGCTCAGTTGGTTAAGTGTTTGACTCTTGATTTCGTCTCACGTCATGATCTCACAGTTTGTGAGATTGAACCCTGAGTCTGGCTGTGTGCTGACAGTGCGGAGTCGGCTTGGGATTTTTCTCTCTGTCTGTCTGTCTGTCTCTGCCCCTCCCGCCCTCTCTCTCAAAATAAAATTAAAAACATTTTTTTTAAAGAAAAAGAATACAAAATAACAAATACAAGATTGAGGGTAAAGTGAGAATCTACTTAGGAAAGTAATTGCAACAAATTTCAAATTTAGGAATACCGAAGAGAATTAGATTCGGTAATTACTCAGCATTATTCAGTAATAAATCCAGTAAAATAGCAATATTTTAATTAACGAACTGCCCACATTTTTGTCTCTACATTTTTAGCTGCATACTTGCATGCCAATAATTTTGTAATATTTTTTTCTAGAGAGAAAATAGAAAAATTATTCAGTTTTCACTCTAGCATTGCTGATTCAATTTGTTTTTTATTATTGCTAGTTTAGAAGAATATCTTTCAGTTTCTCGTTTCATTATTAGTAACGCCATGTAAATATGTAAGACTTCTGCCAGCTTTGGGAAAACATCTAACGAGTTTCCTTCATATATGACCTGCAAAGTGTCCAGAACACTTAGAATTTTCTTGTTCTGTGACTGATTGTAACTACTCTTAAAGTAAATACCACTTATATGTTGATGTCCTCCTTGTAATGTGCTGATGATTGCAAATTACATAAATATATGCTATTAAATTCAAACTAGATGTATCCCCAACTCAACTTCTACTTCTCTAGATTCTCTAGTGCTATCCAGAATGAGGGAGAGTGTGAAGTAAGGAAAGGTGAAGTGGCAAAAAATAATGGTCTGAACAGATGGTGGTTAAGCTATTTTGCTTTTGAAATTTTAATAAAATACACGATCATGTGAACACATTGCTAAACCCTCTCTCAGTGCTTGGAAGGGGCCCATACACACAAGGAATTCTACAGCCTAACCTTCATTAATCTCCACGTAAGCTCACCTCTGCTCCTGGTGCATTTCTTGGATAGAATGTTGATCCTTCTTGCCAGACTGCTCCTGCTGAGTAGCAGTGGGAGAGAAAGCCATCCAGGCTGATGAGGAATGGGGCCACTGGGGACTTACTTCATGGTCTCAGCTTTTGGAGGCATCTTGGCATCAGAGCTGAGTCCAATGTGGCTGTTAGTCTGTGACTAGAATGAATCATTGGGCTGGCATATCAATAATTAATTTTCATGTGAATTTTGATTTTCCCTTTCTAGGTTGCTAACAAAAGCAAGGAGATGTCTCCCAGGCCACAAGGTATGTCGGCAGCGGTTAGTAATCAAATGGAAGTTTTTATGTTTATTATTGTAATAGCCAGGCTCAGCCCTCTGTTTATTGGCATGGCGGACGGGATGCCTGGATGGCTGGCATGTGGATTGTTTATCTTTCTCCTATTAAATTGTACTTTTGACCCCTGCTCCCCTCTCCTCTCAGCACCTTCTGCTCCATCCTGGCCTGAGAGTTCTTTGCCATAAACTCTTTCAATTGAGCCAACTCAGATGGGAGCAGTGGCTAGGAACAGGTCTGTGAGAATTCGTTGATAACATACTCATTCCGGAGCTGGGAGCTTTCTCCAAGAACATACTGTGTTCTGGGAAGCTGGAGGGGTTACAGGACGTGTCCAGCGGGTTCCTGTGGAGTGTGACAGACCTAGTGAACTGAACACGGGCTCTTGCTTCTCACTTCAACTGGGATAGTTCCACTTTTATCTGCTTTATATGTGTGAGTTCTGGATAATGTTTTGTTGGAAGCAATGGGTGTTTGCCACCGAAATAATATGACAATCACTGATCTATTTCCATCTCCCCCCACTTTGCAAAGAAAACACACCCGATGTCCGCAGGGTTTACGTGCCCTCGCTGTGCTGACGTCTTGGTGATTGGCCCGTGCAGCCCAGAGCCCCAGCCTCTCCATCTGATGCTGATACCTTTTATTTCCCCAGGCGTATGCGATGGCGTCTGTGTGGACAATTCCCACTGCAGTCAACCTTGCCCTCCAGACTCGCAGGGAAATATGGGGTTCTTATGCAGGCAGAAGAAATGGCACAAGATCACTGAAACCTGTCAGACTCTTAATGCCTTCAACATCTTTGAGGTAATATCCTTTCTCTCGCACACAGAGTGGAGTCCCCACATTAGCAATGCATTGCATGGTCAATAAGAGAGAGGGAGAACACAAGGCAGGGCTGGTAGGCGAGTGTGTTTGTACGTGAATACATAAACACACTCTCATCTTCTCTCCCTGCACAAGGAGGGAGATCCTAACTGTGGGCATCTAAAAGTTTGTGCTCTGGTCTCCCACACGCTTCATGACACAAAGAAACCTGGTCCTGAGGTCAGAGCTAGAAGGGCTTTCTGGAAGGATCATGGCCTACTTCTCCATCTTTGCTCATAGCTTTTTAAAATATTTTTATTTATTTATGTTGAGATAGAGAAAGCGCAAGTGGGAAGGGGAAAGATAGAGAGGGAGAGAGAATCCCAAGCAGGCTCTGCACTGTCAGTGCAGAGCCCGATGTGGGGCTCGAATTCACGAACCGTGAGATCATGACCTGAGCCGAAGTCAGATGCTTAACCGACTGAGCCACCAGGCACCCCAGCTTTTAGCTTTTTAATACGGAGCTGTGATATTTAACATAGCTTTCGCTGACCACAAGCACGGGCAACCCTGAGAACTTTTAGATATGCAGAATTCAGACCCCATCCCAGATCTGTTGAATCTGAATTTTCATGGTATCAATCACCTCAGGTGATTTCTGTGCTCAGTAAAGCATGAGAAGCAAGCTGACCTAAAGGGAAGGACTTCGTCATCAAACAAATGAGCACATTTCCATATATACTTAAGTAATTACACATTTAAAAAAATCACATGTTTGATAAAATCAGGACAAATACTTTTTGTTCTCTTTGTGTTTCATTTACTCCTCTTCTTTCTTGTTTTTAAAAAATTTCTTAATGTTTATTTATCTTTGAGAGAGGGAGAGAGAGAGACAGAGGGAGACACAGAATCCAAAGCAGGCTCCAGGCTCTGAGCCGTCAGCACAGAGCCCGACCCGGGGCTCAAACTCACAAATGGTGAGATCAGACCTGAGCTGAAGTCGGACCCTTAATAGACTGAGCCACCCATGTGTCCCTTTTGTACTCTTTTTCTCCTAGAGGCTTTACCTTTTCTGAAGTTCAGCTCCTGATTCCTTCAGAGGAGCCAATGCTTTAGCATCTAGGAACATCCCCCTTCAGTGGTTTGCATGTGGCCACGGGGAGTGCCAATGGATTCTGCACCTGAAGTCCCTGAGCAGACTTCAAAGGCTGCCCTCTCCAGGGTGTCTGTCACCGGCCCACCCCTAATTTGAGGGACCTTTGCAAAGATACTCACAGAAAGCCACGTACCACACACTTTAATATCTAAATGCTTTCAATCAAGCTTACAGACCACTAAGTAGAATATATTCTGCTGACCTTTCATCCAAGATTCCGTCCTGCACCTGTAGGGTGGTGGAAAGCCAAGGCCACCTGTTCATAACCCTGGAAACAGAGGTCCCTGTGCCACCTGTTGGGCCTAGTGGCTAGCACCCCGGTGGCTTGGTCCATCCTTGGTAGCATTTCTAAGAAGTTCCCAGGGGATGTCTATGCTGTTGGATGGAGGGCCATGCAGGCCCTGGAAGTGGACTTGGGGTTGCTAAGCAGGGACTTTGAGTGTCTAGATGCAGGGACATGAGTTCTGAGTAGGCGTATCCTCTAGGCCCATGCAGACTTTTTGTCTTGTGAAGGGCCAGGCTAGAGGAGGCCGGAAAGGGGTCCTTTGAAGTAAGGGCTGGCAGTTTTTTGTTTTTCTTTTTTTTTTATGTCAAGGGCCAGACAGTTAATATTTTAGTCCTTGTGGGTCATGGGGTCTCTATTGCGAGTATTTGACCCTGCCGTTGTGGCATGAAAGCCGCCATAGACAATACTTAAACAAATGAGCAGACTGGGTCCCAATAAAACTTTATTTACAAAAAACAGGCAGCCAGTCGGGGGCCGTGTTTGCCACTCCTACACAGAAGTGTGGGCCCCAGAGCCTGAATCTGTAGGAGATACTGTTGATCATTATTTTCAGTCATTCTTTTGTCTTGGTGTCAGTTGATTCATCTAAATCTAGTTCAGAATTTCCGTTTTTTAAAATAGGCTCGTGCCTCATGCTCTGCCCCTCAGGAATAGTAAAAATAAGCTTAAATGACACTAGAAATGTATCTACGTGCACAGGACATCTGTATGATATAGAGACACAGAAGGGGTCTGAAGTGGTGTGCTAAAGATAACATTTACTCTCTGGAGGGAGGGGATTAAGGAGGAGGCAGCTGGCAAGGGACTTTCATTTTCTGTCCGTGTGCCTTGGTATTGGGCAAGTTATTCCACAGCAGATGTGACTTTGAAGATGTGAAATTGAAAAACACGCTGCGATACACAATTGTGTGATAAGGCTGTCCTCAGTTTTAGTAAAGGTGCTTTTATTTTCAAAACAAAAGTAACATAATCAAAACTTTCTTTTTGCCATTTCTTAGACAAATTTATATTCGATCCAACCACTAGGAGGAAATACAAAAGTAGATGAGTATGCCAGAAAGCCTGAGACCATCACAGACAGGCTGATGCAAACGTGTCCGAAGGATTTGTCCTGTGTAATCAGGAACATTCGGCAGTCTCCCCGGATCCCGGGAAACATCGCTGTCATTGTGCAGCTCTTACACAACATATCCACGGTGTTATTGACAGATGTTGACGTGGCGAAGATGAAGGTGAGTAGCCTTGATTTGGCAGAATGATACCTCAGTGGAAAGGAATGCAGGTTGATTGGAATATTCGGTGGGCTTTTGGGGTCCGAGGACCACCTCTTTCACATCAGTATCTGTAATGCGTAGCATAACAATAAAGGTTCAATAAATGCACAATAAATGTTCACTGAACAAGGAACAAAAGACATAGAAAAGTGAACATGCTCCATCAGTAAGCATTTAGAGACAGCACTTATTGGGTACTGGATCAGATACCGGAATAAGCTTTCCAATGTGTATTTTAGCTACTGGAAACCTCTAAGAACCATTCTGGTTCTTGCAGAGACTTTTCTTACTTTTATTTTTGAGTCAGAAGAACAGATTGCTAAAATAGAAAATGACTGAATGCAAAGAAAACAGCCATACATATGTGCTGCAGAAGTGTGAAATGGAATTGGACTTGTTTCCTTTCCTTTCCTTTCCTTTCCTTTCCTTTCCTTTCCTTTCCTTTCCTTTCCTTTCTTTTTTCTTCCCTTCCCTTCCCTTCCCTTCCCTTCCCTTCCCTTCCCTTCCCTTCCCTTTCCTTCCTTTCCTTTCCTTTCCTTCTTCCTTTCCTTTCCTTTCCTTCTTCCTTTCCTTTCCTTTCCTTTTTTTCCTTTCCTTTCCTTTCCTTTCCTTTCCTTTCCTTTCCGATCGTTAAGGCAAGGAAGGAACCTTTCAGGTAAGGATTGGATTTAGGGAAGGCACTTTACTGTTCCTTTCCTTTCATTCCAGTCTTTCCTTGTCCTTTCCTTTCCTTCCTCCTTTCCTTTCCTTCCTCCTTTCCTTTCCTTTCCTTTCCTTTCCTTTCCTTTCCTTCTTCCTTTCCTTTCCTTTCCTTTCCTTTCCTTTCCTTTCCTTTCTTTTCAATAATGTGTTTTTTAAAAGTTTTATCTATCTATCTATCTATCTATCTATCTATCTATCTATCTATTGAGAGAGAGAGTGCATGCAAGTGGGGAAAGGGCAGAGAGAGGAAGAGAGAGAATCCCAAGCAGGCTCTGTGCTGTCAGCATAAAGCTTGACGTGGAGCTCAATCTCACAAACTGTGAGATCATGACCTGAGCCAAAATCCAGAGTCGGCTGCTTAACTGACTGTGCCACCCAGACACCCCTTATTTTTGATCTTTGAGGCAGAGGACAAAAAGCAGGTTCAGCCTCTGGGGCTACTTGTCAATTCGCTATGTTCCTGCACAGGGTCTTGCACACAGTTGGGATTTAATAGATGTTAATTGCACGATGGGTACGCTGAGCAGGGTAAGCGAGTTGCTGGCTTCACCAAGATGTGAAGTGGGACCGATGATGTCCGTGAGCTGCCCACCTGGCTGCCTCACAGGGAGACATTGCCTATGTGACACGAGGGCAACTCACTCCTTGCTCTATCCCTCAGCTCACATTTTGGTGGTGTGTGGGTACCCTGGGGATCTCATTACGATGCTGATTATGACTCATCGGGTCTAGGGTGGGCCCTGAGAGTGCCTATTTCTAAGAAGTTCCCAGGGGACGTCTATGCTGTTGGATGGAGGACCACACTTTATGCGAGTGACTCTTGACTGTTCTGGCAGATGCCCAGAGCAGCTCAGTACTAATGCTGGTTCTTCCTTGGCAGAGTTACAGCATCATGGCCAACCACATTCTTAACAGCAAAAGCATCTCAAACTGGACCTTCATCCCGGACAGAAATAGCAGCTGTGTCCTGCTACACTCAGTCAACTCCTTTGCCAGAAAGCTATTTATAAATAAATATCCGATTGACATATCAGATGTCTTCATTCATACTATGGGCACTGCCATATCCCCAGACAACACTGGGAAGAATTTCAGTTTTTCAATGAGAGTTAATGACACCAGCAGTGAGGTCACTGGGCAGGTGTTGATCAGTAGAGATGAACTTCGGAAGGTGCCTGCTCCTTCTCAGGCCATCAGCATTGCATTTCCAACTCTTGGGGCCATCTTAAAAGCCAGTTTTTTGGAAAACGTCACAGTGAATGGGCTTGTCTTATCTGTCATTTTGCCCAAGGAACTTAAAAGAATCTCACTGATTTTTGAAAAGATCAACAAGTCAGAGGAGAAGAGGACACAGTGTGTTGGCTGGCACTCCTTGGAGAGCAGATGGGATCAGCAGGCCTGTCAAATAATTCAAGAAAACTCCCAGCAAGCTGTTTGCAAATGTAGGCCAAGCAAGTTGTTTACCTCTTTTTCCATTCTTATGTCACCCCACATCTTGGAGAGCCCGATCCTGACTTATATCACGTACATAGGCCTGGGCATTTCTATTTGCAGCTTGATCCTTTGCTTGTCCATTGAGGCCTTGGTCTGGGGCCAAGTGACAAAGACAGAGATCTCGTGCTTACGCCATATATGCATCGCTAATGTTGCGGCCACCTTGCTGATGGCTGATGTGTGGTTCGTTGTGGCTTCCTTTCTCAGCAGTCCAGTGACACATCACAGTGGGTGTGTGGCAGCAACATTTTTTGTTCATTTCTTTTACCTTTCTGTGTTTTTCTGGATGCTTGCCAAAGCACTCCTTATCCTCTATGGAATCCTGATTGTCTTCCATACACTGCCCAAGTCGGTCCTGGTGGCAGCTCTCTTTTCAATCGGCTACGGGTGCCCCTTGGTCATTGCTGCTATCACAGTTGCTGCCACCGAGCCCGGCAAAGGCTACCTACGGCCTGAGGCCTGCTGGCTCAACTGGGACATGACCAAGGCTCTCTTGGCCTTTGTGGTCCCAGCTCTGGCCATTGTGGTAGTGAACCTGGTCACAGTCACACTCGTGATTGTCAAGACCCAGCAACCCGCCATTGGCAGTTCCATGTTCCAGGAGGTGAGAGCCATTGTGAGAATCAGTAAGAACATCGCCATCCTCACACCGCTGCTGGGACTGACCTGGGGATTTGGAATAGCCATGGTCATTGATGACAGCAACCTTGCCTTCCACATTATCTTCTCTGTGCTCAATGCATTCCAGGTAAGTCTAAATGCTACTGACCAAGTACTAAGTGAGAGAATTCAGGAAGAAGTTTTGTGATTGGGAGCTTTTGGAATCATATTTCTTTATTTCTGTCTTTTTTAAAAATTTATTTATTTATTTTGAGAGAGAGTGAGCATGAGCAGGGGAGAGGCAGAGAGAGGGAGAGAGAGAGGGAGAGAGAGAGAGAGAGAGAGAGAGAGAGAGAGAGAGAGAATCCCAAGCAGGCTCCGCATTGTCAGTGCAGAGCTTGATGTGGGACTCAAACTCATGAACCGGAAGATCATGGCCTGAGCAAAACCAAGAGTTGGAAAGTCAACCGACTGAGCCACCCAGGAGCCCCATAGAATCATATTTCTTTATAAAAGACAATAGATTTGGAATAGAATATTAAGTGAGGAAATAAACTCTTTTTCCCCAGAAAGGCCTGGATGCAAATCTTGACTCTCTCATTTACTGATATATAACGTTCTTTTGAGGTATTTGATTAACTTTTCTGAGCCATATTTTTCTCTCTTATAAAATGGGTATTACCACTGCCTGCCTGAAATACTGAAATAAAACAGTGGGTGGAAAGCATCAAGTTCAAAAATGACCTAAAGATCGTGAATAGCACTACAGTAGGCTGAGCTGCTACTGTTCAGAAACTAAATACCACTACTTCCCCCAAATCTAGGTACCTAACTGGAGGTATTAAAATGTGCACATTCATGGCATTTCTTTCCATTTAGAATTTCTGGTTCCCATTGGAAACCATCTTATTGTAATGAGGCAAGTCATACAGAGTGATATTAAAGATGGCTTCTCTTCTCCTCTCTCACCTCTATGAATTAAGCAATGTTCACAGCTTCACGGGTATCTTTGCCAAATTTTTTATGCTATATACAAATATATTTTCACATAATATAGGGGTTAAAATATACATTATTATGCACCTTACTTTTTCACTTAAAGATACATTGTAGCATCTTACCAGGTTACCATGTAGATATATGACAGGATAGTATGCCGTATTCAATAATCCTCTACTTGACTGAATTTTTTTCATTTTTTTTTTTCTGTCACAGGGTACCAAGGAGCCAAAATTTATTACACTGAATGTTAAATATGTAGAGAGGAACTAGTTGATAAGAAAGCTTTTATCTTTCTAAAGACCTTTAAAATAATCCTTTCTTCTGAGTGTATGCTTATTTGGAAATAAATGTTTTACCTAATGGATAATAGAGATTTTGGGTCAAATATTTTCTCCTTTTTCTCTTTTAAGATTTGTGTATAAACAATTTCATTAAAAATTTTTTTATTTTTATTTAAAAAAATTTTTTTATGTTTATTTATTTTTGAGAGAGACAGAGACAGAATGCGAGTGGGTTAGGGGCAGAGAGAGAAGGAGACACAGAATCTGAAGCAGGGTCCAGGCTCTGAGCTGTCAGCACAGGGCCTGATGCGGGGCTTGAAATCATGAGCTGTGAGATTATGACCTGAGCTGAAGTGAGACGCTCAACCAACTGAGCCACCCAGGTGCCCCTAAAAAATTTTTTTAATGTTTATTTTTAAGAGAAACAGAGAGAGAGGGAGACACAGAGTGCGAGTGGGGGAGGGGTAGAGAGAGAGAGGGAGACACAGAATCTGAAGCAAGGTCCAGGCTCTGAGCTGTCAGCACAGAGCCCAACGCAGGGCTTGAACCCACGAACCATGAGATCATGATCTGAGCCTAAGTCGGACACTTAAACCGACTGAGCCACCCAGGGGCCCCAGTGATTTCATTTTATAATAAGCATTTTGATGCCTTGGAGAACAAAGCTAATAATAATGATAATAATGGTTCCTTGTCTTTGGGATCTCTGTTTTTATGCATTTCTATAGAAAGTATGAATAGTATCCTATAATTTTTGTATAGCTCTTATCCATGTTTATGTGGCTAGTCATGGATAGGGCTGGGAGAACAACTTAGTGTTCTTAAATTTCTGTTCAGTATATCCCATGGCTATTTGTCAGGAACCCTTAAGGAGTTGATGTATCTACTCCTCAACATTTCCCTTTCCTTGTCACCCAGTGTTGGGGGCGCAGATCTTTACTGTGATTTTTGTTGGGACTAGGCTCAGAGCACTTGTATTTCGGTGCCATGAGTTCCTTTACCTGTCATGACAGGATCAACTTGTAATTTCAACTCAGTTTCTGTCTTGACTCCTGGCAAGGGGGATGGAGCTCGTCCAAATGCCAGTACTGATGGAGGTGAGAAGCTGAGGGCAGGGTGTGGGTGAAGGGTAGACCCTGGGCACGAGGACTGGTAGGCATTAGGCACCAGTGTGCTGGAGCTGGTTTGTCCTGGCTCAAGAGAAATGACTTCTATTTTTAGGAATTTTGCAAAGGGACATCATTAGAAATTAAATATATAAACTTTTAATTAAATAAAACAACGGCTCTGTTTAAGGTCCTACATCCTCCAAATGCATTACTTCCTAATTATTTGTTTACATTTTACTATGTTTGTGAGGGTATTTGCATCTACTGTATCTGTACGGTGAAAACCTGTATCATGATGTGTCCATCCCTTTCTAACTCCATCTTCAGTGATGTCATGTTGCTAGACTTAAATCAGCCAAGGTGGGAGTATTTAAATGGAGACTGGTAAGTGCTTCAAATTAGGAGAGCTGGTTATTGCTATTTACCAGACCCGTGGACCAGGGCATCCTGAGGATGCCCAGTGTTGGAGGAGAGAAAGGAGAGCCACAGATCTGTTGAGGTGGGAGACACAATGAAGGGAGCAGAAGGAAGCAGGACAAGCAGAGTCCTAGGAAGAGCCAAGATGAGGGGCAGCTGGGCTGATAGAGCAGAGAGGGGACAGAGACTCCTAAACACGCTGGGAGGTCCAGAAGATGTAGGAGAAAGACTCTTCTGAAGCTTTCCTGGTCCTAGCCCCATGTGAGCACCTCCATTGGTTTTAAAGCTCAATCATCCCCACAATCATAATTATTATGTAGTCAATTGCTGATATGACTGCTCACTTGTAATCCACAACTTCTGGTTGGTATCCTCTCTTGTATTTACTGAATACAACTGTAAATACAGTTCCTTTCGTATGCCTTCCATAGCAGTAACAGTAGGTTGGGTAAGCTGTGGGGACCCCCTCATAGCTGTTGTGGCTAGAGAAAATAAATGTCTCAGTTCATTTGAGCTGCTGTAACAAAAATACCGTAGATTGGGTGGCTTACAAACAACAGAAATTTATTTCTCACAGTTCTGGAGGCTGGGAAGTCCAAGATCAAGGCACATACAAATGTGGTGTTTGGAGAGAGCTTGCTTCCTGCCTCATAGATCGATACCATCTTCTTGCTAGAACATCGCATAGCAGAAGGGGCAAGGGAACTTTCTGGGGTCTCTTTTGTAAGCGCACTAATCCCTTTCATGTGGGCCCCACCCTTGTGACCTAATTACCTTCCAAATGCATGCCTCCACTTTGGGCATTAGGATTTAGCATATACATTTTGGCGGAGAGGATATGAACATTCCTTCCATAGCAGTAAAGCATGTATTTTAAAACATGGGAGAACACCTTCACATTTATCTGCTCAAATTAAGCTTTATCTACTAAAAGAAATGCAAAGAAGCTACTACCAGTGTATTTTATCAATCAGATACTAAACATTTGACTAATAATCTATCCAAATTTTCTGAATGATATTTCATGTAACTTTTCCCAAGGTGGGACCAATAAAAAGTGATCCTACTGGAATATGTTCCTGTTACATATTTATGAGTGTACAAATTCAGATTGCATAATAAAGCAGTTAAACACACACAAACACAGATATAGATGCACACACACAAATAGAAACACACATTTACTGAGTACTTATTGTGTGTCAAGCATTATGCTAAATGTTGCAGATGTGAATATAATTGGTTTAGCCTCAAGAAATTGAAAATCTAACAAGGAGAGAAATTCCTCTTAGTCCTTTAGCCAAAGGAATGCATGTTTTGGAAGAAACAGGCTAAATGTACAGTTCCTAGATATTTTAAAATTTTAACTCCTGGGCAAAATTCATGGAGATTCTGATTTAACATGTATTCCCGGTACCCAAACCAGACCTGGTTGTATTTGTTCCAGGCATCTTTATATGAATGATGCTTTGTCACCTATATGACCATGCTAGTGATGACATTTTCTTGGTAGACACGACAGATTTCAATAGTTACCTTATAGGCTACGAGTGTCACACAGAAAAGCAATCTGATAGAAGGTCTCCAAGCTTTGGAGTGCTTGCTGGACTGGCTGAATGGAGAGGTGGATTTAGTATGTTTGGGGATTGGATGAGCTTCGTGGTCAGCACTGGTCCCTGTGAAATCCTCCACCTGTCAGCTAAGCTTTTACAAATAGAGGTAGCAGTGGGTTTGATATTGCTGTTACTGAGTTGCAACATCTTTATGGCACCACTCATATTAAACCCATGTGTCCTCATAGGCATCTGCTTAGCTAAGGGTTCACATTCAATTACGAGATCAAAGCAGCTTAACAGAGGGATGCCTTGCTAATCAAAGTCATTATCTCACTTCTCCTCTCAGGTGGGCCAGGACTCAAGTAACCACGCCTTCAGGAGAAACTATCTAATGAATGTTGCTATCTGTTACATTTTGAAAGTTGAATCTCTGAGTTTCTTTCTACTTGTCTGAAAAATGGGATGAATACTTTTTCTTCCTTCTTCCAGGGGGGTTCTGTGCCAATTCAAATGGACTGTAATGATAGAGGAACAGCCTCCTTTTGACTTTAATGGGGTCTCTTTTTGAATGGATGGTAAGGGATATGAGAGCTATAATTCCCTCTATGTCATATTTGGAGCACCTGTTTCTGAGCACCTTTTATGTGCTTAGAAGCTCAATCTGTTTTATGTCTTAGGGCCCATGTACTTGACTTTTCCTTAAATTTTTTTTTTTTTTTGGTTTACTTATTTATTTTGAGAGAGAGAGAGAGAGAGAGAGAGAGAGAGAGAGAGAGAGAGAAAGCAGGGGAGGGGCAGAGAAAGAGGGAGAGAAAGAATCCCAAGCAGGCTCTGCACTGTCAGCACAGAGCCTGATGCAGGGTTTGAACTCACGAACCGTGAGATCATGACCTGAACTGAAATCAAGAATGGGACGCTTAACTGACTGAGCCACCCAGGCACCCCTGTACTTGATTTTTCTTTTCAAGTTTTATAATTTTCTTTGGTTGGGGATGGGGGAAGGAAGTTGAGAGTGTTAACAGAAGCTGAGCATAGCTGCTTTGCTTTTTTTGTGTGGAAGTTTCTTTCATTATAGTTTGTCCAAGGACTGCAAAACTGCTGTCCATGGCCTAACATCTCCTCTGAGTCTTGCTCAGACTGTGTTCTAGTGAGATATACGTTCTGGCGAGCTCCTGGTCAATGCTAAATGCTTTTAGTTTGCCCTACCTAAAAAGAAATCCCCATAATCTTCTTGTATGAATCACAGACCTTGGTGTGTTGGGTTTAGTGACGTATCCCAAGTATCAAGAACAGTGGCTGGCACGTGGAAGAGGCTCAATGAATATTCATTGAGTGTATGAACCCAGGTCGTATGGCCTTAACAGAGTCAAAGATTTAATAAATTGTTTTTATTTCGTTTGTTTTTTAAACTAGAAAAGGACTGATAAATACCAATATTTATTATTATTATTATTATTATTATTGTAAATGGCTTTTCTTTCCTCTTCTGTCTTTCTCAGGGCTTCTTCATCTTGGTGTTTGGAACAATCCTGGATCCAAAGGTATTGTAAATCCTCCTCCCCCCCTCCTCCTCCTCCCCCTCCTCCTCCTCCTCCTTTTTCTTCTTCTTCTTCTTCTTCTTCTTCTTCTTCTTCTTCTCCCCCCCCCCCCATTTTCTTCCTCCTTCTCCTCCTCCTCTTGCATTAACTGTATTTGGCCCTGGAATCCTCACTTGGAAAGACCCCTTACTGAACATCTTTGACTTCAGTCATTTGTGCACACACTCAAACAGGGCATCACTCTTTTTTATGATGGAAGTAATATCTATCTTACAAACTCTTACAGAGCTGAGCATTTTATGTGCATTACCTCTAATCCTTAAAACAATCTTGGGTATTCTTATATTCCATTTTATGGATGAGGAAACTGAGACTCAGAGTGGTTAAACTTGCCCATGATCTCTACAGAAACCCACTCTAACAAGTTGAAGCAGAAAGAGGACTCATGAAATCTTACAGTATCATCTTTGGGGACGTCCCTCTGGCTTAAAGCCTTGGAGGCTACATCCCAGGCACAGTTCCCCATCCATAGCATGGAACCAATGTTCCTCCTCATTTTCCTGGGCCCAGATAGCACAGCTTGCCAGGCCAAGGTCAGGTAGCAGATGGTAAGCTAGAATTGCTGCTACTGTTGTCTTGGAGGTCACCTTCACCCTGCCTGTTGGGGCCCCCTGGCACCTGCTTCTTTGCACTGACATGTCTGATTGGCTGAGTCCAGGTCACATGGCTGCATCTTAGCTGCAAGGGAAGTTGGGACAGTGAGTTCTACTTTATAGAGCGGTGGACCCAGAGAAGGGAATTTCCCAAATACGGATGAGTGTGTATAGGTGGTGAGTGGTGAAAACACATAAAGACTAAACATGAATAAAATATCAAATGGTTACCCAGCCTTCTAAGATCACCCTCTTTCACCCCCTGCCTCCTGGAGTGAGAAAAGCAAGCCACCCTCTCAAATGTAGATGCAAACACTTTCCCTGCAGGGGCGGTTAATGAATTAATTTTTTATCTATGCTATTCTATTATTAAGTTAATGTCTGGGGTTTGTGAAAGGGGCAATTCACACCGGTCCTTTCATTTTGTTATGGGGATACCATATCAACCTAACAAAAATTATTTAGAGGTGGCAGAGTATTAGTGTTTCAGTCTTTCTTTGTACTATCTCTGAGACACTGGGGAGTCCTTCGCTCTCAGGAACCCAGACCCCCTAAACAGAATGCAGAGATAATGATGATTTTCCTGCCTCTTCTGCTAGATGAGGTAGAGAACCAATGTGATTTTGCAAGTGAAAAAACACACAAAGCATTTAAGGTGGTACACAGTTGCATACCGTATGATTGTGGTTTTTTTTTTTTTTTATTAACCATAATACCACAACTAGTATTGTTGTCAAAGCATCAGCAGCAACATTTTTACTTACTGATTTACCAGGTGTTATGAGATGTGCAAAGAACTCTAAGACCTACAACTTTCTATCAAGATCAAAACCTCTTATATTTAAAATTATAATAGGTAAAGACTCAAAGATGTCACAGGACCATACATGATTAATTGATACAAAGCTGTATATGCCAGTAGTCAAATTTTTACATCAGTAAAAAAGAGTGAGCATGTGTCCCCAGCTGTGTTCATTATTAATTTACAAAGTATGTATTTTGCACACTGTGAAACATAAAAAGAAAGAATTGTAAAGAGAACCTCCAGTATGTCTTCTCATATCCCCATGGACCCTTGAGGGCACAGCCCCCAAACCCCGGGGGGTGCTCCTTCCTCTCCAGAGCCTGTGTGTGGCAAAGAATATCACATTTTCTGCGAAGGGTGAAGTCACTCTGAGCTGGAGGACTTTGGCATCCATTAACTGTCAAGACAGAACTATAAGGCCTTGGAAGATGAGTAGCATTTTGTAAAGCAGAAGGGAAGATAGAGTAAAAACAAGAAGACACTGCCTGCATTCAGCCAGAGAGATTGAGGGAAAATGACAGGTTGGTCTGGAGTCAGGAGACATGAACTCAAGTCTTGGCTCTTCTCAGCAGTCAACTGACTTTTTGGCTCTTCTCAGCAGTCAACTGACTTTGGGTGTCCCTTCATCTCCTGAACTTAATATCCTCGGTTATAAAATGGAAATAATAGTACCTATTTGACAGGACTGTTTTTTGGATAAAATGAGATGGCAGGTGTGAAAAGGACTTTAAAGTGCTTTTTCAAGACAAAATATAAATATACAATAAAATACAATTAAAGAAACAAAATATATTTAACACTAATATGCTATATTAATATTCTATTAATTTATATTATATATGACATTAGTATTAATAAAGAATATATCATCATATATTATATAGTATTGAATATATATTAAATAGATTTACCTTTCATATTTATATGTATGTTAAATCTATTTAATATATATTTAAAAAACAAAACAGAATTGTTATTTATTATTCTTATTATTCTCCATTCCGTGGGCTTTTGCCATGTTGCATAGGATTCTTTTTTTTTTTTTTTTTAGCTTTGGATTGACCTCTAGAAAGCAGGGTTTACATAACTGGCAGCTATGGGAAATGTTCAACTATTCAAGGGCTGCAAAAAAACTACTCCCAGTGCTAAGTCAAAGATTGCTCTAACCTGTGGCAAAATGTGTTTCTTAGTCACTGGGTTCATGTTGAAGGCCCTTGAGTACGAGTGTCCTGTGCCAGCCTCATCTTCCTTGTGCTTCCCCCTTTCTCCACCTTTTCCCGAACCACTCCTCCAAGTTCCTGATCCCTCCATGACCCACCGACAGGACCCAGCTGGTAACGCCCTCCCTTGCCAGAGTGTTCGCCAGGCCCCGGCACGTGTGATGGACTCTCGTAATTTTTAAATTATTAACCCCTTTTGTTCTCTATCCAGATAAGAGAAGCTTTAAAGGGTCGAGTAACTTCTGCAAAATGGATCTCCAGAATCTCAGAGGTAAAGCCTTCATGTGCATTATTGCATTTGGACGTTTGACAAGATGACAACAGTGTTGGCATTTCTGGCGTATGGACTGTTAATAAACCAAGCACCTTAACGCTCTGTGGTATGGGTTTTTCAGAAGTGCCAAGGGAGCACCTCTTTGAGCTGTTCAGATTCTTTCCGGAGTGGTGGGACCACATCCAAAGAAAGGAAAGCAGACTTAAATGCATTTAGAGGAGAGTGGCCAGGCAGGGGGTCGGGAGGGGGCCTGGAGGGACAAACCGCGACCCATGCAGCGGGAGAGCAAGCCTGTGATGAGGCAGGGAAATGAGAGAAGGGAAAATCTCAGCTGCCCGTGATAGACTGTTCGTTCTCCATGACTCCAATCGGTTGAACCACATCCACAGTGTGAAAGTCCAGGGAAACAAATTCTGACCCTCCACGAAGAACTTCCTCATAGCTTGATTTTCAAGAAGGGTGACTGCCATGGTTACCGGAATTGTAAGAGAAGGTTTGGGGCTGCTGAGCCGTGTTGTGGAGAAGGCTCTACAATTTAGTAGCCCACAAGCCCTCTCCTTGATGTTCACTTCCTACAGTGTAGACATCATGTATTGTTATGCAAAGGTTCGCTCCCTCAGCTCTTCTGAGTGAGGGAAGAACTAAAAAATGTTTAAATGGCAGCACGAGGGGATCCGTGTTGGCCCAGGGAACATACCGAGTCACAAGAGAAGAGGCAATCTAGAGTTTCCCATGCCAACATCGGATGGGATCTATACCGCCCTGCGTGGACTGGGTTGCAGGAGATGTGCATGGAGAGGGGTGCCCCATCACTGTAGACCTGGTACCCATGGCCCTGAGTAGCAGCATTGGCCCCCCATATGTCCTTTGCCTTTCTATTCTCTCCTCTTTAGGCCCCCTTTTATCTTCCCTCCTTTCTGTTCCCTCTATTTTCCTGTCTCCTTTCCTGTTACTCTTACCTAAACTTGGTCCTTGGTCTCCAAACCTGGCAGATTGTTGACCTCTCTATATCTTTTCCAGCTGAAATTTTCAAAAGCTAAGTTTTATTGAGAATAAACGTCAATAGTTACCCAAAGCAGTCGTTCTCAACATGACCCGAAGATCAGAATCAATTAGGAAGCTTCAAAAAATGTTGCTTGAGTCTCACGCCTGAAGATTCTAATTGGATCGGTCTGCGATGTGTCTGGGAGTTTTACAAGCTCCCCGGGTGTTTCTTTTTAAAGTTTTTTTTTTTTTTTTCAACGTTTATTTATTTTTGGGACAGAGAGAGACAGAGCATGAACGGGGGAGGGGCAGAGAGAGAGGGAGACACAGAATCGGAAACAGGCTCCAGGCTCTGGGATGGCCCAGAGCCTGACGCGGGGCTCGAACTCACGGACCGTGAGATCGTGACCTGGCTGAAGTCGGACGCTTAACCGACTGCGCCACCCAGGCGCCCCTCCCCGGGTGTTTCTAACGTAGCCGATGCTGAGACCCTACCTAGCATTGTACATATTTGCCTCCCCGATCAGTCTGCCTGGCATAAGTATCCCCCTACCACCTCACTGGGTCTGTCCCCTGCTCTCAGGAGAGGCTTGGCTCTTCCAGTCACTTCCAGTCTGTCACTGTTCCTTTCCTTATGCATTTCTAGTACTGATCCATTCAGTCACCATAGGGGTGAATTGCTCTCTGATCATCTGGCCCACTTCTCTTTGTGTCTGTACTTAAATACAAGTCAGGATTATACCCAGAACTTTATTACCAGTTTGTTGGTTGTTTGAGTCAGTGGTTTTCAATGCTGGCTGCACCTTAGAAACATCTAGAGAACTTTTAAAAAATACCACGTACGTCCAAGAAAATTTATTTTTTTTTTTTTTTTTTTTTTTTTTTTTTTTTTAAAATTTTTTTTTCAACGTTTATTTATTTTTGGGACAGAGAGAGACAGAGCATGAACGGGGGAGGGACAGAGAGAGAGGGAGACACAGAATCGGAAACAGGCTCCAGGCTCCGAGCCATCAGCCCAGAGCCCGACGCGGGGCTCGAACTCACGGACCGCGAGATCGTGACCTGGCTGAAGTCGGACGCTTAACCGACTGCGCCACCCAGGCGCCCCTTGTCCAAGAAAATTTAAAGCAGGGAGTAGGGCCTGTCACTTTTTTTGGTTTGTTTTAAAGTTTCCCAGTGATTCCGAAGAGCTGCCAAGGCTATGAACCACTGGTCTAGGAACCTGGTAAATTTATCCTAACGTCTTACAATCCTTCCCCTGCCCGCTAGCTGTAGGCTGTTCCAAGTCGGTTTTATCAGCCCTCCTCAGAGGAAGTAGGGCTTATTGTCTGTCTTCTCTCCTGCTTTGCAGACCTCTGCTCCCCGTGTAGCAATCTCCTACAGGCCAGGCTGAACTCTTTCCCCTGTCACACCTGCCTGCGGGGCATCAGTCCCAGCTCCCCAAACTCAGGATAAGAAATGTGTTCTTTTGATATCCGGTGTGGTGAGTTAGTCCACGCTCATGCGGTAATCATTTCACCAGAGAGCTGATGCATCTTAAGCAACATTTACCTAAAACACGAGGATCTTTTAGACTCAGGTACATTATAAAAGGATGACTGTATCGTGGAAGATTCCAGCAGGCCTGCTGAGAAAAGCTATTTGAGGGCTAGGAGGCGTTCTAGTGTTGCTCTGTCTCTCCACGCCACTCAGCTGCCTTCTCCCCATCTCCCTCCCAAACTAGAGACCCCTCAGGACCGGGAGCCAGGCCAGGTGGGAGCCGGGGGATCTCTCACACGGGCCTGTTATTGTGTTGTACGCGGTGCTAATACAAAGAAGGAGGGGGTTAGAGTGAAGGGATGAAATAAATTGCTGTGGGTCACAGTTCTCTATGTGCTTTGACTAGTTGTGATAATTGAAAACAGACTAATAATGATAAATGCAATTATGCCTCTGTCATCAACAGAATCTTTCTACTGATTTCTCTGGTCACCCCACCAAAGGGCCAAGCTAACACAGCCGGCTATACTCGTAACTTGGGAGGTGAGTGCAAAGGAAGGGGTTCCCAAATTCGTGACATTGTAATTAAGAATGTTTTTTCTTTTTCTTTTTCTAATGTTTCTTTTTTTTAAATTTTGTTTTTTTAAAGTTTATTTATTTTTGAGAGAGAGAGAGAGAGAAGGAGAGAGAGAGAATGCGAGCAGGGGGAAGGGGCAGAGAGAGAGGGAGACACAGAATCTGAAGCAGGCTCCAGGCTCTGAGCTGTCAGCACAGAGCCCGATGTGGGGCTCGAACTCATGAACCTCTGGATCATGACCTGAGCTGAAGTCAGACACTTAACTGACTGAGCCACCCAGGTGCCCATGAATGTTTTTTTTCTTGATTGAAAGGATTCTTCTTATACAATCTATTCTCCTCTAGCTATGGTTGGAGTTACATTCACACTTCTAATTCTTGCATTCCTGAAATTTTTGTTGTCGCTATAAAACAGTGAGGCGTGTCTGAGAATGGTTGTAAGTTAGCCTGAGTGTATTTAAAGGGGGGCATTTACACAGCTCTACATGACTGCTGCCTCTCTTCTCTCTCTAATTCCCCATCCCCAGGACATGATATCAATAATATCCCCACACATCCTACTGTGGCCCCTCTCGTTCCCTAGTGTTGAAAGATCAAGGAATTATCGTAAACACCACCTGTGAGAGGCTTCAGGGATAATGCAGAAGTTAATTCACTTTTGAGGTAATGTCTGAGAGACAGAGATGTAGAAACAGAGAGACGGGAGTCACAGGGGAAACAAGTACAGAGACACCGAGGGGCGTGGTGACTCTGGGTCATAAGAGAGCCACCCAGACATGTGGACATGTGCAGGCAAGTCTTCCAATCCTCTGTGTCCAGGTCTCTATAGATCTAGAGAGAGAAGATCAGACAGAGAGATGGAGACACCCACAACAGGATGCCCACATTTGCGGTGAGTCAGAGAGATGCAGAGAGAAGCCAACGGTTACAGAGAGAGACCCAGAAAACACAGAAAGAAACAGAAACATACACAGAGACTGAGGCTCACTCAGAGACACACATAGAGTGACAGTGACAGAAATGAGGACAGATGCAGAGGCATTCAGATACATAGACAGAGACCCTCACCTCCCCCCATCCCAATACCTCCTAGCTCCCATGAGCCTCTGTGGCTGAGACCTTCGGTGGCAGCCCAGGGCCTTGTACAAAGAAAGGGGTCTTTTCCAAGAGGAAAGGAATCGGTCCTGCTTACAGAAAGACAAGGTTTGTAACTCAGCATTTGTAGGCTGTGGAAAACCAGCCTCTTCCCTGGATTCCAGAGTGACTTAAGAGAAAAAGACTCTCCATTTGCCAAGGAGGCTCTACCCAAAGGGGCTTATTGTTCCAGAAAGAGTGAGCCTGTAGTGTAGTTGCTGTGAGGCTTTTGGGTCTTGCTACCTGTTCATTAAAGTTGTGGTTTTCTGTTCTTGACAAGGTCGTACATCCCAGGAATGGCAGAGCCCCAGGAAAAATGTGCTTACTCCTGTCTTCTTGCCTCTGGGGAGTATGAAGGAAGCCTCCCATGCTGTGGTGCTGATGGAGGAAGATGTGAAGTATGGGGAGGGTGGAAGACCCCTCTGTCCAAGCTGCTCTGTGATGCTGAACATTTCTCCCCACCAACTATCAATGTATATATACGCCATGCCGGGCGTCCACAACGGGACAGAAAGACACAGTGGGCCGCAGCAGAGCCTTGGTCTTGTGGAGCCTCCAGCTCCATGCTGTTGGGTCATGTTTATCCTCAGGAAGAGAGTCTGGTTCATCTTGGCAAAGGTGGCCTAGGATGTCACCTGGCTGGATTCTGTGCGTTGCCAAGGGAGGGGCCCTCATGAATAGCCACCAACAGTTGGGCTGACTCTAAGTAGGTCATGGCTGGTTCTTTGTACGAAAGGAATCCAACTGCCAGCACAGTCCACCTGTCCAAATTTAAATTGATTACACGGTTAGCCTGGCTTGGGCTTAGAGGCAACTTGGCCGTGAGACAAGTGAAAAACATAGAGCTTTTGAACCAGAAAGATGCTCATTGTAAGTTAAGGAACCTGGAGCCTGGAGTGATGGACCACAGCTAATCAAGGCTCAAGCCAGAGCTAGAAACCCAAGTCTGCAGGCTCCCAGCTCTGGACTCATGTCACCTGAAGACATGGAGCCACCGAGGGACGCTGTCAACTCTGATGATGTAAGATTAACCCTCACCAACAATATGGTTTTTTGAAACCAGTGATGAGGAAGAGGAACCATCATATTTCAAGTAGAGAGCTGCTCATCTTCTTAATGTTGTATGTAATCAAATTTGACATTCAAACAAAGAGAGAAGTACAATAGATAGAAGCCCCTTCAGAGGGAAAAAGAAAGCTCCTTTATAAAGCAAGCACCCAGGCTGATGCATGAGACCAACATGAGTGAATAAAGGAAAAGGAAGCAGCGAGTAGCCCCTAATTATCCTACCACAAAGCCAGTGTTAATGATGTTATATTACAAATGGGAAAATGAGACTCACTTGTGAATGAGTAGGGGTCTCTCTCCGTCTTTCTTTTTTTACTGTAAAAAACTTTCTCTAAGTAAGGAAGCTTGAAAAAAACAAAAAATACAATAAAGAAGTCAATCCAAAGGGAGAAAAATACACCAACCCGGAGAATAAGTCATCTTTCCAGTGGCATGGCTTATCTTGTGACAATAATCACATTTTTCTCAAATGAAGACAGAAGGGAATTTTAATTTGACATTTCCTGGTATTTCTGTAGAGTCTCTCCAAGGGAAGGGAGTGGGGCAGGCATAGTCCTGGTTTTCGTAACGCAAAGATCTCAGTACCAAGAAACGTGACTTACCCAGAGCCAAGGTATTGAAGCGAGGACAGAAGCTCATGAAACTAGATAGTTATAGAATTAGGAATCTGGATAAACTTTAGAAAAGGTGGAGTCCAATGGCCTCATCTTGCAGACGGGAACTCTGAACACTAGCAAGAGAGAGATTGGTCTTTCGTCAGTATTATGTGTTAAGCACTTGACGGTCACATCTAGTATGAGAGCACATCCTGCTCCAAGGTGCTCACTTCCTAGGATGGGATGGCTATAATGAAGATATTCTGTCTTGGGATTCTTTTTAACCAGGAAAGCGCCCATGGATGCTAACAGAGAAACTCCAGGAGTTTTTGGAACTCCCTTGAAAAAATGTGTGCCTTCGCTCCTATAGCACACAACCTGGTCTGCCCCCTCCTGAAAGGTGTCAGTGAACCGCATGTTTAGGTTGACTTTGGAAGACCCTGAGTGGAGACATTTTCAATGTCCTACTCACACCTCACGGAGGAAGGGGCTTGGTCAGGTGGCTCAAGGACAGATTGGTGCTAAGAGTGTCTAAGGCAGATTCATTGTTAGACACTCGATACATGGTGATCCTTGGGAAAGTTATTTAGATTCCTTAGATTTTGATTCTCTCATTCATAAATTGAACGCAGTAGAGTCTACCTCATAGGGGTGTTGTACACACTAAATAAATAAGTGTAGATAAAATACTTAGAATAGTACTTGGCCATTACAGGGTCAGCTGTTTAATTTTATTAGAGTACCTGTGAATTCATGGACACACACAACACACACAAACCCAAGCAAACACACAACTGTGGCCCTTTGCATGAGTCTGGAAATTGACAGTCTCATGGGAGTTAGCTCACTGACTTCTCAATAAAAGAATGAAGCATTTGATTCGGTCTGTTCAACATCGAGGGTATCAGCCAGCAAAATCTGCCGAGCTTACCATTAGACTATTCTTTCATTCAGTGTTACCGTGGTGGTTGTAACACAGAATCCCCTGACAGAAAGAGTATACATCATGGGGTTCTATTGAGGGTGCACCATGTCTGAGCTCTGCTTTACTTTTTGCCTTCTCTGTGAACTCTTCCCTGAAGAGTCCAGCCAGAAGTGCTGGTTGTCCTCACCTGATTTCCTATAATATTTATAATCTGTGCCGTGCACTTTAGATTTAGTATTTATTGTTTTATTGTTTGTTTACTTTTAGCCTTTCCGTGTACATATATTTTCTCTCTCAGATCATTCTGTAAACCTGGGGGGACGGCATTACTCACTTTATTTACTCACTATGTTACTCCCTTCTGCACGCCCAAAGTGCAAAGCAAAGCGTCTTACACACAGAACGTGTTCAATAAAGGCCTTTGATTGCACAACCAAAGGTTTGATGATACTGGCTTTTCTGATTCCCAATGACCCGGTGCTTAATTAGCAACCTCGGTAGAAATGACCTATTTTCACCTATTTCATGGCCTCCTTAATCTTCACTATGGCAAAAAGATGTAACCAAACTGTCTTTCCCTTATTTCTCCTTACTGTCAACATTTCTCCCATAATATTTAAAAGCAGGTTCGCATTAGATTTTCTGGCTGAGAGGGTATGTAAATAGAAGGCACTAGAATTGGGATGTGTGGGTTTTGGTGGTGAAGAAAAGCCAAATTGTCTATCCTGTCGGAAGTCAAACCATGTGACGTTTCCTTCAAGTGGAGACTGTACCTTCTGTGTCTGAATTTCCCGTGGCCGTGGCCTGAGGCTCAGTAACAACTGTTGGCTGGTTATTAAAAAAGTAAAACAGGGGCGCCTGGGTGGCGCAGTCGGTTAAGCGTCCGACTTCAGCCAGGTCACGATCTCGCGGTCTGTGAGTTCGAGCCCCGCGTCGGGCTCTGGGCTGATGGCTCAGAGCCTGGAGCCTGTTTCCGATTCTGTGTCTCCCTCTCTCTCTGCCCCTCCCCCGTTCATGCTCTGTCTCTCTCTGTCCCAAAAATAAAAATAAACGTTAAAAAAAAAAAAAATAAAAAAATAAAAAAAAAGTAAAACACGGGCGCCTGGGTGGCTTGGTCGGTTAAGCGTCTGACTTCGGCTCAGGTCATGATCTCACGGTCCGTGAGTTCGAGCCCTGCGTCGGGCTCTGTGCTGACCGCTCAGAGCCTGGAGCCTGTTTCAGATTCTGTGTCTCCCTCTCTCTCTGCCCCTCCCCTGTTCATGCTCTGTCTCTCTCTGTCTCAAAAATAAATAAACGTTAAAAAAAAAATAAAAAAATAAAAAAAAAGTAAAACACGGGCGCCTGGGTGGCTCAGTTGCTTAAGCGTCCGACTTTGGCTCAGGTCTGATCTCACCGTTTGTGAGTTCGAGCCCCACATCAGGCTCTGTGCCTTTGGATTCTTTGGATTCTGTGTCTCCCTCTCTCTCTGACCCTCCCCCACTTGCACTCTGTGTCTTTCTCTCTCTCAAAAGTAAATAAACATTTAAAAAATAAATAAGTCAAACAAAAATCTCTTTGGCGTAAGGTAGGGATTAGATCATGATTTACCCATCCATTTCCTAGCCAGTTTTCCCCCACGTTCACCATCAATACAGGCAAAAATGTGATAGCCTTCTAGAATCATCTACAAGAGTGGCACAACTTCGCCTTCTGTCCCCTGTGTTCTAATTATACCAGTGCAGTAGATGCAACACAGCCTCATGTGATCATCCGAGATAAAGATGAGGCATTAAAGCACAAACAAGTGACTCATTTTAATGGATTTGCTTCAGACGAGAGAAACCTGTAATTTCTCTTAGGCGTGCTTGATGCACCCATTGTGGAGTGAATCACACACTTACACAAGCCTAGAAACCCCGGGCGGTTTTACTTCTCAGATAGGCTTCTCACAACAGGTGGCTGGTTTGCACCGGGGCCTCTTGGATTTCCCTTTCTAAAATGGAGAAGAGAGATCACAGCCACTGAAGGGGGGACCATGAGAGGTGCAAAGGCAGGCACGCATGATGGTGGGGCACAGCGGTGGGGAACTCAGTGCCGACTTCCCTGCTGGGCTGCTAGATTTCCTGGATGTGGTGAGTACACATGTCACAACAAAATCTTTCTCCTACCGAAGACCGGATTGTTTTGGCATGTATTCCGGGATGGGGAAAATGTGTGATTTATGGTGGTATTGTCTGGAATGCTTGATTGCTGCAGGAAACTTCCCTAACATTATTTACAAGTTGGCTAGCTCAAGGTTAAAGTATTTCCTAGATCTCTTCTGTGTTTGTTTTTCTTTCAAAAGGCATTTGTCAGGGTCCAGTTGCTCACTCCTAGGAGTGAAAATGCAAAGCACCAGGCGATTAGACTCTCTGTTCTCTGATTGTCCCTTGCTGGATAAAGTGGATGAGCAAACCAGCTTTCGATTGCCTTCCTTTAGGCTCATTGTAAAGTTGTGTGTGTGTGTGTGTGTGTGTATAAATAAATATATAATTAAGCATTCTTTAGTAGTTTCTTCTTTTAATGGGGCTGATAAAGCTGTCTTTATACCAACTTAAGACATTTCCTTCAGTTATTGCTAAAACCTCTTTGCAAAGGCACCTACCCTTGTTTTGAGTGGTCTATAGTACCTTTGATGACCTATCTTCCTTATATTCTGAGGACAAGTGTGGCCTTTCAAGTGTGCGTCCTAAGGTGCTATTTTGTGTGTGTTGCAGTACTCCAGCGGACTTTCTTCCTGGAACAGAGCAATTGCCCCATCTGTCAATTACTTTAAAATCATATAAATCTCAAGATAGTTGGCCAGATGCTAGATCCCTTCCGGACTCTGAAATCAAGTGATTCTTGAAACTTAACAGCATTTGAATCCAGACTGCAACTCTCAGAAAAGATACTGGGCTACAAAGAGATGGGCTGGAAGCCATCTAAAATAGGCGGGGATAAGATGCTTCTCTGATTCTAATAGATCTTTTGTATCTTTCTTTCCTCCAAGGCTCCTTATGAAACAGCTCCTCCATGGCAAGGGACAGCTGGTAAGAGTGACTGAATCCATCTGATTGCTGAGATCAAGAACGCGCAAACAACTTGTTTAGCCATCTGACTATATAACCAGAGTTCTAATTACACCAGCGCAGTAGATGGGATGCACGGTTATGAAATTCAGCTGAGGGGAACAAAACACACACACCCCAACATGTGGGTCAGCAGACTCTAAGGTCCTAACCCTCAGTTAACCTTTCTGAACTGGTTCTTCCCATCAAAGGGATTGGCCAAGGAGTGTGAGGTGAGTTGCTGCCTGGAAGGTTAGCCAACAAGTGGGTAGGCCCTCCCTCTCACCTTGGGGTGAAGTTCGCGGAGGGGAACCCGTTGGGAAAGGGTCCACTTCGTTTGCAAACATTCCCACCCAGCTCACCTTAGGGTGTTCTGTGTGGAGGGGTTTGAGAGATCACGGCTTTCAGCGCGTTCCTTCCTGGCTGACTGTGGTTACCATTCCCAGGCTGTGCCTTCTTAATTTGCTTTGAGAGTCCTGATGCTAGCCCTCGCACGGCGTGTCCAGGCAGGTGTGGGGTGCCTCCGTTTCATGAGTCATTCCCCACAACCCACCCCATGCTAGCGCATATCAGAAACAAGCCCTAGGACCCAGGCAGACTAATTGTATTATTTAATTCCAAGTCATTCAGAAACTCAGCTCTTAGGACAAGGGAGGTGGGACAGATAGGAGACGGTGTTTCGGAACAGCTGGGGTCCCCTAGGTCTGTTCAAGAAAGTGTTTTGTGAGTTCTGACTGTGGAGACTGGGCAGAAAGGATGGCTGCCTGCCATGCCTGTGGCAGACATCACTAACCTGGCAGGACGTTGTTCTTTGCTGCACCTGGATGGGACCTCACCATCCTGTGTCACATAAGGTTCCAGGTAGTATAACAAAGAGGTAGGCTGGGAGCATTTCTTTCTTTTTTTTTTTTAATTAAAAAAAGTTTTTTTAGTGCGTATTCATTTTTGAGAGAGAGAGAGAGCGAGCATGAGCAAGGAGGGGCAGAGAGAGAGGGAGACACAGAATCTGATGCAGGCTCCAGGCTCTGTGCTGTCTGCATAGAGCCTGAGGCGAGGCTCGAACCCATGAACCACAAGATCATGACCTGAACCGAAGTTAGATGCTTAACCGACTCAGCCACCCAGGCACCCCTGGCAGCATTTCTACTTAAATCACCAGGTTTCAAAAGCATCTAGAGTTGCAAATATGCTCATCTTCCCCTCTAAGACAGAGAAGTTGCCTTGTGAGTTTTAAACAAAAGCTTCAGAAATTGGCATCATTCTCTGCATGGGTCATTCACTGATCCATCCATTTATCCAACACATGTTTATTGGGTATCAATTATGCATCTCACAGTCCGCGGGGTGCTGGGGACAGAGAAGTTATCCTTCTGTGTTCGCCTCCTGACTAATGACGACCTGATTTTTTGGTCCTAATCTGCCAAATGCAGGCTAACTTCTCTCAGGCTCTGGGGCTGGGAGGACCGAGTGCTGTGCTGTGCTAACCCCTTGTCATCAGGGCCTCGAGCTCACACAGTGGTGTGGGAGGCATCTATTGATGTGACTGAGCCACTGGGACTACTGGGTCTAGCTAGCTACATTGTCATCAGCCTCTGGGGCCAGCAAAGGCTATTCTCGCTCTCTCTCTTTGAAGTGATCACTCTGTTAGAGCAGAGAGTCTGGCTTCCATTCAGTGGCCTAGAATTGCTGTTTATTCTCAAGTGAAAGACAAAAGTGGATGGTAGCCGGTAATTCACGCTTTTATAAGGATGCACAGGGAAAGAGAGGCAGGTTGGGGAAGCAGGGGGGAGGAATTTGGGATGCTACTTTTCTAGAACCTGAGAAGCTGCCAATGCAGGCTGCTTGTTGCTTCCACCTCTGAAATAGGTCATCTTTCAGGCACTTTGGGAACAAGATGCAGGCCTTGTTTCTTCCTAAGCATCAGATGACCCTTTATTTACCTAATTACCATGGAGGCCTCAGGTACAAGTTCTGCATCTCGTTTTCTCCTCCTCTTTTTAATTATCCGTTTCTGAGTCTGCCTTCCCCTTTCTGTGATCATCCCTAACATCTGACTGCCACCCACCCCGTCTGTGCCTGCCTTTCCTCAGCTCTCCAGCCGGAGCATTATGTTTCAGGATAATTCTGACTCTTTTCACTGTTGAAGATGACCTCTCCACCGCCTCCTTCTTTCAGGATTCACTGAAGGCTAGGTCTGTTCCTCTCGGCTGTGCTGCTTTGGGTCACGGTGAATGACCTTCTATGAAGGTATTAGCATAGGGACTGGCCTGTGGTAGACGCCCAACAAATGCTCGTGGAGCCTGAGTCTGGGTGAATTAACGTGTTCCAAGATGACATATGGTCCTCGAACAGCAGCCTTAAATTCCCCCAGAGCACTTTAGACGATAGCGTAAATTTGGTCCAATCGGGATGAAACAGGTCTTTTTGCCACAAGGATGCCCAGAAACCGTGCCATGCATATATGTATGTGTGAGGGGTTGGGGGTGCTGGTGCTGGCACGTTCTCCAAACCATTTGACCATGGAACCCCTTGGTGTTTTATGAGACTCGCGTTCCACAGAAACCCACTTCAGGACGCAGTATCCCGGCCAAACACAATTGACACGAAACTCTGTAGTGTTTGCCTACTAGGAAGAAAACAGGCAGATTTCCTGAAATCACAGAACACTTAAGTCAGTGTATAAAAATGCCTTCAGCGTCAGCTTTTTCTTCCATTTTTTAAAATTCAACTTTGGTGCCTGCTACGAACTTGGCAGGCAAGCGGGGGATGATGTGTGTCAACCCTAGGCATAAATATACGTTGTTATAGCGCTATCCTGTCAGAGTTACTGCTCACCATTTTTATGTTCCCCCACCAGGGACTAGGATCTTGATGTAAATAGCCAGTGACAGATCTTCCCAACAAAGTGTTTTCCTGCCGCCATACCCAAGGGGTTTAAAGAGGCAGGGATTTTATGAAAACACACGATTTTGCCGTTAAACTGAACACACTGTAAAACCAGAAGTCAATAAATGGTACGGAGGTAATTTAAGCATACTGGAGATAGAATAACTCTGGATTCTCCAGGTAGGATAGGACCTGGCATTGACTCCAGGCTCTCTTTGCTAGGAACTACCAGACCCTTGGGCCAGGCAAGTTGTCCTTGAATAGATTCACACTGGAAAGCTGCCTCTTTCGGTACTGTCCGCGTTTTTGCTGATGTTCTTTTGGACAGTCCACTCGTGTCACATTTAATATTTAGATTTTGTGTCCTTGTTCTTTTCCTCATTCTTTCAAGAGGTCACTTATCACATGCAGACACTGTGCTGGGTATTGGAGAAGTACTTTTCATTTGCAGAAAATTTTTAGCTTGGCATTACGCAAAACTCAAAGTTCACTTTAATTAAGTCTTTAGCAATGGTGAATCTCAGAAAGTATGTTTTTTCCATTTTGTCCTATGAAATATCAGCCTCGGATTATGAATTATTCTGGAAATGCTTCTTTTTATTTTTTAAGTCTCCATTTTCAGAGCCCTAAAGCTCTGGCTCTGGATTTTGGCTTCGGCTATCCAAATTGTGATAGGATGGATCCCATTCTACTCTTTCTGGTGAGAAGAGAAACAATCCAGTTGGGGCTAACTTGAAAACATTTATCCATCCGACCCATCCCTGCCAATCAAAATGGACACAAATAAGAATGCGGTGACTCCTCTTGGGTAACGTTATTAAACATCCCCCCCTTCCCATTTGTCATAATTGAAGGAAATTTACCATACAATTATCAGACAGAATGGTAGATGGGTTGCGTACATCAGACTATAAGAACGTGGTTGATGGAATAGCAAGTTTATCAACCAAAACTCTCCAAACAGCTAGTTGTGCTCAGTTCAAAGTTTATGTTTCTTATGGTCATGCTTGTGATTTCACACTGCATATGGATTGTCTGCTAGTAATTTTTTTCTTAAAAAAATGAATGTATCATTATTTCATAATGTTCCACATAGAGCATAGTGATCTATAGAAAAGGCCGTGACTATTGGATCCTTTCCTCTCTGGACACTTTTGGGAGCTGTGGACTTAGAAGTCCTAGCACTGGTTGGGAAAACAGTTTTGGAGTTCCTAAATCACATCACATCACATCATTGTGCCAGATGTCTGATTTTCTCCCAGCAAGATTAACTTTAAAGCAAACTTCTTATATTGAAAACCGTACACAGTAAAATCTTCCTCCTGAAGCCTTAGATAGCAGGCATTCTTATTTATAAGTGGCGTCCTGTGGGCTTGCCTTCACCCATTTGGCTGTGCATTCCAAACCATGCTCTCCAGGTGGAAGAGAATTGCATTTACTCTCAGCACCAGTCCTATTATTTGACCCTGAATGTAGGTATCTTTTTTCCCTCTTGAATGCATCTTGGGAAGGAGATTTCGACAGAATTGTGAAAAATAGGAAAGAGAATAGACCAAAGGGACCACTTCAGTGGGAGAAGTGAACGATTTTCGATTTGATAATGAAAATGAATCTTTTAGTCTGTACTTCTGCCTCTAAGATTGTAGGTCACAATCCATTAGAGGGTTGTGGAGTCAATTTAGTGGGTGGCAACCAATTCCTGAAAGAATGTCAGGTAGAGTGGAATGCAAGATAAAAATCACAGACATAGCAGAGTATCTTGCTCATAGATGGGAAGGATAAGTAATTTTACATAAAAGTTTTTGAAATATAAAGATTATGTATTTTTCAGTTTTATGTAGGCATCTTTACATACATGTGTCTGTACACAATGAGTCATGATGTAAGATCTTTTTTTTTTTATTGTGTCAGGATAAAAACAATTTTGAAATCCACAAGTATATATGTGAAACATATGGATACTTCTAAGACAACTTATTCTGGTTCTTCTGGTATTTCCTTTTGTGATGACAGTTAAAAATCTACCCTAGACAATATTGATATTGCAAATTGTTTAGTGTATTAATCCACCAATTTGCTGCATACATGAGAACTTCTTTCAACCACTCCTGTAAGATCATGAATTCCACACACATATCCCAACAACTATGCAAATCCATTACCGCACTTTGCCTGTCATTCTGCCATGTTTCCTTTCCCTTGCTCAGACTTGCTCTGCAAGATGACAGTATAAGTCAAAATACTTTCCCTATATGTTCATTGGTTAGGAACTCAAAGAATTTTAAACTCCAAGATAATTTGGAAGCCTTCCTGTAAATGCCTGTGGCTCATCGTCTCATGCAAAGGCTCACTGGAGTCGTGAAAGTCCATCGTAGTCTTGACTCCACCTAGGAAGGGTTTGATCCCTGATCACTGAGTTTTGTTTGCTCCCTGGCTACAGATTGCCTGGTGGGCCTAGATGGATCAGAATTCGTTCATCTCCATTGGAGCATAAAGGGATTTACGTTTGCTGAGGCTCAGTTTCTGCCTCATGTGCAGCATGTAGATGATCTCTCTTCTCACTATTGCTTTGACATGTCTGTATTCCCCACTGGACATCCTTAATGGAAATGACAGCAACCTTTATTTCCATACCCCAGCGGCTGGTACAGTGCCTGGCAAATAGGAGGCACTTGAAAAAGGGTCATTGGTAGAATAAATAATCACCCTACATTTTATGAAATGAGTGAGAAAGAAAATGGGATCTGTGAAGGTCAAATAGTTCATCAATAGCATAAATATGATAACAACTTAACTCATGCTGACTCTAAGACCCATGGTATTTTCACTTTGCTGCATTTGTACTACCAGGAAAATCATTCTAGGGAACTTTGTTTCCAATAAATGGTCTTAGTTTCCACTAGCCTATAAGTATGATGGTGATGATCATGATGGTGTCCATGAATTCCAACTGTTGTAAAGATGCATTCTTGGAGCTCTTTCTTTGCAAGGTGGAACTATCAAGAAAAAGGCTTCACCACGAGGAAGACATTTGTAACCATGTGTGGTGACAGATGTTAACTAGACTTACCTATCATGTCGCAAAAATACAAATATCAAATCATGATATGTTTCCATTAATGTAGTGTTACATGTCAATGATATGTTAAAAAAAAGAACAAACAGGCAAGAAGCAGACATAGCCAGAGAACAGAGAGTTATCTTCTAGTGCTTCTAGTTTCTCTGAGTAGTAGTTGATCTATCTATGAGAGAGTTTCCGTGCTTGCTCCAGTAGCAGACAATAGTGTATATTCATTTCATTTTAAGTTACTTGACTCCATATGCCTAGAGAGACAGTACACTGTAGAACAGTTGTTCTCCACGGAGGATGATTTTCTCTCCCAGGGCACATTTGGAGACATCCGGAGACATTTTTGGCTGTTACTACTAAAGAGGAGGCTGCTCCTGGCATCTGGTGGGTAGAGGCCAGAGATGCTACTATATATCCTACAATTCACAGCACAGCCCCCCCAAAACAAAGAACTATCCAGCCTACAATGTCAATGGTACCATTGCCGAGAGACTCTGCTCTCCAGCTGTGCCCTCTGGGTTGAACTCTGGGCTCCATCATTTTTTATCGGAGTGAACTTGGCTCATAGCTGCTCAACACTTTGTACCTTAGCTTCTCCACAGGTACAATGAAGACAGTAAAGGAGGTGCTCAGAACAGTGACTAAGAAATAAAAGTTCTTAAGAAATGTTACTATCACAGAAAATTATCAATTAAATGACCAGAAACGATGTCTTGGTGAACGTGTATCTTTCCTGGTGCTTCCATCATTCCCATGTATTATTTGTAGAAAAGTTAACATTTGAGAAAAAGTCTTTCTTTTTTTCTTTTCTTCCTTCCTTTCTCTCTTTCTCTTTCTTTCTTTCTTTCCTTCCTTCTTTCTTTTCTTTCTTCTTTCTTTCTTTCTTCTTTCTTTCTTTCTTTCTTTCTTTCTTTCTTTCTTTCTTTCTTTCGTTTTTACATGTTAGCTAACTTGAAAGTAGATATTGGTGTTCTTTCTTAGAGCAGGACGTTTTGGTGTGCATATCTCAGAGTACCCTGTAGGGTCACCAAGTGTTTTGTTAGTCGACTAAGTTTTGCATTGTTCGGCCTTATCACCTTCAGCTGGATCCACCTTCATTCTCCTGCAGGTGAAGATCCTAATGTGTGAAAAATGAAGTCCCAGGAAACGATGCTTTGCTGTTTAATGTTATTCCTGGCCACGGAATGTTCTCACTATAGATCCAAGGTGAGCATCAAAGTAAGTTTGATCCATTCTTACGTGGTCCCATAGAGAAATCTGTCAGTTCTCCCAGATAGCTAAATTTATGATACAGGACGTGATTTTAAATAAATGTTCAAATGACTACAGTTTTAGTCTTGCTAATAGTTTTTTGTTTTTGTTTTTTGTTTTGAAGGGAACAAAGAAACGTTGAGAGGTGGCTGGGTCTTGCAACAGTATATTTGCAGGGTGTGACATGGAACTATAGGAGAGTAGGAAAATGACTTTTCAAGCCCCAGAGAATGTAGACAGGCAGCCATTGGGAGGAGGAAGTACCAGCCTGGCAGCTACTGATTCAGCTCCAGACTTTAACTTTCCTTCTCATTAGCTGCACAAGTTGCTTTCCTTCTCTGAGTCTTAATTTCCTTATCTGTAACCTACAGGGTATTTTTTTTTTCTTTTAGATAATATTTATAGCCCTTTATAGCTACAAAAGAGTTTGTGATTTTATTATTGTCACCTACTGATTATTCCTAGCATCTGCTCATCTCTACCTTTCTGGGGGATATAATGGTATCTGGAGGGTCATATAAACTCCATTTCATAGTTACAGTTAATACAGATGGAGACCAGCTTAGTGTTACAATTGCTACATCTGTGTTCTCCCTGGGTACTTCAACTTTCCAGGGGCCCCTGGGTGGCTCAGTCGGTTGAGCATTGGACTCTTGATTTCAGCTCAGGTCATGATCTCATGGTTTGTGAGATCAAGCCCTGCACTGGGCCTGTGCTGACAGTGCTAAGCCTGCTTGGGATTCTTTTTCTCTCCCTCTCTCTCTCTGCTGTTCCCCCATTTGCACTTTCTCTCTCTCTCAAAAGAAATAAACTAAAAAAAAAAAAAAAAAAGAGTAATGTTCATTGTTTTTTTTTTTTTAAAGCTTTCCAAAATATGGATTCAGTCCATTAACCTGACCTTCAGAGCCCAAGTGACCACTGGCAAGCTTCTAGGTCTCATCAGAAAATAGTTTGTTCTTTGTCTGTGCTCACCTCTAATGCTTCCCTCTGCAAGTTCCCATGATGTCATACATGGACGCCAGTTTTCTGGCCTAGTCCTGAACACGTTTTTACTTTATATCCACATGGAGCCTCTATGTTGAGTTGAGAGAGGAGAGTCTAGTAAAGCGGACCTTTGGGAATTTATGTTTTACAGGATGGAGATAAACATCAACATCCTGAAGGGAAACTCAAGACTGGAACGATACAAGGTATGTGTCTACAGAACAGTCTTCTTCCATATGGAGACTGGACAGAGTAAAGGAAGACTTGGCTGTGGCCAAGCATGTCCCAGACCACAAGCTTTCAATTAGAATAACAGTCTCTCTCTCTCTGACCCTCCCCTGCTCATGCTCTGTCTCTCTCTGTCTCAAAAATAAATAAAACGTTAAAAAAAAATTAGAATAGCAGTCTCTAACAAGTTCTCATTGTTTACCAGTATTGATAGACTCACTGACAATTGTACATTATCTATGACATAGTCACTGATGCAATTCAGCAAATATTCACGTGTGTTCTAGAGTAGAAGGCAAGTGTTCACTTTAAAACCCTGAAGGGAAATATGTTTGAACTAATGAGCTCACAAGGCAGAAGAGGGAACAGGACAGAATTCATTCCTTTCTACAAAGATATTTTCAGAATGCGTAAATGTATGTAACACTGGTTCTGAGAGGTCTATTGAAGTGATGTAAGATAGGTATCATGTTGGTGAGACTGGTTGCTCTCAAGAAGTCAGAGATAAACTATGGAGATAATCATGCTATGATAGTGCAAACATGTGGTTCTCCCCCAAATAGTAGAGATACCTGGATTCTCCACAGACATGGCCAACTATATTTTTAGCCCAAACACATCTCTACATAGATGCAGAATTGAGAAAAGAGAGAGAAAGATAGGTAACCTTCATTAAGTATTTATGACAACAGCGTTCTAAGTGCTGGACAGGATGCTATTTCCTTCAATGTTTGTAACAAGACTGTGGCATTGCCTCCAATTGTCTGGATAAAGAAATTGAGAAGCACTCAGCTTAAATAACTTGCCAAACCAGAGGCAGTTGGGTAGATGGTAAAGAAAAGTGCAAACTTACTTATTTCCTTTCTCCATGCATGGAGTCAACCACGGAGCTGTCCCAGCCGCAAATATAGATGCATCCCTTGACTCACCGCCAATTACTCACTACATCTTATTGATTTCAACACCTTACCACCTCTCATTATGATCTACCTCTTTTCATTCCACTACCACTCTCCTAAGGCAATTCTTCCTGGGACTACTTCAACAACTTCATTCTTGGGCTCCCTGCCTCAAGTCAATCCACTTTACCCCAGGGCCAAATTAGGCCTGCCACCAAGTTTTAGAAATAAAGTTATATTGGAACACAGCCATGCCCATTTATTTTACGTATTGTCTTTGATTGCCTTCATGCCACAAAGGCAGAGTTAAGTAGTTTTGACGGAGACCACATGGCCTTCAAGGCTGGAAATATTTACTCTCTGGCCACAGTTGTCATTTGGCAATTAAAAATATGGACTGCCTCGTTAAGCTTTCGTGTCGGACAAACAATGAAGGATATTGCATGGGTCGTGTGTATATTAAAAACTTATTCATTGTGTAACTGAATGCTTTCAGTGGATCCCTGTTGTTTGTGGATTCTGTATTTGCAAATTCTCTTGCTCATTGAAATTCATTTGTAACCCCCCAATCTCTACTCACCATGCTTTCTGGATCATTCACAGACAGAAAAAAAATAATTTGAGTTAGCTAAGGTGCAAGTTCCGAGTCAAACGAGGTGGCTCTCTGCCTTCTTGTTCCAGGTCTCCTACTCTAAACAAGTGTTCTTTTTGTGATGTATGTAGTGCCCTATGTTTTGCCTTTTGTGCTTTTTGTTGGTGATGTTTTTGGTGATTGGTGCAGTTTAAAATGGCTCCTGAGGGTAGTTCTGGTGTTCCTAAGAAGGCTGTTGTGTGTCTTAAGGAGTAAATGCATGTGTTAGTTAAACTTTGTTCCTGTGCTGTTATGAGCGATGGTGCTATTGGCCATGAGTTCAATGCTAATGAATCAACAACATAAATAAGGTGTCTTTAAATAGAAACACACAAAACAAGCCCATATACTGACTGGTTGATGAAAAGGCTGTGAGGAGAAGCTCGTAAGAACCTGCCTTGATTTCCCTTCATTCGATGCTTGTGGCAGTAGAACATAATTACTGCAAATAATGAGAATCGAGTGTATCTGAAAAATAAAATCAATATTTAACTGGGCTTCCTGTATTTTATCTGGCAACTTTATCTGGCCCTTTAGAGAAAATTTGGCTGCCTACACTATCTTTAATTATCTTTCAAAAGCGACTCCAGTCATGTTTTCTGGTAACCCCCATATTAGCACAGAATTTAAGGTCCTTCATGCCTTGACCTCTGCTTACTTCTCCCATCCTTATCTCTTGCTACACCCCGCTCAGATGCTCTGACCTAGCCTTTCTGTATGACCTGTGATCTCTACTTTCTATGTGCTGTTCTCTCTGCCTAGACATCAGCTTTGCAGTCCGCCTGGCAAGCCTTACTTGGTGCTGAGGACACTGTTCCATGTCACCTCCTCTGAAAAGCAATCCCCCAATCCCTGGAATGTTAGCTGCCTCTGTCAGAGTGCAGAAATGCTGAGTAGCCCCCTCCCCTTTCCTTTTCAGAGAAATGCCGTGGACCTTGCCTCACTGCTTCCAACTGCAGCCAGCCTTGTGCTCAGCACTTTCGTGGAGAAATAGGATTTACATGTCATCAAAACAAGTGGCAAAAGTCAACTGAAACGTGTACAAGCTTATCTGCGGAAACATTCTTTAAGGTGATGCATTTGCATATTATTGGCTTCTGGGGCTCATAGCCCAGGATGTGGTAAAGGCATTCTTCATGTGTTCTGTTCAGCACGACAATAAATCTCACATCTGGACTCGGGAAAATGGTGCAGTGGGTGAAATTTGTCTCTTCTCCTTCCTTACCCAAACTCTCCGGTACTCTTCACCCCCCACCCCCACCCCCACCCCCTTCTTCTCCCTCTCAGAATCTTTTCTAAAAATAAGATCTGAAACTCATTCACACAATGGTGAATGCTTACAGGTTAAAGAGTGAGCTCTAAATATGGATTTGTGCTTACTTTCTCCTAATTAGTGAACTCGAAACTTCTTGAAATGACACTTTAGCAATTCTTTGTTTGACCTGCCAACCTCCAAAAACCCATTCCCCACCCCACCCCTAAATTCCATGGGACTCCCCCTTTAAAAAAATCAAAAAGGCAAATTTTGTTTTTAGAATCTCTCCACATGTCTGGACAAAACTGTCTTGTTATCATACTGGAGTTAAAATCACTGTCCTGGAAGCAACAGGTCAGTATCCTGATCTCTGGGGCAATTTTGGTGGAACCTCTAGTCTGTGCGTGACTCCACCTTCCTCTCGGTCTTTTCCGGCATCCCAACGACTTTTCAGGACCACTTGCTTCTCTGTTTTCCCCATGTGGCTTATTGTGCCTTTAGCTCCTTTACTCTGATATATGTTAGGTTCTTAATCACATTTGAACAAAGCAACTTTGTTTTTTTATTTTAAAAAAAAAAACAGGACTTCAATAGTGCATTACGCCTTTCCGTAGCCGCAGCATCCGTCCCTCTGTACGTTCTTGACTTCCGAGCTCCAGAGCCCCTGGAGAGTGTAGCCCAAGGAATCCGCAGGAACTGTCCAGTTGATTACGCCTGCATAATTGATGTTGTGAAATCATCAGAAGCCACGTCTGGAAACATTGCATTTATAGTGGAGTTATTAAGAAATATTTCTACGGATTTGTCTGACAATGTTACCCCAGAGAAGATGAAGGTATTCTTTGTTCGTTTCATTGAAAAAACTGACAGTCTTCTTCTTCTTCTTCTTTTTTTAAAACAAATCTTGCATTTAAACAGTTTCAAGTGTACTCTTCAGGGTACAAGGTATGACAACCACGGCAACCATAACAATGATGGGCATTTTATTTCAGCCTGGTGTATCAATTCACTCTAGTTTATGGAAGTGTTCGAGAAGTTTGCACATTTTTAATACATGTTTTTGTACAGACTATTTTCAAGGGAATGTCACAAAAGGATGGCTGTGAACAAGACTGTGTCCACTCTAGTGTTGCCCAAATTTCATTCTGTAGAACATAATTATTTCGAGAAATGTTAACGGAGATTTCTGTACATAGCACATGTAGGAATTCTGGGTTAAACAAAGTTAAGCAGGTTTCCTTATGGCGGGACTTTTTAGAACCTTTTATATGTTAACGAAGTTTGGCCCTCTTTATAAGAGTAGGGGGTATTGGGATGTGGCACACAGTATTTCTGAAATTTAGGTTTTTATAGAATCTATTCCCAATTCCCTCCATTAAGCAATCATTGCTATCTCACGGGAATCTTGGGTTATAGAGACTGCAGTTTACAAATGCTGCCCCAGGGCACATAATAAAGCAAGTAAACTATACCTGTGACTTTTATTTGAGTTTAATTATTGTTTCACTTTTTTGCCTTCTCTGAAGGCTTATTAGCATGAAATTCTAATAAACAGGGAATTTGAAGAAAAAAAATTTTTTTTTCAACGTTTACTTATTTTTGGGACAGAGAGAGACAGAGCATGAACGGGGGAGGGTCAGAGAGAGAGGGAGACACAGAATCGGAACCAGGCTCCAGGCTCTGAGCCATCAGCCCAGAGCCTGACGCGGGGCTCGAACTCACGGACCGCGAGATCGTGACCTGGCTGAAGTCGGATGCTTAACTGACTGCGACACCCAGGCGCCCCTGAAGAAAATTTTGTTAAATAAGATCAGATCGTTTGATCTTTACAAGTTTCAGATTTTGGAAATTGACTTTCTACAATAATGTGTAAATCCTTAGTGTAAATTTCCACTTTTGTCCATGGCAGAGTTATAGTGAAGTGGCCAACCACATCCTCGATACAGCAGCCATTTCAAATTGGGCTTTCATTCCAGACAAAAATACCAGCTCGGATTTTTTGCAGTCAATGAATCTGTTTGCAAGGCAACTCCACATCCACGAGGATTCTGAGAACATTGCAGATGAACTCTTCATTCAGACAAAGGGGTTTCACATCAACAATGATACCTCAGAGAAAAAGTTCAACTTCTCCACGAGCATGAACAATATGACAGAGGGTCTCATAGGAATGATAGAAATTCCCAGGCAAGAGCTGTGGAAGTTGCCACCAAATGCATCCCAAGCCATTAGCATAGCTTTTCCCACCTTGGGGGCCATACTGAGAGAAGTCCACCTGCCGAATGTGAGTCTTCCTAGACCTGTAAATGGTCTCGTCCTTTCAGTGATTTTACCAGAAAGATTGAAGCAAGTCTTACTCACCTTCGAGAAGATCAATAAATCCCAGAATGCCCGGGCCCAGTGTGTTGGCTGGCACTCCAGGAAAAGGAGGTGGGACGAAAATGTGTGTGAAACCACGCTGGAGATCATGAACAAAGTAAAATGCCAGTGTAACTACACCGGCATGGTGATGTCCTTTTCCATTCTGATGTCCCCCAAATCTGTTGACAGCAAAGTCTTGGACTACATCACCTGCATTGGGCTCAGCATCTCCATCTTTAGCTTGATTCTTTGCCTGATCATTGAAGCCGCTGTGTGGTCCCGGGTGGTTGTGACAGAGATATCCTACATGCGTCACGTGTGCATCGTCAACATCGCCGTGTCGCTCCTGATTGCTAACGTGTGGTTCATCATAAACTCTAACTTTCACAAAAAGGCCCAGGACTCCAACTGGTGTGTTGCACTGACATTTTTCAGCCACCTTTTCTACCTCTCTCTGTTTTTCTGGATGTTCTTCAAAGCACTGCTTATCGTCTATGGGATATTGGTTGTTTTCCGCAGGATGATGAAGACCCGCATGATGGCCATCGGCTTTGCCATTGGCTACGGATGCCCGTTGGTCATTGCTGGCACCACAGTTGCTATCACGGTCCCGGAGAAAGGCTACATGAGACCCGACGCCTGCTGGCTTAACTGGGACAACACCAAAGCCCTTTTGGCATTTGCCATCCCAGCCTTGGTCATTGTGGCCGTGAACCTTGCGGTGGTTTTGGTTGTTGCTGTCAACACTCAGAGGCCCTCTATTGGCAGTTCCAAGGCTCAGGATCTGGCCATAATTATGAGGATCAGCAAAAATGTTGCCATCCTTACCCCATTGCTGGGACTGACCTGGGGTTTTGGAATAGCCACACTTATAGAAGGCACTTCCTTGATATTCCATATAATCTTTGCCCTGCTCAATGCTTTCCAGGTAAGTTCCAAGAGGGAGACTTATTTTTACTAATTATTATTATTAATTGTCTTACTCATAAGATATTTTTATTTCATAATTTCTTATTCTGGCTATACAACAAACTATGACCATGATTTAAAAATATAGAATACAAAATGTTCTTTTTAACTCTTTCCATGTCTTAGTGACATTTGGCTGTGGCCTCCCTTACCCTATTGGTTGTCAATTTGGATTTAGCTGATCAGGCTGGTTAGGTGGGCATCTCCTTCCTTCTGTCCTCCCTGATCCCTCCTAACGTTTCAATGTCAGAAGAAGGTTACCTTCATTTATCAAAGACTTGTCTTTGGCCAAAGATGTGTGAGTCTACACTCACATATAATGCCTCAAAACAAGCACGGTTTTTTTATCCTTTCTCAAGGAGTTTAGGGATTCAGTGAAACAGTCGTTTTCCATACTGTGGAGAGAGAACCCTTGCCATTCTCTTTGAATGTTAACCAGTGAGGAGCTCTTACACCTCTTCCCTGCTTTCGCTGTGAAATAAATGTAGGCTGTGATTCCCTGAAATGGATCTTGCACATGTTGTCTGACCTTAGAGATGTCACTTTTCTCTGGGCCTCGGCCTTCTCCTTAGTAAGATAAAGATATGAATCTAAAATCCTCTATATTGTCTTTATCTTGCCTTAACCACACTTGGTTTGGCAAAATGATCCCTCTAAAAATTGTTGTACTCTATGTGACTACTGTGCATGTGCTTTTGGGAAGCCGTCTCTAGCCAGACCACTTTTTATACCTACGAATAATAGCAAATTGGGCAAGTTCATATCCTTAGTTAGGCTTTTAATCAGGGCTTGGCCAACTACGGCCTGCTGCCTGGTTTTGGAAGTAGTATTACTGGAATAGAGCCATACTCATTTGTTTGCATTTTGCCTATGGCTGCTTTTGAGCTACGATGGCAGAGTTGGCTAGCTGTAACAGAAACTGTAGAGCTCAAAATATGCATTACCTGGTTTTTCACAGAAAAAAAATTTCCAACCGCTGCTTTAAATATATAAATATAACTGCTTAGTAAAGCAACAATGTATTCCTATAGCATGTCCCTATTACCCTATTTTAAAACGTTATATAAAACAGAAAGCAGGCTTTTAAGAAATGCCAGCTCAGATCAGCTATATATCTTCCTCATACGTTCTTCAATAACTGTGGAGAACATTCGACTCTTTCCCTTGCATGGCTTTTAAGGAGAAACCTTTGACTTATGGTTTTTTTTTTTGTTTTTTGTTTCTTCATCTTCTTTTTTTTAATCAAAAGCTCTTGGACTCATGTAAATCTCCCCAACTCTTGAAGTTACTTTGGTGACTGATGATCTCATTTTATTTTATTTTATTTTTTACTTTGCAACTTAATTAAACCCTGAAAGTTTTATTCTGTTTCTTTTTCAAAAGAAAAACACTGAAAAACTTTTAGGTAAATACACTCCAACTTTTCTTAGCAAGCTTTTCCTGTGACTCACATTTAAAAATTTCAGTCTTCTGAGTAGTGTTTCTTTGCCATGAAACTATCCTCAGAAACCCAGGCTCCTTCCACTCTCATGGAAGGATGCAGAATTTTCTGAAAGTTCAACTTCCACCATTTAGAAAGATTGACTATCGATTATTATGACTTCATAGGAAACCAAAGAATTTAAACTTGAACAGACCCTGGCATTTTATATTTCTGTAATTTTCTTTCTTTTATATATAAACTTATTCCACCAGCTCAGAGGCCCTGCTATTTCTTGGCTTTTAATTCCAACTGAAAGTAAACTATAATACAGGTTTCATTTCTCAGACACCTTCCATGATTGTCACTGTGAACTATAAGATTTCATGTCATGTTGCGTCATGTTGCTGTTATTATGAGTAAGATCAGCTACTTAAGGTTTGGAAAGTAAACAGATACAATAATGTAGAAAATACTCTCTTCCATCTGTAGCCACTCAATAAATATCAATAACTCTCATGCACAGACATGAAGGTGATCCTTTTTCTTTGAGGTACAGTCACAGAGAATACTTGCCAATGCATTTTTATCTGCATCAATAGAAGCTGAAGTTTCTAGTACCCAATAACTGTCCTTGAAGATATCTAGAAGAGTGATATTAAAATAACAGTTGGGATATTGTCTGCCTCACAGTCCCTCATACTTCGGTTGAATTTTGCCACAGGGATTCTTCATCTTGCTGTTTGGAACCATCATGGACCACAAGGTAATTTGAATTTGTTTCACTCACTGTGAACATTTTCACACGGCTCAGGTAGCAGGGGGATGAAGCAGCTTTGAGAAGAAAGCCTGGTCCCTGGGTGTGAATTTTATGGGGGTGCTTCAGGCATCAGCTTAGAGGAGGAAAGCAGAGAACTATACTCCTTCCTTTCCTGCATTTAATCAACAGGAGGTTGTGTATGAGTGTATCTAGAAGAATAAAAACCATAACCAGAATTTTAACTTTAATGATAAATCCAATTATAATGACACCTCAGCTTTTATTGGCTAAGCATAGTGCTTCTGACGTTGCTTCTGCCAGGGTTATTGGTCTCGAAGTTCTGGGTTTTGGGGATGTTGTCGTTTCTTCACTGTCCTTGCTTCTTCAGATAAGAGATGCTTTGCGGATGAGGATGTCTTCACTGAAGGGGAGATCAAGGGCGGTAGAGGTAAGCCCTTCCTCTCAGTCTCAATACTTAAGGGTCAGTGTCCTCAGTAGAGTCATGAAGAGACAAATATTATAGCCTAGTATTCAGGATTTGTTAGCAAAGAGAATTATTAGGACATGCATTCAATCATTCATTTCTTCACTTGACAAATTTGGAGTATCCTGCTAAAGCTTCAGGTCAGCAGAAAATCCCTCTCAAGAGAATTTTCCACCTTGGATGTATTTCAACTTGACATCTGGACCGTTGAGATGGGACAACATGAAACCAGGATCGTAGACTCATAAAACACTAGAGCTGGGAAATGAGAGATGAGTTAGAAATGAGACTCTAGTCCAACCTAGTCATTTCATAGGTAAGGAAACCAGGACCCAGTGTACTTATGAGATTTGCCCGAAGTCTCCCAGAGAATCATGGGAGTTAGCGTGCTCCTTTCTCAAGACTCTTCAGTAAGCCACATTCTTGGGCTGAAGTACACGTATATTGATCTTGAAGATGACTTTTGACCAAGGTGTCTGTCTTGTAAGGTACCAACTAAAATTACCATCATTGTTATATTAGTTAGAAAGAAGCCATTTACTCCACCAACAGTTTCTTAATAAGAGCTACTTTCTTAATAAACAAACAAAAAATTTTCTGCACACACTGAGAGCCAGCGTTTACAGTTAGCTACTACTGAGTGTGACTTTTGGTACCATAGTCCATCAATTCTAAGATAGGCATTTTCTTCACCTTTTAACAATTCTAAAATTGGAATGTGTCTTACAATCAGTGGCATGTCATGATTTAATTGGTAAGATTTTTTTCCTTTCTTTTTCTTAGTGGAATAAAAAAATAATGATGTGGCTTACAATGTTAGGTTCAGTGAAATATGATAATTTAATTCTGTGTAGCTGTGTCAGTTTGGGTACTTCTTTTCATGTTTCCATTTTTACATATTTATATCTCTAGACAAGCATATACATAAATATGAATACATTTTGTCAATGCCCTTATTCACTGACATCAGTGTTGCTTCCCCCCCCCCCATTTAGAATGCATCATTAAGCCCAACCAATGGATCTAAATTAATGAATCGGTGAAAATGACAGGTGAGTATTAAAAATTCAAGGAGAAGCTTTGCTTGCAAGTTGTGACAAACTCCTTAATGCTCCTTGTGAGCACACTATTGCCTACGATGTGATGCAGGAGTGAGGTGGGGAGGGAACAGGAGGATATATCTTTCAGAGATTAAAAACTTCTTCATTGCTCAGCGCATAAATGAAAATATGCACATATTTAAAACCTATGTCATCTCAGTTTACATGACCATATCTTTTTTTTTTTTTAAGTTTTAATTTAAATTCCAGTTAGTTAACATGGGGCACCCGGGTGGCTCAGTTAAGTATCTGACTTTGGCTCACGTTATGATCTTGCGGTTCACGAGCTCAAGCTTCACATCAGGCTATCGGGCTCTGTGCTGACAGCTCAGAGCCTGGAGCCTGCTTCAAATTCTGTGTCTCTCTTTCTGCCCCTCTCCCACTCATGCTCTCTCTCTCTCTTTCTCAAAAATAAATAAACATTAAAAAAATTACAGTAAATTCCAGTTAGATAACATAGAGTGTAATATTAGTTTCAGGTGTACAATACAATGATTCAACACTTCCTTACAACACCCAGTGTCGTCACAAGTGCACTCCTTAATCCCCATTGCCTATTTAGCCAATCCCTCCACCCACCGTCCCTCTGGTTACCCTCATTTTGTTCTTCCTAATAAAGAGTCTGTTTCTTGGTTTGCTTCCGTCTCTCTTTCTCCCATTTGCTCATTTGTTTTGTTTCTTAAATTACACATATGAGTGAAATCATATGGTGTTTGTCTCTCTCTGACTTACTTTGCTTAGCATAATGTTCTCTAGCTCCATCCACGTCATTGCAAATGGCAAAATTTCATTCCTCTTTTATGACTGAGTAATCCATTATCTATCTATCTGTCTATCTGACTTCTTTTTTATCCATTCATCAGACAACGGACACTTGAGCTATTTCTGTAATTTGGCTGTTGTAGATAATGCTGCTGTAAACATTGGGGTGCATGTATCACTTTGAGTTACTATTTTTGTATTCTTATATGACCAAATCTTAGGAATCTTTTTCTTTCCTCAGTGAGAGGATGATATCATCGCATCTGTACTGATGTAGCATACACCCTTACTGTCTACGGCACTCAACACACCCTCATTTCATCTTGTCAGTGAGTGGTGACACTTAGAATAACCTCATTGTTTAGAAGGAAGACTTAATTGATTGAAATCACAAAGCAACAAGCCTGTCTCTCCCTAATGAAGTTGGAGCCCAAAATCATCCCTAAGGGGGTGTGGGTAGAACTGTAGCAAGTTAGCTGTCTAACAGCCAACCTATAAGACATATTTCTCCACAGGTGAAATGGAAGGAAAACAAATATTAGGCATCCACGAAGGGCAATTAGTCGCAGCATGGCAGCCAGAAGCCTGAGAGGTAGTGGCGGGGTGTGGGCAGGGGTGATCAATCTTGGTAAGGTCTTCATGGCCCTTGTACATGGATATAGATGAGTCTCAGATTTTTTTTTTTAAACACCATCTGGCGGCAGGCACATCTCCTTCTACATTTCATTCTCTTTCTGAGTCACAGCCGACTATTGAACAACGGGGCAAAGCAAAGAGCTGAAACAACCGCATGGAATCAAAGACATTCTAAGTTGGTAGGATCATGAAGGGACCTGCCGTGTTACAGGTCCCACAAACCCACGTTGCGCTGCTGTGCAACATTGGTGCACGGTCCCGGGAGAGGGAGGGGGAGAAAGAGGGCTTTGTCATATACGTTGACAGGCATGTGTGGGGGGCCAGGAGAACACCACCATACTATTCTTAATTAATCTTCCTCACATTTGGGTTTTTGTATTAGAACTTTAAAGGGGGGAAGGAGTGATATTGTAGAGTTTTAAAAAAGTTAACTCTCCCACCTCTGCCCATTTCCTAGTCTAAAGAGCTCCTCCATAGTGGAACATGACTATAACATTCTTGATTAGTCACTAATCAAGAGGTGATTCAGATGACCTGTAAAAGCTGACCTTTCCATCAAGGTCCCAGTTTGACCTGTTTTCTGAAGTTCATTAGATATCTCAAGGGGAGGAGGCTCTGCATCCTCAGGGGTACTAAGTCTAACCATCCTAGAGAAGACAGGTATGGTTGAAGTCTAATTTCTAGCCTGTTGGGCATACCTGGTTGGCTGTAGTAAAAACTGGAGAAAACCAGTAGAATCCAGGATCTGGGCTGCACGACTTCCTGGAATCGGGGAGGTGCATAAAGCTTCCACTGGTACTTGGGGGAAGTGTAGGAAGGAGATGGGAATGCACTAACAGCTCCCCAAAGAAATCCTCATTTGATTCTTCAACACATGATTCTTCAACTTCTGTTATTTAAAAATATTTTTTTTAATGCTTCTTTAGTTTTGAGAGAGAGAAAGCGGGGAAGGGGCAGAGAGAGAGAGACGAAGACACAGAATCTGAAGCAGACTCCAGGCTCTGAGCTGTCCGCACAGAGCCTGCCAGGGGGCTCGAACTCATGAGCTGTGACATCGTGAGCTGAGTCGAAGTCGGGTGCTTAACCGAGCCACGCAGGCTCCCCCTTCAACTTCTGTTTTTGAATCTGTGAGGTGGGGGATGAACCGAGGATGGCATTCTTTCAGTGTGTCCTCCACAGGTGGCTCTGTGCCTATTGAATTTTGTCAGGAATTGGAGCTGTGCCTTTTAGATCTGGATGGATGTGAAACCAGAAAGATCAGGAACAGCAGCTGTCACTGGGGCAGGCCGTCTTAGGGGCCTAACAAGTTAGAGGTCAGGGACAGGAAATTTACAGCAAGCGAATGGAAACCCAGCAGAACCAGGGAGTTCTGTCAGCAGAGGGCCTGCAGCCACGGGTTAAGGGCAGAGTTACAGCTCAGCAATGCAGGGTGTTTAGTAAGTGCAAGTCAGGTTGCAGCCCAAGGCAGAGCCCAATCACAAGGAGAAGAGTAGTATTTCCGGCCTTGATCAGAACACAAAATCAAAGGGTGATGCAGTCTGAGGAGATGGGCAGGATTTCATTGTTGAGAAAGGGGGCCGGAAGTCATAATGGGACTTGCAAAGATTGGAGACCCTGAGCCTGGGGGCGCAGCTCCTCATATCCCAGTGACCTCAGGTTTGATTGCTCTTGGAAATAAGGTCCAGAAAGTTTTGTCAGGAGGTCTTGAGGTCAGCGAAGGACTGCAGAGGTGTGGAGACCTGGCAGTTTGCTTCAGGTATAGATTCTAATTGGGGAAATCCCATCCTGGAGGCTGAGGAGGGAGGGAGAAGACGGTCTTACCGTGAAGCCAGCTGCACAGCGCCCTCTGCTGTTCATAGGAAGGGCGGGCCTTTGCTACAACCCAAATGGAGCCTGTTTTTACCCAGTGTTATTCCAGGGTCACCAGGAAGTCTCTTCGGTTCCTGTAAAATCTCTTCCACATATTTGTTTATGCCTGAATTCACCTCAAAGGATGCAGAACTCTTCATTCCGCAGTGGGAAATGAGACTGACTGAACAAATACCGGGAGGAAAGCAACAGCCTTTTCTGTGTTAAGTTGTCCATTTAGAGTAGCAGCCATTCCAGAGACCAAGCTTAGATAGCTGGAGAGGAAGAAAGGGCACGAGCCCCAAGTTTAGGGCTAAGGGAGCAGCATGAAGACAGAGGGTGCAGAAAAAATGAAGCTTGGTGGGGGTGGGGGGTGGGGGGGAGGAACAGCCTCCCTACTGTGTGACTTTGAGGAGATTGTCCGTGCCTCGGTGCATATCCTCCTCTGTAAAATGAGGCTAATAATAACACATACCTCTCAGGATGGTTTCAGGACTCAATGAGCTAACATATTAAGGACTCAGAATAACTCCTGATTCGAATGAGCAGTAATTGCCTGTTGTTCTTCCTGTTAACACGAGTTTTGACCATTTTGCCTAGGCCGCTCCATTCCTCATGGACGTTCCCTGTCTTGGACTGAGAGTTGAGGTCTGGGAGAGGGAGACTGGAATGCAGGGACAACCCGTGCTTCCCCGGAAGACTTTCTCTTCTTGCCAGGCGTGACAGTTAAGCTGTCAGGGCGAAAATGTTTGCTGAGGAAAAAGAATACCGTTTGGTGACGGGGCTTCAAGGAGGTAGAACCACTGACTCTGCCCATGACTTGCAAGAGCCCGGCTTCTTGATCAGCCTTGGCAAGATTAAGTCAAAGAGCCATTTTCTGACCTGCTGGACACGCCTGGGGCTCTACTGGACATTGTGTGCTTTCACTCCCAAGGCCTGCTCTGTGGCTCCATAGGCCCTGTCATTGTCACTCTGGAGGGATCCTGGGCACTTTGGGGGACGGGAGTTAGATCCAGTTTCAGGGGTAGGGGGTGGGCATGGGTGTTGGGGGTGGGGTGGCAGCAGAAATACTGAAGTACTTTGGAAACAGTTAAGTTATGGCAGGTTTCCTAAAGATGGGCAACAGAGGCAAAATAAAAGGTCTTTTAAACGTGCTTATTATTTTAGTCTATTTTAGGCCTTGAATAAAATAGTTTAACTGCTAGGGTTTTAGTTTCCTCATTTGTGAAACTTAAAAAATATTCTCGTAGGTATTGTTATTTGCGTGTATGTGTGTGTGTGTGTGTGTGTGTGTGTGTATTTAAAGCCCTATACACAAAACAGATTCTGGTTGTTACTTTACAAATAAAAATAAAAACATTTACTTTTCACAGCTGGCTTATGTGTGAGTTCACTCAAGGTAGATGGCCCCAGTGTACCACAACATTCTTGGGTATCAGCCCTTTTATCAGTCGACCTCAGCCCTTTGATCAGACACACAGGAGACCCGCCCGGGAATGTAATCCTACCATATGCTTACAAGGTGATAACCCGGGAAAACTTGGCAAACAGCATTACTGTTTTTCAGACATGCTCAGTGATATTTTTATCGCCAATTTTGGTTTTAAACAGTCAACTAGTCAATAGGTCTGAAGCTGGCCACGTGGACATGAGTAGTGCAATTTGACCAAAGCAGAAGTCATAAAGGCCTGTTAAGTCATTGTTTTTCCACAACACACACACACAAACAAGTACCTCTTTGCAGGCCTGCTTTCAGAGCCTTTAGTGTTGGTAGTTTGGAACCGGGACAGGGACTGGTTTCAAATCGAACAGCAATTATTTTAGTGATGAAAAATCTCAGTCATTTGGAAATTGTGCCCCTCTCCTGAAATTAAAATAAATTATTCATAATGAGGGGCATGAACCTAACTTCCAGATTTATCAAATTTCCTGAATATTGTTTTTTTGACCATATTTCCTTTTTGACTCTAGCCATTATGGAAACAACTTCTTACTTCTCTCAACCCCCCGAGATTTAGAAATTCCAGAGCTTCATGTAATTCCAAGCCCAATGATTGCCTTTAGTTTGGTAGATTTATTTGGTATTGTGTCAAGGTCAAATTAATAATTTCCTCATGATAGTAGCATTTAATCTCTTTTCTTTTTTCTATTTTCCCAAGCTCTTCATCTTGTTAATGGAACTGTGCTACGAGTAGCCAATTGTGCAATAACAGAACACATTCATTTCGAAAAATCACCACACTAAGCAAAATTGGCAATAAGACCCACAGAACTTATGGGAAACGTGAGATTCGGGATATAATATGCCAACATCCAGGCAGAATCTTAGGCAGAAGTATCTTAGCCCTGAGCAACTCAGCTCAAAGACAGATTTTCTCCTAGGAATTTTCTCCTGCTGGTAATGCTCATCTTTGAACACAACTCAGTGACTAAATGGTTGTACTTCCATTGAGAAATCCATTTTTCAACTTCATTATGTGGCCAGGTGATATTTTATCACCCCTTCCACCTTCCCATATCCCATTCATTTCATTTCAAAGTGTGCCTGAAAGTTTGCATGACAAACAGAAGGGGTGGCTTTTATTTGGTGTTTGCTTTGCCATCCCAGCTCCTCAAAAGGTAACAATCTGTTTAGGGACTGGGGCTTTGGTTTCCAGGGAGATACAGAATCTCTGGGACATAGTCGGTCAAGGAGTGGCACTAAAAGAAGCAGCCAGAGAATGGAACTCATATCCTGTCCCTTTCCCTTAACTTCCCATGGGAGGGGGCTTGCTAAGATTAAAGAGCTCTGAGGGCAGGACCTGAGAAGCCAGCACAGGAAAGATTTTAGCTGATAAAACACATGACGGATGTTGAAACTCATTAAACAGGAAACAATCAAGGTACAGAAGACGTTTTAAGACAGTGGATAGAACCTTTGTTCAGACACAGGCATGGGCTGTGACCTTCAGGGAGTAAGGACTGTAAATATCTCAGCCTTTGGCCTGGGGAGTTTTGGATAGAATAGGTGTGGACTGGGGCTCTGGGATGCCCTTTACACATAGGCAGAGTAGACCAGTGGAAAGAAGACAGGTGTTGAAGACAACCAGATGTATGTTTCAATTCTGTCCTTTCTACATCTAAGGGGTGACTTGGGCAGGTAATTTAGCCTTCAGGGGTCTCCATAAAATGCTTATCCTTAAAGTCGTGGTAATCTAAACTATACCTTATGGTATCGTGGCCGGCGAAGAAGGTGATGTCTGTGAAAGTACCTTCCTCGGTGTCTTAACAGATGGGAGACTTGAACTTCAGAAAAGTTAGTTCCCCTTCCCCATCCTTCTATTCATCTGGGGATGGAAGTGTGAGTACATTGCCTTTTCTCCAAAGGTGCTTTTGGCTTTGTGTAGCAGGTGGGGTGGGGGTGTGGACTGGAGAAGTGGAATCAAGGGCTTGTATACTAGGATTTTCACTGGACTCGAGAGCAAGAGCTGGAAGAGAGCTTCAAACGTCTTTCTAGTGGGTTGGCCCAGTCATAGGATAAGAATGGGGCAGGGTTTCAGAGCAAGTGATCTGCTTCAGGAACAAAAATCAAAACTAGATCCGGAGCCCGGTGCAAGAGAGTGAAGGATTCTGTGTGGGATAACAATAATTTTAGAGTAATGGAGAAGATAAATTCCACTTGTTTTAAAATTTTTATTTATTTATTTTTAAAAATGTTGTATTTATTTTTGAGAGAGAGCAAGCATGAGTGGGGGAGGTGTGGGGGTGGGTACAGAGGATCTGAAGCAGGCTCTGTGCTGACAGCAGGAAGCCCGACGTGGGGCTCTAACTCAGGAACCATGAGATCATGACCTGAGCCAAAGTCAGAAGTTCAACCAGCTGAGCCACCCAGGTAAATTCCATTCTTGAATGATTTTAGTCACTTAATTCCACAATTCAAAGCGAGCTTTGTGGAAGATTAGCGGTAAGGGCACTCCATGTGCTAAAACTAATGAATGTACTGAGGGTTCTTCAGGGAGAGGCAGCTTTACACTTCATTACAGTTAAGAAGTTCATGGGTAACATGAGCTGTGTGCAGAGCTATCGATAGCCTGGGCTCAGTTTCTCTATCTACAGGATGGTAGTAAAAGTATGAGCCCTTCCCACATGCTGTTATGGGCCAGTTGCGTCCCCTCAAAATTCTTTTTTTTTAAACGTTTTTTAAAATGTTCGTTTATTTTTTGAGTGATGGAGCATGAGCAGGGGAGGTGCAGAGAGAGAGGGAGACACAGAATCCGAAGCAGGCTCCAGGCTCTGAGCTGTCAGCACAGAGCCTGACGTGGGGCTCGAACTCACGAACCGTGAGATCATGACCTGGGTTCAAGTTGGACGCTTCACCAACTGAGCCACCCAGACGCCCCACCCCTAAAAATTCTTACGTTGAGGTCCTAACCCCCAGTTGCTCAGTTTGTGACCGTGCTTGGAGATAGGGCCTTTTTAGAGATGGTTATGTTAAAATGAGGTCATAAAGGTGGGTCCAAACGAACACGACTGGTGTCCCTATGAGAAAAAACCATTAGGACACAGATAAGTACAGAGGCAAGACCAAGGGAACACGTAGAGAGAAGGTGGCCACTGCCAGTCACGGAGAGAAGCCTCAGAAGAAACGGACCCTGCCACACCCTAATCCTAAACTTCTAGTCCCCAGAATAGTGAAAAAAATAAATTTCTGTTGTTTAAGCCTCATATATGTTGTGATATTGTATCATGGCACGCCTAGCAAACTAATACACATGCCCAGAGATTTAAAAAAAAAAAAAAAAAGATAATTTTTTAGAGCAACTTTAAATTCACAGCACAATTGAGAGAAAGGTATGGAGATTTCCCACATACACGCTAGTCTCCACACATGGCCAGCCTCTCCCATTACTGAATCCCCAACCTGAGCACTACACTTGTGACAGCGGATGAACTTACATTGACACATCATAATCACCCCAGGCTCACAGCTTGCATTAAAGTTCACTCTTGGTGTTGTAATTCTATGGGTTTGGACCTATGGTCAACGAGATGTATCCATCGTTATAGTGTCATACGGAGAATAAAGTATTAATATAACAAAGTGCCAACAATGGGGCAGATTTCACTTAAGACAAATCTAATCCTAATACTTGGGGAAGAGTATCAGAGCAGCTAGTGGAGTGGGTATAGACCAAGGCTATGTGAGGCCATTCTGCAAAAGGTTGGCTGTGAAAAGGGGTCGCCCATGTACCTTCTTGAAGGGAGCATTTGTCGTGGATGCCGCGGTGCACCGCTGGGACTCTCCCTTCAGGACTGAGAGAGACACTTGCTCCTCCAGCCGCCAGGCGTGTTGCTGGCTGATGGCTCGAAGCAAGGTTCCTCTCTCACGGTGCCCTGCAAAGGGTGCCCTGCCTCCCTGGAGGTCATGCAGGAATCCGCTTGCATCTAAAGACTGAGTGATGCTGCATGGCCCAGCCCCCTTGCCTAAATTGGGAACGTTTTGAAGGGCTACCTACCTCCAGAATTCCTGTAGGATCAGCGGAGGCCTCTGTTGTGACTGCACAACAGTTTGATCCTCTCTCTGCCCTCTCCAGCTCCCCTTAGTCCCTCATGGGTGTTTCCATGGACGTTCCCCAATAAATTTCATGCAAGCGAACCTCCGTGTCAGCGGCTGTGTTCCCGGACATGTGACCAATGGCATCACACACGGTCTCCTGTTGTTACTGATGCACAAATGCTGTTCTTTGTGAAGAGGAAGTTGAAGTATTTGCCAGTCTGAGCCTTCGGCAAGGTAGACTGAGGGAATGAATTGGGGAAAATTTTCTAACATTTAATGATAGGTCATGCCCTCTGAAAGGAAGTGTCACTTTTTTCTTAATAAGCCCACGGCAGCCAAAGTCACCTGGGATCCACACATTTCAAGTTCCTCAACCATAATTAGAGAGCTGCCAGTCAATGACCTTGCAGGCTGCTCTAGGACCTTGTAACATGGAAGCCTGGCTCCTGACCTTGAGTGTGGCCACCCAACGTGTTTTGGGATGTGGTTGCTTACCCGAGGAGTGAGGCCTCTTTGAAAGCAGTCTAGTGCTTTTCTTGATTTTTAGAGCGACTATATACTAAAGACAAACAAGGAAAAACTCAGGCTCTCGAACCTGCTATGAACTCTTGAGAGCACCCATGTGCTACGAAGCATGGGACCTAAGAAAAGTCAACCTTCCTGTTCATCTGTTTCCTCACCTGTCACTGCGGACAAAGAGGAAAGAAGGTTGGCTGTGATCCCAAATCTCCATGTCTTTGACCGACTGTTGTCAGAGGCTCAGAAGCAAGGGGAATGCTTTGGCTATTTCTCTTCGTCATGAGCACTTCTTTTTTTTAAATATATATATTTTTTTAATTTTTTTTTCAACGTTTTTATTTATTTTTGGGACAGAGAGAGACAGAGCATGAACGGGGGAGGGACAGAGACAGAGGGAGACACAGAATCGGAAGCAGGCTCCAGGCTCCGAGCCATCAGCCCAGAGCCTGACGCGGGGCTCGAACTCACGGAACGCGAGACCGTGACCTGGCTGAAGTCGGACGCTTAACCGACTGCGCCACCCAGGCGCCCCTAAATATATTTTTTTAATGTTTACTTACTTTTGAGAGAGAGAGAGAGAGAGAGAGAGAGAGATACAGAATGTGAGCAGGGGAGGGCCAGAGAGAGAGGGAGAGACAGAATCCGAAACAGGCTCCAGGCTCCGAGCTGTCAGCACAGAGCCTGACGCGGGGCTCGAACTCACGAACCGTGAGATCATGATCTGGGCCGAAGTCGGACTCTTAACTGACTGAGCCACCCAAGCACCCTTCCTCACAGCACTTCAATGGGCAATAATATTCCCACAGGGAAGCCAGACCCGGGAAGTGGGCTGGACCATGTTACTGGGAGCTTCAAGACACCTTTTGTTTTTCTGGCCCAAGGCCGCAGGTCTTTGGTTTCTTTCCCCTCTAATCTTGACTCTCAATGCCTAAAAGGAACTCGGAGACAAGCGCCTCAAATATAAGCAAATATTTGTCTTTCAACCTTGGAACGGTGGCCCAAGCTGCAGGCTCCAGGTTCCTTACTTCTGCTACCACTGGGGTCAGTGGGGCCACCTCTGACCTGCGCCGTCTGTAGAGGATCTCCGCTCCAGCCCCAGCCTTCCAGCCTCTGTCGCTATGATACTGAAGCCTTTTACTTCTCAGTTCAGTTGTGCCCACGTCTAAGCAAAGTCCAACAATTTTGGAAAGCACGCTCGGAGAATCATGCACTCTGGGGTTTAGGGCATGGGACTTGCAGCTATCAGTCTGGGTTAGGTATGCCAAGGATGAGTCCTGAGTCCTGAGGGTCTTAGCCTGTTCTATTTCCTTTATCCCCTAGATCAGCGGTGTCAGGTTTACCGAACATCTGTCGTGCCGTGACTGTTCCCTACTCTCTTGTCTATGTTGCAGGACCAGAGCCCTGACTTCTTCTCTGGACAGTTCCTCTGTCCTGGCTGGAGCCCTGCTTCATTGGTCAGCCACTTGGGATCGATCGTCCTTGCCAGGCATGTTTGGCTGCTGCCCCCTGTAGTATCCTAGACTCCTTAGGGCTCACGGTCCAGGTCAAGCACCTGTTACCCAGCCCCTGTGAACTCTGGGAATCTGATGACTGCTCACTCCCTGTGGGTCCAGCCCAGCTTTGCTTCCTCTCCTTCCCCATTAGCTTTCTCTACTGAGGTCTCAGAATACTGCAAGAAAGAGTTTTTTCTTCCTTCTAATCCTTATCCCTACCACCTCACAAGCTGCTATTGCTTTCTAGCCCTGTCCCGGAACGGAGCTCGGTAGAGAAGTTCTTAAAAATAACAAGTTCTCCCCAATAGATTTTTTTGAAAAACAGAAGACCCTATTATTTTATGTCTTAATCAGTGTTGGTAGCAAGGCTCTCCGGTACATGATGGACCTACTTGGACTTTGGTGTTTTCTCCTAGCTGTGGTCCCCTGATCTTAAAATTTAGGATCAGATGGGCTTTAGGCTTTAGGACTGATTTTGTTCTTAATCCAGAGGAAAGAAGCCTTGTGTGAACAAGCTGATTCAATAGTAACTAAACAGGTCTTTTTGTTTTGTTTTGTTTTTGACCATGTGCCCCAGTCGTGGCACCTGGGGCCCACATTTCTCCTGAGACCTCCTTTCCACGGTGTAGCAGGCCTAATAACAAGCCTGTGCCCTGTGTTGATAGACTTCTCTGACCTTAGGCCCACATAAAGCTGGGTCTCCACCTAGTTCCAAACCTTCTCCAACCTTCTCTTTTCCTCTAGCTCCTCCCTGACCATAGCCAATGTCTGTTTCCAGATGTTCTTTACCACTAACTCTGCCCATTACCCAGAAACCTCCCTGACCTTCCACAGGAACGCCTTCTTGCCCAGTATTTGCTCGAAGTGCCATCTATTTCCCATTTCAATATTTCCAAATACATTTATTACTTTAACTCTTGCTGAGCATCTCCACTGTGTTTATGATTGCGGGAAAAAAAAGAAACCCAGTCTCCACCTGCAAGGAGCTTATCACGTACTAAAGGAAAGAGATAATTCACTAGAAAATATTAATAGTGGATAACTCTGCAAAAGATGTTATCTACATTGGCCCATTTTATTCTCGAAACCCTACGAGGGAGACGTTGTCTCCACTTTATAGACGTGGAAGGTAAGGTTCAGCTAGGTTAAGTAACTTGGTCCGGATCACACAGGCAGGAAGGGGTGGAGCTGGGTTTAGAGCCCAGGTCAGCCTGACTTTGCCGTACTAGTAACCCTCATCTTGTGCGACCCCAGGTCTAAGTACGGTGTGTCGATTCACAGGGAAACAACCGACTGACTTCTGGTTGGACTTCCATTGACCTGGGAGAGACTTAGCGGCTCTGCAAGATGGTGCCTTCTAACTCATTAGCGGAGTTCATCCTCCCATGTTAGGCTTTTGGTCCATGGATCTTCTTTATAAGTTTTTTTTTAATATTTTATTTATTTATTTATTTATTTATTTTGAGAGAGAGCTAGAGAGCAGTGGAGGGACAGAGAGAGAAGGAGACAGAATCCCAAGCAGGTTCTGCACTGTCAGTGCAGAGCCCGATGTGGGGCTTGCACCCACGAACCATGAGATCGTGACCTGAGCCGAAATCAAGAGTAGGATGCTCAACCCACTGAGCCACCCAGGAGCTCCCATGGGTCTTCTTTAAATTCTCTACATGTTTTATAATATTCTGTGTAGGTGTCTTGCATCTTTCTGCTATATTTATTTTTAGGCATTTGGTGTGGTCTTTTTTGTACATTGTTGGTATTAGTTTGAGGTATTAATTTCTAATTGTTAAGTAGAAATAACTGCTGTTAGGTAGAAAGAAAAGAATTGATCTTTGTTTATTACTCTTATATCCAGAATCCTTGCTGAATGTATTCACATATTCGAATGGCTTATCTTTAGATTTTTTTTCCTGCGTATGCAATCTAGTTATATGCAAATAAAGACAGCCTCCCTCTTTTCTAATACTTATATCTTTTATTTCTTTTTCTTGCCCTACTGTTTTCATATTATTTCATTATCTGAATAAATGAAGCATAGTTAGGGCGTCATAAGGTACACTTTGACTGATTTCACAAGTTTCTGTTGTCTTTACCATATTAGAACTGAGTCTTGTTCAGTAGTGGCCCTTATGCGGCCTACACTCTGATGTCAGCCAGCGTTAGGAGTGGGTGGCATCCAGAGTTGCTAAGAGTTGGATCCGTGTAGCTATAGGAGAGCTTCTATCTATGACTCATTTATTAGTAAGGGTTTCGTTCTATTCCGCATAGGTCACAGAAGACTTGTTAGCACCAGTTTGTGTTTATTTTTTATTCCTTTATGCACAGACAACACCTCAGAAGCTTGAGAGAGAGGAAGGGAGGGAGGGTCCTGGGAGGGAGGAAGACAGAGAGAAAGAGAGAGAGAGAGAGAGAGAGAGAGAGAGAGAGACTGCATTTGTTAAAAAGCTTTCTCAAGCCTCTTTTTTGCAGTCAACACTGCCATAATACCTTGAGAACCTCCTTAGTGTCCCCTCTATGCTGCTATGAGGCCTATATAGTTCCCATAAGGGCTAGAGAATCAAGTAACGGTTAACTTTGGGTAAATCCAATGCTCACTTTATTACTAGGTTGGAGAGGTCAGAATTACTGGGGTCTTACAAAGTAGCACCCAGCCCCCATTTCAGAGAAAGGCACACTATCATTTATCTTAGTAAATACTCTCCTTGAGATTGTCTTTAGTTGAGCATTAATGCTGATGCCTTACTCTATATGGCAATCCTGATATTCGCTTTTTAGTTTTTTCTTCCTTTTTAAAAAAAGTTTATTTATTTATTTATTTTGAGAGAGAGAGAGAAAGAGAGAGAGCACAAGCAAGTGGGGGAGGGACAGAAAGAGAGGGGGAGAGAGAATTCCAAGCAGGCTCCACACTGACAGTGTCCCCATGCAGGGCTTGATCTCACGAATCATGAGATCACGACCTGAGCAGAAATCAAGAGTTGGACGCTTAACTAACTGAGACACCCAGGTGCTCCTGTTGTTTTCTTTTTAAACCTGGGTAAGTGGGGCGCCTGGGTGGCTCAGTCGGTTGAGCGACCCACTTCGGCTCAGGTCATGATCTCACAGTTTGTGAGTTCGAGCCCCGCATTGGGCTCTGTGCTGACAGCTTGGAGCCTGGAGCCTGCTTCTGATTCTGTGTCTCCTTCTCTTTTTGCCCCTCCCCCACTCATGCTCTGTCTCTTTCTCAGAAATAAATAAACAAAAAAAATTAAAGAAAAAATAAACCTGGGTAAGTATTAGTGGGAGCAATTGTGGAAATATATAAGATTAAGACTCATAGAGTATAAGGCTGAATACTTCAAATCTTCAGGTTTATGGACATTAGATATGTACTCCTCAAAGTAACTTCTTGACTTCATGGCTGATATTTATTGACCAGTAGAAATATGAAAAAAAATCATCATTTCTTTCAGTGAAGAAGAGGGTAAAGGCTACAGAAAGAAGGCTGGGGATAGTGACTGAGGATCAAAATTCAGGTTTTTTAAACTAGTACAAAATTTTTCCAGTATATCATTTTTCACTTAGCATGCCAATGTGATTGTATAATTTTGAACAAAAAAATTGAGATATATGACTTGATAGTTATGTTTTTCTACCTATCTAATACATATTCACATCTAATAAACATATAGTTTCAACCCACGTACTCAACTGCACCAGAAATAGCTTTTTTAAAAATCACAATTTAATCTTCCTTTGGGGCATTGCCTCATCTTGAGTAAAAATATGTTATTATATATTATACATGATTTGTATATAGTTTATATTTCATATAAACCATATTTATATATGTATATCCATTTAAGGTAAACTATTCCCTCTAGGCCAATTTCAATCAGTTCAGGTTATATTCTCCTTATCCCATCCCCATTCCTATCTTCCTGAGATTGCATTTAAGTTCTAGAAACTTCCATCAGCTTCATACATCAATGGAAAGAAAACCTTGAACTCTTAGGCATGCTCTATCATATATTGGCTTCTATTGTGTACCATCTGGTCCTTGGGCATAAGTCATCCTCCATGTTGGCATCTGCTGAGACTTCTGTGAATATATCTGGTTCTTGGCCATATAGCTTGTCCCACTTTCTTTCTCCTCTTCTCCTTCTCTTAATTTCCATGCCCTTTCCTCAGTTGTGAGAAGAGGATTTAGTTATTGTCCCATGACTCTCTGAAGTCATGGGAAACATAGAGAGGCTGCCTTATCCCTCCCTTCTGACAACTTCATAGCCATGTCTTCTCCACACTCTCTGCCAGGATAGCAGAGGGAATGTTTGTGAGTCTTCAATTTCCAAGATTTCAGGTGGGACTATAGACAAAGTATTTCTTTTCTTGAACCCCCCAAACTTATCATTTGATTTCTTCCACACTGTCAATCTAGGACTTAACCTCAGGGCCTAGGACTCAGACATCTTATAAGAATGAATGACTTTCCTTCTTCTCCATCTCTTCCCTCTCTCAGGCCCAGAAGAATCCTAATTTACTCTGTGGACGGAATAAACCCATTTTGAAATTGGAAAATAAATTCTTCATGTACTATTTTAAATCTTTTGGTTTTATCCACAGACTTGGTTTTTCACAACTGAAAGCTAAGAATTTGATGTTTGACTCCATGGTAATGATTCATGTCTGTAAGTCCAAATGAGATAGGGAACAGGTCATGAAGTTAAAAGGCATTTGTATGTGTAAAAAACATTGACTACACTTGTCTTACACTTGTCTGCATGTCCTTTCAAGCATCCATCCATCTATCCATCTGTCCATCCATCCATCCATCCACCCATCCATTTATCCATTGATCCTCTGAATACTCCAGAAAAGATGTGGACCATACTGTTTGACTTGAGCATGACAGGGCAAAATATGAAAAATGAAGGCAAATTAGAAATTTCAGAACATATGGGGCACCTGGGTGGCTCCGTCGGTTAAGCGTCCGACTTCAGCTCAGGTCATGATCTCATGATCTGTGAGTTTGAGCCCCGCATCGGGCTCTGTGCTGACAGCTCGGAGCCTGGAGCCTGCTTTTGATTCTGTGTCTCCCTCTCTCTCTGACCCTCCCCCATTCATGCTCTCTCTCTGTCTCAAAAATAAATAAACATTTAACAAAAAAATTTAAAAAAAAAAGAAATTTCAGAACATATGGTAACTGTGGTAGGCAGAATAAAGACCCTGAAGAGATCTGTGTTCTGTTCCCTGACACCTGAGATTATGTTAGGTTACCTGGCAAGGGGGAATTAAAGTTGCAGATGGAATGAACTTTGCTAATCCGGGTGAGCTAAGAAGATCATCTTGCATTACCCAGGTGGAATATCCAGATCCTCACAAGGGTTCCCATAGGTGGAAGGGGGAGGTCAGAATCAGAGATCTGAAGATTCTTGGCTGCTGGCTTTGAAGATGGAAAAAGGGGCTGCAAGCCAAAGAGTGTAGGCAGCCTCTAAAAGCTGGAAAAGGCAAGGAAATGAATTCTCTCTTAGAGCCTCCAGAAGGAATGCAGCCCGCTGATACTTTGATTTTAACGCAGTGAGACCCATTTTTGACTTCCGACCTGCAGAACTGTAAGATAATGCATTGTATTGTTTTTTTTTTTTTTTCCAACGTTTATTTATTTTTGGGACAGAGAGAGACAGAGCTGAACGGGGGAGGGGCAGAGAGAGAGGGAGACACAGAATCGGAAACAGGCTCCAGGCTCTGAGCCGTCAGCCCAGAGCCCGACGCGGGGCTCGAACTCCCGGACCGCGAGATCGTGACCTGGCTGAAGTCCGACGCTTAACCGACTGCGCCACCCAGGCGCCCCTGCATTGTATTGTTTTAAACCAGTAAATGTGTAGTAATTTGTTATAGCAACAATAAAAAACTAATATGGTAGCTGTAACCATATAATCATAAATAATGACTATATAATGACTGTATAGTCATGAATGAATTTAAATGAGTTTAAAATGTGGCAGACCAACAAGGCAGAAAATGGATTTTAATAAATTAAAAAAATAAAACACTTAGGTGCCACCTGGTGGCTGAAATCTTGCAGTAAATGATACGAAATGACCTCAGCTTATAGCTATTTCCTAAAGAGAATACAAGTGCTGTGCTCCAAGCATGGCACTAAGCTGTGGTTTCTGGTCAGATGATTTTAAAAACGTTGAAATGATTCATTGGATTGCCAAATAATACAGTGAAAAAAGGACCTCAACTTGCATTTTATTGCAAGGACATGTGACAGAAAATAGGCAGCCTATTGAGACCTTCCTAGGAAGCATTAGCCAGCGATGGTGCCAGCAGATGGCTGGGGGTAATTTTCTCTCACTCAAACCTTACTCCATGAAGTCTATCAGACCTTGACTCTCCCGATATTAGTTATAGACAACTAACACTTTTCCAAACTCATATAAAATATGGTGAAAATATAGCATTGTTTCCACCCGAAAGCACTCCTTAACCTTTCTTATAGGGAAAATCTGGACCCATATTAGCATGCATGGCTGAGTTAAAAACCACCCTGTTAGGGTGGCTCCTGTTAAAAACGCCCAGAAACATTAGTGTTACTGGGAATGTGAAAAGAATTGAAAGCACCCATCAGGGCTACGGGGAGGGGGAAAAGGAAGTTGTTATTTAACGGGCATGGCGTTTCAGTTTTGCAAGATGAGAAAGTTCTGGAGATTTGTTTCCCAATAATGTAAATATGCATCACCCTGCTGAACTGTACATTTAAAAATGGTTAAGATGCGGCACCTGGGTGGCTCAGTCAGTTAAGCCTTTGACTCTTGGTTTCAGACAGGTCATGATCTCATGGTTTCATGGGTTCGAGCCCCGTATCCAGCTCTGTGCTGACGGTGTGGAGTCTGCTCGGGATTCTCTCTCTCCCTCTCTCTCTGCCCCTCCCCAACTCATGCTGTCTCTATCTCAAAATAAATAAACATGACGAAAAAAAATCTTAGGGGCACCTGGGTGGCCCAGTCACTTAGGCAGGCGACTTCAGCTCAGGTCATGATCTCACAGTTTGTGGGTTCGAAATCCGCATCGGGCTCTATGCTGACAACTCAGAGCCTGGAGTCTGCTTAGGATTCTCTGTCTCTTTCTCCCTCTCTGTCCCTTCCCCACTTGTGCTCTCTCTTTCTCAAAAGTAACTACATAAACATTAAAATATTTTAAATAATAAAAAAATAAATAAAATCTTAGTTAAAAATTAAAATGGTAAAAGATAATAAATTTTATGAGGTGTGTTTTTTACTACAACAAGGAAAGTGCAAGGTAGTGGGGCATGCAGAGCAGAGGATGACGGAGGGCAAATCCACCCTCCCACAGGGCATGCAGGTCTTTGGCTGAGGCTCCATGAAGGTCCCTATAGGCTGGAGAGGCATGTTGGTAGCTGTGGCATTTGAGCAGGACCTATATCTTGGATAGTGGGCCCTTTTCAGATGGTCCCAAGAGCTGCTTCCCTCATGCCATTTTTATACGATTCAACTACAGGGGTCCCTGGGTGGCTCAGTCGGTTAAGCATCCGACTTCAGCTCAGGTCATGATCTCACGGTGTGTGAGTTCAAGCCCCGCGTTGGGCTCTGGGCTGACAGCTCGGAGCCTGGAGCCTGCTTTGGATTCTCTGTCTCCTTCTCTCTCTCTCTCTCTCTCTGCTCCTCCCCTGCTTGTGCTCTCTCTCTTAAAAATAAACAATTAAAAAAAAAAAAGATTATATGACTCAACTGCAAAAGCATAGCTTTAACCCTCTTATCTTCTAACCTGATTTTCTGCTAGTCATTGCAAAAGTCAAATTTCCCATCGGCCGTGGGTCACTTCCTGCTGGTATAAATACACGGTCACATTATGCTCAGATCTTTCCATCGTGATTTTTCAAATTATTTATAACTTTTATAACTTTTATTATAATTTATTAAAATTTTATTATAACTTTTATAAAGACCCCTGAGTCTTGAGGCTGAACTTAATCATGTTAACCTATTCTAAGGAAACCTTTCAGGATTTGAGCAGACTTAATTCTCTTTGTCTTTTCACCAGCCTATAACCTTCCTTATATTAACTTTCCAGAAACCAGGAGCAAGTGGAGGTGCAGAGCATCTGTGCGAAGTCAGACAACACACCTGCTCCCACCACTGAATCCTCTTTCCACCATTTGCCTGCTGTGTGAATTTGGACACCTCAGTTAGTTTAAGAACTGACTGCCTAAAATGGTCCTTTCGGATTTGGTTCTTTTCCTCGCACAGTCTAGTGGCCAACAAAGTAACCTGAGTGATGTTATGAAATTGATGAATGTTCCGCTTTACATTTGTGCTTTTGAAGTTTTGTTTAAAGAAATTATTTTGTCTCTCTAGATCACAAAGGTGTTCTTTTACCTTCAGGCATTTATTCCACCTCTCAGAGTGGTTCTTCACTGGGTGTGATTTTGCCTCATGGGAGATATTCGACAAGGTCTTGGAGACATTTTGATGGCCATGATTTGTGTGAGTTGGGGGTGCTACTAGCATCTAGAGGTACAGGATGGCCTCTACAACAAAGAATTACCTGGCCCCAGCTGTCAATAGTGTCAAGGTTAAGAAACTCTGATCTATAGTTCACTGTTGAGCAATATGATGTTAGGTGGGAATCCAGTTTTATTTGTTTTTGCCCATAGCAATCCAGGTTTCCCCATACTTACTCTTCAGATTTCTATGTGCTTTCTATTTTATACAATTAATGATAACTGCTCACAATTATTTAGATCTTAATACACACACACACACACACACACACACACAGAGGTCTTGTTTGTGCTGGTGTAAATATCAATGTCTTTTCACATCCCCTTCCCACCATCAAATCATACAGATCCACAAGGAGGCCAAATGAAATCACCTCTTACCCCGCATTTATCACATAATTAGAGACAGTACTGCAAATCTTCAGTTTATGCACCACTAGGGAAATATTCATTCAAGAACAGCAAGGCGTTTCCAGAGCATGCATTAGAAAGGTTGGTTAAGAGGGCTTTGCACAGAAAAGACCAACAGGCAGTGGGTGTCAGTGGTAGAAGAGGACAGATCGTGTCAACTAATATTTGACCCCAAAGGGCAGGGGTCAACTAGCCTGAAGCCCAGTGAGCAGAGAATGGGAAATGGGAGTCAGCCAAAGGGAAGAGTCTGGAAGGTGACTTGGAACAGTAATCTCAGGAAGGCCCTGGTCTGGGGGAAACAGAGAAACATAGCGGTGAGACAAGTCTCCTGATGCCTAGAGGTGAAGGGAAAAAAGGAATCGATTGAACAAAAGTCTCTAATGAAACAAAAGAGCATCAAAGATTCAGAAGAAGGTAGATAAAAAGGACATGATTTATTAAAGAAATTGTACTTCACTGAATAGAAGATAGTTCTGTTCAAGTCTAACTTCCATTATATGTAAAGACTTTTTTTTTTTAATTGGGAAGAAAAAATAAAGACATGAGATAAATATTTAAGAAGACAATTTATAGGGGCACCTGGATGGCTCAGTGAGCATATGACTCTTGATTTTGGCTTAGGTCATGATCTCACAGTTCCTGAGTTCAAGCCCCACGTTGGGCTCTTTGCCCAGCACAGAGCCTGCTTGGGATTCTCTGTCTCCCTCTCTGTCTGCCCCTCCCCTGCTTGTACATGCTCTCACTCTTTCTCTCTCAAAATAAGTAAACAAACATGTAAAAAAAGAATTTACAGATAAAGAAACTTGGGGTCCTTAAACATAAGAAAAAGAGCCCTACCTTCACTCATAATTAGGGGAATGCAAATTAAAACTACACTAAGATACCATTTCCCAAAGATCAGACTGGCAAACATACAAATGTTTGACAACACATGTTCTTGGTGATGCTGTAAAGAAATGGGCACTCTCACGCATTGCTGGCTGCAATAAAAAATAGTATGACCTCTACTTGGATGTAGGGGAAGATCAGGCAATATTTGACAAAAGTACTTGTGTGTTTACTGTTTTCCCTGTAGAGCCATTTCGAGGAATTTAGTGTGATGAAGCACCTCCTCAACTATATTTTTTCCGGAGTTTATTTATTTTTAAAAAATTTTTTTGTTTTTCAACGTTTATTTATTTTTGGGACAGAGAGAGACAGAGCATGAACGGGGGAGGGGCAGAGAGAGAGGGAGACACAGAATCGGAAACAGGCTCCAGGCTCTGAGCCATCAGCCCAGAGCCCGACGCGGGGCTCGAACTCCCGGACCGCGAGATCGTGACCTGGCTGAAGTCGGACGCTTAACCGACTGCGCCACCCAGGCGCCCCCGGAGTTTATTTATTTTGAGAGAGAAAGAACACAAGTGGAGGAGGGGCGGGGGGGGGGTGGTGGAGAGAGAATCCCAAGCAGGCTCCTCACTGTCAGTATGGAGCATGACATGGGGCTTGAATCCACAAACTGTGAGAATCATGACCTGAGCTGAAGTCAAGTGTCAGAAGCTCGACTGACTGAGCCACTCAGGTTCCCGGAAACACTTCCCCAAATATCAGACAACATACCTACCAAGTTATTAATTGAAACTCCATTTGCATTAGCAAAAGATTGGAGTCAACCCAAATGTTAATCAATAAAGGGCTGGTTGAATGAACTACGGCACACCCTCTCCCTGGACAACTGTGCAGGGGAAAGCAGCCCCCAAGAAGATATAGAAGTGAAAAAAAAACAAAGGGCAGAGTTTCTATATAGTTCAGTGTCCTTTGTATAAGGAAGAAGGAAAACCTAAAGTAAACACATATATATATATTTTTAAAAATATATCCATGGGAAAGATAAAGAAGAAAGTAGGAAATACGGTTGATAGGTGGGGTGGCAGTGAGGAATGGGTTGAATTTAACAGGAGTGTGTATTCCTTTTCTGTAGCTGTTATAAAAATTTGCCACATATTTAATTGCCAAAAACAACATAAATTTATTATATTACAATTCTGGGGCCCAGGGTCCTTAAATGGGTTTCCAGGGGCTAACATCAAGATGTCAGCAGGGCTGTGTCCTTCCTGGGGACTCTAGGAGAGAATACGTTTCCTTGCCTTTTCCAACTTCCCAAGGCTCCCACATCCCAGACATTCTTTCATCTTCAGAGACAACAAGGATGGGTTAAGTCTTTGTCCCGTGGAGTCACTTTGACCTCTCTTGTAGTCATATCTCCTTCTGACTGCAGTTTTTTTTTTTTTTGTTTCTTTGTTTGTGTTTTTACTTTTAAGACCTTTAGTTTACCTTGGGTCCTTTCAGACAGTGCAGGATGATCTCCCTGTATCAAAAGCCTTCATCATGAGGCACCTGGGTGGTTTAGTCCATTAAGCCTCTGACTCTTGATTTTTGGCTCAGGTCATGATCTCACATTTGTGAGATCAAGCCCTGTGTATGGCTTTGTGCTGGGCATGGAACCTGGTTAAGATTCACTCTCTCCCTCTCTCTCTCTGCCCCTCCCCCCCCAAACATGCTCTCGCTCTCTCTCTGTCTCAAAAAAAAAAAAATAAATAAAAAGCTGAATCACATGGGTAATGCCTTTTCTCCGTGTAAGTGCCACATTCACAGTTTCCAAGGATTGAGACACGGACATCTTCTGGTGTGTGTGAGAGGTGTGGGAGTGAGCATTCTTTTGCCTCCCACAGTGAGGAAATGATATTATAATTTTTTGTAGCAGTTAAGCCACATAAATGTTTTCCATATTTAAAAAATGAACAAATCAAAACAGGAAAAAGAAACCCAACATGAAAGGAATACATACAAGGCACATTTTATGTGATTCAATGCATCATTCCATAAAATACACGAGGCAGCGCAATCATGTACATGACACTGAAAAAAAACCTTCGCTATTTCATAATTTTCCCAAAGCATAAAACCAATTGGTGGCAGAATTATGATTCAAGCTCAAGTTGTTCTGACTCTGGAACATTTCCCAAGGTGATTCAGCACTAACATTTAAACTCTAAACAAATGTTCTTTCCACTACAGCTGCCCATGGTCAGTTGCAAGGCTCACACAAGTGTTGGCTCTCCTCGATCTGTTGTCTCTATTAAGAATAATAGTAAAATCTCCTGTCTGCCAAAATGCTATGAAATGTCCACTGGGAGTTCTCTCAGAAGCTTCTTGCAGTTGGGAAATATCAATGCGGGTGGCAAATATAACACTTCTCATAGGTGTGATCCAGTATGTAGAGATTGGGGTTGACTTCAGATAGCAGCAGATCTGATAGCAAGTACAAAGGCAGCATCATTGACTATAGATGCTGAAGGGTGGGCAGCAGGGATGGTAGGATTTTATGTAAGTTCTTTCCTGGTTGCCTCAAGTTTTTCAGAGAAAGAGGAAGAAAGGTCATTGGGTGAGAGGGAAGATGGGGAAGAAGGTGTGGGAATTTGGGAGGAGAGAATGCACGGCGCTTTCATTTTGGAGAGTGAGTGGGGTGTCTGTTGGCTGCCAGGCAGCATACAGGGGCTACTTGCTTTTTATGGTCCTACGCTGAAAGAGGTTGAGGGCAGAGAAGGCCGTGAGTGGGCTCTAATCAAATTTGTGGCTTGCCAAGCATGCGGGAGCAAGGGAGAGATGGAGAAGGGAGCAGAGTGTGCAGGTCAAGGATGGACTATGGCATGTCAGCCTGGAAGGGAGGGGAGTGAAACCATCAAGAAGATGAGGAGTACTAAAGAGGTTTAAGAATCAGTGAATCGGGGGTGCCTGGGTGGCTCAGTTGGTTGAGCGTCTGACTCTTGATTTTGGCTCAGGTCATGATCCCAAGGTCATGGGTTTGGGCCCCACGTCGGGCTCTGTGCTGACAGTGCAGAGACTGCTTGGGATTCTCTCTCTCTTTCTCCCTCTGCCCCTCTCTCCCACTTGCACTCCCTCTCTCAAAAAGAAAAAAAAAGAATCAATTAATGATAGTTGTCAATGGGGTGGAAGGATGGTTGACACAAAGCATCAGGGGACAGAGATGAGAGACACCCACCTGAGGTTGTACAGCTCTGTAAATAATGGTGATGCTGAGGTCTTAGGCTCTGCCATGGGAGTGACCCAGGGAAAAGACCTCTCTACTACACGTGAATTAAAGTTACTAGGGATTAAGACCAAGACAGCGAGCCAATCCTTGGAAAACAATGACGGATGACATGGCATCAATAGATGACGGTGACCGTGAGATTCAGAATTGAAGAGACGCAAGTGGCCAGAAGGCAGCGATGGAGGTTGGGGCATGGGCGAGGAGGACACTTACTCCCTTCCAGGTCTGGGGGAAGCAGCCAATACTGGAGTTTTCGGCAGGGAGCAGCACCTCAGGATATCCCCCACAAGGATCAGGTTTGTGTTGGAATGAAAAGGCGAGGAAACATTGGAGAAGAGAATGACAAGAGAGAGGATTTATTCTCTATGACTTGTCATGAATCTAGGCAGCACGGTGGAAAGATGTTGGGATCAGAGCAGAGGTGACAGAGATGGACAGAACTGGGGATACACAGAGCCTTATGGAACTTCAGTGTGGGAGATGAGAGGTGACCTTGGGGTTTGGGGATTTTGAGACAATTCTCATAAACAGAGATAAAGTAAATAGTGTGGACCCAAGGGAGGGACTGGGGGGAGACTTTCACCATGTAGGGTTGGAGAAGGTGGGTGTCTGGAACTGCCTTTTTCTCCTTGATGATGGGGGTGGGTAGGGAGGTAGAAGGGAGGCATGTTCTTAGACCAAGTATGTCAGTTCTCCCATACTCCACCATTACCCCAAGGGTGTCTGTTCGGTCTGCCTCCTTACTGATGTCCTGGAAGATTCCTGGAGAAGCAGGTGTAATGTCAACTGCAACTCTCTTTACCCATAATAATAAGGGTTGAAGGCATCATCTTGTTTCCACAACAATAAAGTATGAAGTTTGAGTAGCCACAGGTCAGGAGACAGAGTTAAGCTCCCTTAGAGAGGGCCCACCCAAGTGATGGTATCTGCAGAAAGGAGCAAATTTACATTACTGTCATCGGAAGTGTTCAAAGGTACCGAGAACGAGAGAACTCTGAGTTCCTTCTTGACAATTGATGCTGAGGGTCCTCTACATGCCTAGCACTGTTCAGGATGCTGGAGGACACACAACAAAGGGGTAACACTGTCTGCCCTTGAAGCCGACTCAGTTAGAAAGCAATGGAAAGAATTGTATATAAAGCCAGTGTTGTCCTGAGGGGCGCAGGCTACAATGGATATTGTTGAAATCTATATTCTATTATTTTCCTAGAGTCTGACTTTCATAACGTATCAGCACGTCAAAAGCCGAAAACAAAACTAAAACCCAGAGATTGATTTCTGATTTTTGTATCGTTTTCCTGGAGGCATTTTTGAGTTTTAATTTTATCAATATTATGCGGGTAATACATACACAACAGCCAGACGCCGATGTGCCGTAACGGAAATTTCTTCCTGCATCCATAAGATGAATATATTGAGAACTGAATAGTTGTATTTTATACGTGCATTGTAAGAGACCATCACGAATATCTAAAAAGTGATCGATCGGGATTTAAATTCATTGATTTTAAAACCCATATGGCCCATTTTGTGTCTCCTGTGATTTTTTTTTTTCCCCAATCTGGGTCTTGCCCTGTACCGCCAATCTCTCTTAATGCCAATTATACTGCTGAATCACTGTCAAATGTAGGGACTCTTGTGAATGGGTCATCTGGCAACGTTTGTCCTATTTTAGAACAAATTAAAAGTTGCCTCAGTTGGTGGTGTCTAACCCCTTAACTTAGAAGAGAGAAAATATTAATAGGAATCAACTCGGCTTATTTAACAGGTCGAGTTGGTCTGTGGTGTCCATGGGGATGCTTGAGGACAAGCCGATTAACATCGAGATTTGTGGAAACCGGATCAATAGTTTTCAGTAACTGAAGAAGATTACCAGAAGTCAAGGGAGCCTTTAACAGGGGCTGTGTGCCCAGGCCTGTCGGGCACTTGGCAGGCGATTGAGAAAGTCTAATTGTGGCTGCTGATGAGTCATTTTACACTACGGTCACACCTCCGTTCTCCAGGTTCCATTTTAGGAACAGTATACCTTGCCCAGCCAGAAATTGCCTAATTTAAACCCTGACTCTTACCTGTGTGAATCAAAATGACTCAGAAAAGTGCAAATAAAATATTCCCAAGGAGTCAGTGACGGTTTTATATTTCTCATAGCTGCCCTTCTCAGAACTGAGTCCACCTGTGTAGAAGAAATACAAGCACGAGAGACCTGAACTTGGGTGGAAAAGAGGAGTCTCACAGGACACTAAATCGGAGCCTACGTTTTTCTCTGACATCAGAATACAGGATAGGCTATTTTAAAATTTGCAATCAAATTTTAATTATACAGAAAATAGAACACTTATTCCTTTTTTTAAATGCTTATTTATTTATTTTGAGAGAGAGAGAGAGAGCACGCACATGGGAGGGGCAGAGAGAGAGAGAGGGAGACAGAGAATCCCAAGCAGACTCCACACTGTCAGCGCAGAGCCCGATGTGGGGCTCAAATTCATGAACTGAAAGATCATGACCTGAGCTGAAATCAAGAGTCGGACACTTAACTGACCGAGCCACTGAGGTGCCCCTAGAGCATTTACTCTTTTAAAGAAGAGACAACCGCTCCCTTTGAAATATAGTTAGAATGTTGATAACAAAAATGAAGGGTGTATGTGTATACACACACGTACATATAAACTGCAATCCTCTGTATTCAGCTCCTACCTGCTGCCTATCACCTATCCTCCAGGCCTGAACCATTCCCCACTGTCCAATGGCTGTAGGTAATTCCTGGTGAAATGAGTAAAACTAACCTACTGTCCTTTGCTGAGATTAATTTTGATCCTTTTTAAAATGTATTTAATAACCAGAGCCTAGATGCTAAAAAGAAGACTTCTAGAACTCACAAAACCATGGTGTGTTGGCCTATGAAGTGAAGAACAAGTAAGCACTGAGCAGTTAGACAATTCATGAGACGTCGTTCGCGCCAGTATCCAAAAAATGTTGGTATTTACAAAAGCCCCGAATCACCTAGGATATAAGGGTTAACATTCCCTTAAAAATTTTTTTTTAACGTTTATTTATTTTTGAGAGACAGAGAGAGACAGAGCATGAGTAGGGGAGGGGCAGAGAGAGAGGGAGACACAGAATCCGAAACAGGCTCCAATCTCTGAGCTGTTAGCACAGAGCTCGATGTGGGGCTCGAACCTACAGACTGGGAGATCATGACCTGAGCCAAAATCAGACGCCCAACCGACTGAGCCACCCAGGCACCGCTAAGAGTTAACATTCCTTATTTCTGTATGGTAATTTCCAGTTTTGAAAACGCTTTAATATATATTTGGCTCTCACAAAAACCTTGAATGGTAGCCAGAATATAAATTTTTATTTGTAGGTTACAGGTAAGGAATCAGAAATACAAAAATCTCAAATGATGTGTCCAATATCAAATAATCCTACAAATCATTTGTTTTACTCCTAATCTAATGATGGGTAGAAATGCATAATACATTATCCAAATATTTCCACCTTAAACGTATTAATATCTCTGAAGTAGTAAGAATATAAATTGAATGTCTTCAATTATCTAGTCCCCTGACTAATAAGGTGCCACTATGTTTTAAAAATATTTTGTAAGTCCTTTTTTTTTTTTTTAATTTTAGAGAGAGAGCAAGCACGCAAGTAAGGGAGAGGGGCAGAGGGAGACAGAGAGAGAAAGCAAGGGAGAGAGAGAGGGAGAGAATCCCAAGCAGGCTCCAGGTGCCCTCAAATTATTTTGTAATTCTTAACGTGGAGATTATTTCTTGGTTCCTTTCATTTCATTTTATTTTACCTCTAAAGTTATGTTATTTATTTGAGATTATTCTTGTTTCTTACTGTAGGTGTTTGTAACTATAGACTTCTTAGAACTACTTTTGCTGCATCCTGTAAGTTTTGTTATGCTCTGTTTCCATTTTCATTTGTCTCAAGGTATTTTTTTGAATTTCCCTTTTGATTTCTTCTTTGACCAAAGTCTAATGTTTCCCTCTGGATTTTCTATCTGGATGATCTATTCATTGCCCCTGTAGGGCACCAAAGTCCCCTACGATTATTGTATTGCTGTCCCTTTGTCCCTTCAAATCTATTCACATTTGCTTTATGTACTTAGGTGCTCCAATGTTGGATGCATAAATGTTTACAATTGCTATATCCTGTTGATGAATTGACCCCTTATCATTATATCATGATCTCTTTTTTGGCTTCAAGTCTATTTTGTCCGGTAGAAGTATAGCTACCTCTACTTTGTTTTGGTTTCCATTTGCATAGAATACCTTTTCCCATCCCTTCCCTTCAAGCCTATGTGTGTCTATAAAACCGAAGCAAATTTCTTATTGGTGTATATTTGGGTCTTGTTTTTTTGTTTTGTTTTTGTTTTTAATCATTTCAGTCACTCTAAGTCTTTTGACATTATTTTTTTTTCAAATTGTTATTTAAATTCTAGTTAGTTCACATAGAGTGCAATATTGGTTTCAGGAGTAGAATTTAGCGATTCATCACTGACATACAACACCCAGTGTTCATCACAACAAGTGCCTTCTTTAATGCCCGTCATCCATCTAGCCCATCCCCCTATCTTCAGTATGTTCTCTATCTTTAGGAGTCTCTCATGATTTGTTTCTTTCTCTCTTTTTTCCCCCTTTAATCTACTGACATTTAAAGTAATTATTGATATGTATGAAATCACAATTGTCATTTAGTTAAGTGTTTTCTGGTTCCTTTGTTCCTTTCTTGCTATTTTCCTTGGTGATTTGATTATCTTCTGTAGTCATATGCTTAGATTCCTTTCTCTTTAGAGTATTTATTTATTTATTCATTTATTTATTACTTATTTTTAAATTTTTTAATCTTTTGCGTATGTATGATAAGTTTTTGCTTTGTGCTTACCATGAGGACTACATAAAACACCTTATGGTTATAACAGTCTATTTTAAACTGGTAACAACTTAACTTAGCATACAAAAGCTCTACATTTTTACACCCCCCCTCTGGCTCAGGTCATGATCTCACAGTTCTTGAGTTTGAGCCTTGTGTTGGGCTCTGTGCTGATAGCTCAGAGCCTAGAGCCTGCTTTGGATTCTGTGTCTCCCTCTCTCTCTGCCTCTCCCTTGTTTGTCCTCTCTCTCTCAAAAATAAATAAATAAATAAATAAATAAATAAATAAATAAATAAATATCTCTCTTTGTCTTTAACGTTTGGCAGTTTAATTATAATGCGTTACATTATGAGCATCTTTAGATTCATCTTATTTGGAACTCTGTCCTTCCTGGATCTGGATGTCTGTTTCTTTCCTCAGGTTAAGGAAGTTTCAGCCATTATGTGTTTGAATCAGCTTTCTGCCCCCCCCCCCCCGCCCCCCATCTCTCTTCTCTTTCTGTGACATATGCCTGTATTGGTCCTCTTGATGGTGTACCATAAGTCCCTTAAGCTATCTTCATTCTTTTTCATTCTTTTTTTCTCCTCCTTTGATTGGATGGATTCTACTGACCTGTTTTCAAATTTGCTGGACCTTTCTTCCACTTCATCTGCTCTGCTGTTGAACCCTTCTATTGGATTTTTGAGTTCATTTCTTGTATTCTTCATCTCTATGATTTCTGTTTGGTACATTTTCATATTTTCTCTTTGTTGAAATCATCACTTTTTTATGCGTTGTTTTCCTGACCTTGGTGAACATCTCTATGATCACTATTTTGAATTCTCTATTGGGTGAATCATTTATCTCCATTTCATTGAGATTAGTCTCTGGAGATTTACCTTGGTCTTTTGTTTGGAACATATTCTCCTGTTTCTGTGTTTTCCTTGACTCACTGCATCGGTTTCTGAGCATTAGACAAAAACAGCCACCTCTCTCAATCTTGACAGACTGGTCTCACGTAGGAGATGAACCTTGTCCGTCACCCCTGACTGAGTTCCTGGTTGTCTCTCAAACTTTTGTGATGGTCCGAGCTACATCCTTTGTTCTTCGTGGCTCCCCATATTTGGGAGTAAGTTAAGATCTGCCAGTGTTCCGAAGGGAAGGATCTCAATCAGCCCCTCAGTGCAGGCTGATTAGATGCCACACCCTCAGGCAGCAGCTGGAAAAGTAGGTAGTTAAGTTGCTTCCGGAAAGCAACTGGGAGATGCGTGTTTTTGCCTGCTCCTTCTGGGCTGGGCCCCGGTGTATAGCCACAGGAGGTGCTCCTTCTTTTTTTTATTTTTTTTTTATTTTTATTTTTTATTTTTATTTATTTATTTATTTTCAACGTTTATTTATTTTTGGGACAGAGAGAGACAGAGCATGAACGGGGGAGGGGCAGAGAGAGAGGGAGACACAGAATCGGAAGCAGGCTCCAGGCTCTGGGCCATCATCAGCCCAGAGCCCGACGCGGGGCTCGAACCCACGGACTGCGAGATCGTGACCTGGCTGAAGTCGGACGCTTAACCGACTGCGCCACCCAGGCGCCCCGGGTGCTCCTTCTTTTATTGAGAAACTGCTTCTCTGTTTGCTACAGACCCGGAAGAATCAAATGGAAGCCCCATTGGCTATCAGAGCTATGTAATTTGGGGGTCTGTACCTTGGGCAGCAGTTGTAAAAATTGGGGTGCTAGGTGTGTGAATAAGCTCCTTCAAGGGAGATACTGGCAACTTGGTTTTATTGTTGGAGTGAGCAGATGGTAGACGTGTCCACTGGCTCCTCTGGGCTCCGGAGAGAATCATGGCCAACCCCACGATGCGTGCTAGATTAGAAGTGGACCCTCAGGGGCGCCTGGGTGGCTCAGTCGGTTAAGCGGCCGACTTCGGCTCAGGTCACGATCTCACGATCTGTGAGTTCGAGCCCCGCGTCGGGCTCTGTGCTGACAGCACGGAGCCTGGAGCCTGCTTCCGATTCTGTGTCTCCCTCTCTCTGCCCCTCCCCCGTTCATGCTCTGTCTCTCTGTGTCTCAAAAATAAATAAGCATTAAAAAAAAAAAAAAAAAAAAAATTAAAAAAAAAAAAAGTGGACCCTCAGGCAGCAGCCTGTAAATCAACCTCATTCAAACCTCATTCAGGGAAAGATTGGGAGATTGGTGTTTTTGCCTGCTGCTTCTACACTGAGCCCTACAGGCATGGCTTCCGCAAGTGCTTGCACGTGCCTGGAGTTAGAACCGCTTTTTTATTTATTACAGTCCAATGGGACTCACGAATGCAAGCCCTATTGGCTACCGAAGCTCGGCAATCCAGAGGCCCATTCCGCAGATGACAGCTGTGGAAGCTGGGGTGTCAGGAACGTGTACGACCTCTTTCCAGAGAGATGTTTGTGACCCGTGTTTACTGTTGGAGTGAACCCCCGTGATTCCTTTCAGATTGGCTCCTTTTGTTATATGTCAAGGGGTCCTTTTCTCATTAGTCATCTGTTTCCATATTGAATTCTGCGGTGGGTTGACAACATAATGTTACATTTATTTTTACTTATTGTAAAGGTAATCCATGCTCATTATGGCAAATTTGGAAAGTATACAAAGATATTTATTTAAAAAATAAAAATTACTCAGCTAGAGGATAACGTTTTCTACATTTTATTGTATTTTCTACTGATTGTCATTTTATTCCTATTCAGATATTTCCTTAAAGATGCTGTGAGGATGTACTCTTCATAAAAATTGTGTATTGTTATGTTTCTTATTAATCCACAATTATTTTCCTATGTCATTAGCATTTCTTTGAATTTATTTTAAATTGCTGTATAATGTTTCATATACAATTTACATGCTACATCATTTATGTAACCACACCCCATCATTGGATATTTATGTTACTTCCATTTTTAAAAAAATTATAAATAATGCCATGATGAAAATTTCCAAATTTATGATTATTTCTTTGGGGTGGGTCCTAGAAGTGGTACACCTGGGTCAAATAGTCGAATAATGCAAAGATTTTCACTCTGTTGACACATATTGCCAATTGCTTTCAACAACTTAACCACGAGTGATGAAATTATGAAGTGGGGTTTCTAAGCAAATGGCTAAGAAAGAATTCTTGAGACATTTTTGGTGCAAAAACGTGACTTGATGAGAGCACGGGAGGACCCGTGGGCAGACGGAGCTGCACTGGGCTTGTGAGGAGGGACTGATGATATATCTTTAAGTTAGTGGAGGGATGGAGGGTGGGGATAGAGATCATGTTAGTTTCCAAGGAATTTCTGTATGATGAAAGCAGGGACTTACAGGAACCTGAAAATGTAGCTATTGTCAAGATAAGGTTGCTTCTATTTTTTAATGAAATGCAAACATTAAGGCATTAAGGCATCCGTGAACTCATTGAGGAATGTTACCGCTGCAGGTATCTATCAGTGGGCTGCAAGCTGTAAGCGGATTTAATTTAAATTTTTAAAAAATGTTTCTTATTTTATTTTGAGAGAGAGAGAGAGAGACAGAGAGAGAGAGAGAGAGAACGACCAGGGGAGGGGCAGAGAGAGAGGGAGACACAGAATCCAAAGAAGGTTCCAGGCTCTGAGATGTCAGCACAGATCCCGATGCAGGGTTTGAACTTGTGAACTGCAAGATCATGACCTGAGCTGAAATCGGAGACTGAGCCACCCAGGCGCCCCAAGGGGATTTAATTTAAACTACATGTTGTTTTTTTTTTTTTTTCCCCTTTGTTTTCCTCATCAGCTGTGTAGAATGTTGCATCATCCTGTGTGGAATTATTTGAATGGAATTAATGTTGAAAGATGTATTGCTGTTGTAACAAATTACCAGGGACTTAGTGGCTTAAAATCAAACAAATGTCTGATCTTATAGTTTGGATGTTAGAAGTCCTAAAATGAGAGTGTCAGCAGGGCTGCCTTCCTTCTGGATGCTCTAGGGGAAAATTGTTTCCTTGCTTTTTCTAGCACTTAGAGCTGCCTGAAGGCCTTGGTTGGCATCCCCTTCCTTCATCGTCAATGGCTGGAGTGCGGCGTCTTCAGATCTTTCTGTCTTTGATCTGCTTCTGTCACTACATCTCTTTCTCAGATCCTCTTGTCCCCCTCTTCTAAGAAGACTTGTGTTTACATTGGTTCTGCCTGGTTAATCCAGGATACTTTTCCCACCTCAAAATCCTTTATCTTAATGATGGCATCTGCAAAGTCTCTTCTGCCATGTAGGAGAACATATCCACAGGTTCTTGGGATTAGAACATGGGCATCTTCGGGAAGTTAGAATTCAGTCTATCACGGAAGATAAAACATCATTTGACTCTCTATTCTAACATGTTTGCAGAACTGCTGGCAAATGCACTAATCTTCATGTCCTGCTAGTTCAGAAAAGTTTTCGTCGGGAGTTTTGCATGGTTGAAGATGTAAAGCAAAAGGGAATGTCTTTATTGAATGCCTTCTGAGGAAACAGATTTAGTGACATCATAAAGCATCTCCAAAGTCACATGGTTGGAAGGTGGAACCTCTGTCTGATTTCCTAGTTCATTACCATGTTTTGGTTGTTTATCTGATTTGGGTTACATTATCTTCAATCAAAAAACGAATGATGTCTACATCAAGTTGTATGTTGCATGTTGCATAGCTTAAACTTGTACAATGTTTTGTATATCTCAATAAAGGGAAAAAAACCCCTACTGATATCAATGTCAAAAGGTATAGGAAGTTAGTAGCTAATTCTACAATATCATTACTGCTACGAAAGTAGCCTATGTCATGTCAGTGATACTAACACAGTCAAGAAACAAGAGAGTGTTCAAGCACACTGCTTCTCTGTAGCAGGGGCACAGTGGAACCATCCATAGCTGCCAGGGTCAATACGTATTTTGGCCTGTTTATCTTTACAAATCATCTATCTTTCAAGAATTTCATACATTTAAACTTCTGGTAAGAATATGTGTTAGTCACTAGAAAGCAGATTTCAGTGGGTTTCACGGGTCAGGAACAAGAGAGTGTTTTGTAATTCTTCTCATGCCATTAGCTACTTCTGTGAAGGTTTAAGTCCATGTAAGCATGCAAACTATAGAGTGCCTTATTTATTTATTTATTTATTTATTTATTATCACTTTGTTTCAAGTGTATTTTAAAATTGTAAATGGGATTTTGTAATCCAGGGTGGAAATATTTCTTCTTCACAGCTTCAGAATGTGACGAGCAATTTTCAGACCTGGCTTTCCAGACCCAGTCGGTCCTCTTTGCTCTTTTTCAGACTTCTGACAGCTAGTATTTAAGCTACTCCCTTCTAAACATATAATTTTAGACAACTATTGTACATTTAACGTTTTTCTGAAAACAGTCCATCAAATATAAAGAATGGTTTCTTTCTTTAGGGATCAGCGGTGAAGGGGGTAGCTGGGTGGCTCAGTGAGCTGAGCGTCTGACTTCAGCGCAGGTCATGATCTCTCGGTGTGTGGGTTCTAGCCCCACATCAGGCTCCGTGCTGACAACTCAGAGCCTGGAGCCTGCTTCGGATTCTGTGTCTCTCTCACTCTCTGCCCCTCCCTGGCTTTCTCTCTCCCTCTCAAAAATAAGTAAACATTAAAAAAAAAAAGGAATCAGCACTGAGGGAAGAAATATTAAAGCTATCAAAAATCATTTATTCATTTAAAAAATAACGGAACCAGTGCTGTTCTCTGTCATGAAAGAGAACATGTAAAATTAATTTAAATTACTTCTGTAAGCTTTGGTCATATTTTATTACCTACACAGACCTTAATCTTAAAGATCTTTTAGGCAAAGTTGCCACCAAGATTTGCTGAGTAAGAGTCCTGGACACTAACATGGACCAAACATGATGCTATTCCAAAAAGGAATAGGTTACTACTTTTTTTTTTTTTTTAACGTTTATTTATTTTTGAGACAGAGAGAGACAGAGCATGAACGGGGGAGGGTCAGAGAGAGAGACACACAGAATCTGAAACAGGCTCCAGTCTCTGAGCTGTCAGCACAGAGCCTGACGTGGGGCTCGAACTCACAGACCATGAGATTGTGACCTGAGCTGAAGTCGGATGCTCAACCGACCGAGCCACCCAGGTGCCCCAAGGAATAGGTTACTACTTTTGAGGAAAAGAGCTGCCGTATCAACTTCCCTCAAATGCTTATTTTAATAAAAAGTTAGTGGAAATATTTTTAAAGTCAATTTTTGGTACACGCTGCCCACCAAACAAGAACGCAAGTCAAACTTTCCTATTTTAGGATATTTTCCAATTTTATTTTTAAGATGGTAGCCTTTTCACCTTCTTTGGACTGTCAAATAGAGTATTTAATTTTTTTAAATTCTGCATTTTGACGTGGTAAGAGTTTTCAAATGATCTTCAACAACCCAGAACATAGGGAACCCAGCAACACCCAATAGTCACACTGCTTAACCATAATGGGATGAAAATGGACAGATATCTGAAAATAGCTATTCCCTTTCATCGAGCATCATTTCCAAAAAAAAAAATTATTTATTTTTGCTAGTGGGGGAGGGGAAAGAGGGAGGGGGACAGAGGGTCCGAAGCAGGCTCTGTGCTGATAGCAGTGAGCCCAATGTGGGGCTCGAACTCATGAAATGTGAGATCGTGCCCTGAGCTGAAGTTGCACACGCAACCGACTGAGTCACCCAGGTGTCCCTCATAGAGCATCATTTAAAAAAAAAAAACCTTACAGGGATCTTAAAGGACAGCCCACCCGCTTCTATAACTTTAAAACATTAAAGACAAAAGTTAGTAGTTGGCCATGACTTTAGTATGTTTCAGAGAAAACACATGAAAAATTATCTTTAACATTTCAGATCTGATGAAGTTACTAAGTTTTATATGTGACTCCAAGTTGCCTCCTTAGCGCAGTAGGCCGGGCGTCAGTCTCATATCTGACTCTGGTCCTGTGATTTGGTATAATTATGTCTCTTTGCATTAAGCTGTTCTTGCTAATATTAATTCATTTATTTATACTGCTCTTGCTATTATAAATGATATGAGGATATATTTTACACTTTGGAAAAAATCTAGCTAGTATTCATCATACGTATGTGAAGCCCAAAAAGTAACTTCTGATCTCCTCTCAATGGATGGTTTGTAGCCGGGTTATTGGCTATCAAGATGATCATCAAAGATTTAAGAGAAGCATTTGTGCCTTTCAATGAATGAGCATAGGTGGGGGCATCTTGTCAATTAGCCTGATGCAGTTGTCAAATCTTTTGTCTGCTGGGCTTTCTTCAGGTAAACAGTCCATGCTGAGTTGTTCAAATTCATAGCAAGTTGTATGGAAATCCAAGAAGGTAAGGATGAGAGTGCTGGTCCTACGATAACTTGGCCCAGGTATCCGCTGATTCAGGAATGCAGGACTACTGTGCTAATTCTAGACTTACAAATGCCTTCGAAGAGAGGTTACAAGGTGGCTTTTTTAGTCCATTTTGAGGGCATAAAGAAAGACATGACACACTGCAAAGAGATGTTCTGGCTCTTCCTGGAACCACTGAGAAAAGAAGTCTACAATATCCTGGTTGAGGAGTAGATAGTAATTAATGGAACTGGTACATGCCATTAGCAGAGATATTTTTTAAAAACATGATACTTATTTTTTAAAGTTTATTTATTTATTTTGGGAGAAAGAGAGAGAGAGAGAGAGGCAGAGAGAGACAGAAAGACTGAGAATCCCAAGCAGGCTCCACACCATCGATGCAGAGCCTGATGCAGGGCTCAAACTCAGGAATCATTAGACCACGACCTGAGCCAAAATCAGGAGTCGGACACTCAACTGACTGAGCCACCCACACATCCCTGGCAGAAAGATGTTCGGAGTTGTCCCTTTAGATCTTTCTATTATGCCAGGCAGCACTGATCAGGCCGTTTTATAAACAGAAACACTATTACTATTTAGGAATTACAAATTAGGAATATACAAAATTAGGACTATACAAATTAGGAATATACAAAAAATATTCACAACACTCATATGACATTCCTGCATTCTTGACCGGAACACCAATCTCCACTAATTATCTTCTTTTAAAAATTTAAAAAAAAATTTATTTATTTTTGTGAGAGAGAGAGAGAAAGAGAGAGAAGGAGAGAGAGAGAGCACGTGCACATGAGTGGGGGAGGGGCAGAGAGGGAGACACAGAATCCGAAGCAGGCTCCAGACTCTGAGCTGTCAGCACAGAGCCCGAGGAGGGGCTCAAACTCTGAACTGCAAGATCATGACCTGAGCCGAAGTCGGATGCTTAACCACGGAGCCACCCAGGTGCCCCTCCACTTATTATCTTCTGATTGAAAGTCAACAGCAATGATTCTTGTCTCCCCTGTGATTTTTTTTTTTTTTTCATTCTTTCACTGGAAATCTGGTTCAGTTTTCCACATCCACGTCCACAACATCCACAGTTGTGATGTGCTGGTGAGCATATCTTCATTCCATTCTTTGCCAACTCTTCTGCAATACATTTTCCAATTCCGTAAGTCTACCTGTGAGGACTGCCTATTCAATGATCCCCACTCCTACCCTCGCCTCTTTACCTAATGCTTAGCCGCCAAAAGGAGTGAAGAGTAAGGGATATGCATAGGGCCAGTCGGCCATAGTGCTGACACCCTCCCGGCACAGAAGACAGTGGCCACGACAGCACTCTCCATGGTATCCTACCTTGCAATTAAGCATCTTATCTTTGTGAATACTAATTGAATGAATGAATCCAAGAGGAGGCATTAGCCATAATGGTGATGATCACCATATTTCTAAACTTGTAACATAAGTTATAAGTCAAGATAAGAAGAGAAAAAATGAACAATGTTTCCTGAGAAGCAGAACTAATAGTTTATTTTACAGGCTCTTGACAGTAAGGAAAAGAGGCAAATTTAATATATATTCAACTCACTTATTGTGAAATTTTTCTTCACTAATTGACCATACTATTCCACAAAGGATTTGAGGTAGTCTAAAGAAGATAATAAAAGAAACATATACATAAAAAAAATAAGGCTAGAAAAATATTGATAATAGAGCAAGGACAGCTGGAGGGAAATTTAGAAAACAGAGAAATCCATGTTCTTTGCCATCCTGAAGTCACAGGGAAAGAAGAAAAGTGTTCTTTGGTTCTTGCTACAAAGACTCTTCCAATGCGTTAATGGGAGCCTGTTCTCTGGGGAAGTTTACTGACATTCACTTTACTCTCCCTAGTAAGCCAATTTAATCTTTTCCCTTTAAATAAATATAGCTTTTTGATGGCTTCTTGCTTATTATCCTTTTTACTTATAATATTGAACTTTCTGATTACTGCAAGTGATATTTTTTTAGCGTCCAATTAAAAGTTTAGGCTACTAGTGACTTTGGAGAACACAGCTCTTCTAAATCAGCCAACTGGTGGACAATATTCACACATTCTTGGTCTTTGTGAAACAAGTACTGAACGTGCAAATATAAAGGAAAGTGTCAGTTTCTATAATGGCTTGTTTCCTATCCTATCTCTGCATGTATTGAACCCAAATGAACCTGAATGGTTCATTTTTTTTTTTCTAAAAGTAGCGTCTATTTTATTTTCTTAAAAAAGAAATAAAGAAGGAAAAAAAAAAAAAAGAAAATCCCTTTCAACTATCCACCAATTGACCCAGAAATTAAAGAAAATATATTTTATCTATTTATGCATCGTGATACTTTGTGAATGCATTTATTACAGAGCAAATCCCATTATTATATTCCAGGGGTAGAAAGTTCTGGTTTTTGTAGATTAATACTGAATGATCATTTCAGAAGTCTCACCAGTGTCAATTAGAAATTAAGTTGAACTTAAAAAATGTCTAATTGGAACATTTAACATTTAAATTATAGCTGCTCATGATGCTATAGTGTCTTTGAGTTTTTGTGTGACTCAGGAATACCATTAGGTAAGATCCCATTTTTCCAACCTAATCAAAAACATGTTTTAAAAAATTGTTTAAAATAGTCTTTAACAATTTCCCTAAAAAATATCAAAAACACCCTTTAAGTTCCTTTTGTATAATATTTATTTGAAAAATACATACTGTTTACATACGTGTAGGTATATGTATTACTTTGAGTTCTGTTCTTATGGAAAATTTATTTCTCATATGTAACTTTGTATTATGCTCTTCATACTTTCCATTTTAATGATGGCATAATCTATGTCCACCTGGCATATTTTTGTTTCCTTGAGCGTTATATTGGCATTGGGTATTTTTCTCTCTGTCTTTTTTTCCTCCACTATTATAAATGTACAGCAAGTATACTCATAAGCTTTAGAACATACTTTCGGTAATTCCGGTTCTGGAAAATTATTGAGACTAGCGTGACGGCTCAGTGTATGATAAATTTTAGTAATGCACGTGAAAATCTGTGGGTTCTGCAGGTGAATGCGGTCTTCTATACATGTTAATTAGGTGAAGTTGGTCATTCTTGCTATTCAAATCTATGTGAGCACAGTCCTTATAGAAATATGATGTGGCCCACGTGTATAATTCTTAATTTTTTATTTTAGTTAACATAGTGCAATATTGGTTTCAGAAGCAGAATTCAGAGATTTATCACTTACATACAACACCCAGTGCTCATTACAGCAAGTGCCTTCCTTAATACCCACCACCCATGTAGCCTATCTCCCACCCCCCTCCCTCTGTCAATCCTCAGTTTATTCCCTATCATTAAGAGTCCGTTGTGGTTTGTTTCCTTTTCTTATCTTCTCCTGCCCCTGCCATATGTTCATCTGTTCTGTTTCTTTAATTCCACATATAAGTGAAATCATATGATATTTGTCTTTCTCTGATTGACTTATTTTGCTTAGCATAGTACATTAGAGCTCTATCCATGTCATTGCAAATGGCAAGATTTCATTCTTTTTTATGGTTGTGTAATACTCCATTGTATGTGTGTGTATACACATATACACACATGTATATACATATATACATGTGTGTATACATGTGTATATATACCGCATCTTCTTTATCCATCAGTCAGTGGACATTTGGGCTCTCCCCATAATTGGCTATTGTTGATAATGCTGCTATAAACATTGGGATGCATGTACCCCTTCAAATCTGTATTTTTGCACCCTTTGGGTAAATACCTAATTGTGCAATTGCTGGATCATAAGGTAGTTCTATTTTTAGTTTTTTGAGGAACCCCCATACTGTTCTCCAGAGTGTCTGCACCAGTTTGCATTCCCACCTATTGTGCAAGAGGGTTCCCCTTTTTCCACATTCTCACCAACACCTGTTGCTTCTTGTGTTGTGTTGTTAATTTTAGTCATTCTGATATGTGAGGTGGTATCTCATCATGGTTTTGATTTGTATTTCCCTAATGATGAGTGATGCTGGACATTTTTTTAGTGTCTGTTAGCCATCTGGATGTCTTCTTTGGGAAAGTGTATATTCATGTCTTCTGCCCATTTCTTAACTGGGTTGTTTGTTTTTTGGGTGTTGAGTTTGATAAGTTCTTTATAATTCTTATTTTAAATTTTCTTGTAAGCACATTGCAAAACAAAATAATAGGTGAAATTAATTTCAATTATATATTTTATTTAATGTAATATAATCAAAACATCATAATTTAAATGTGTAATTAGTATAAAATTAATGAGATTTTTTTCATATTTATCCTCCAATTTGATGTATATTGATATTTATAGCACATTTCAATGCAAGTGCTAGATTTTGATCCTTATTTAGATTTCACAAATTTACTGTTTAATAAATGGATACAGACTCACATATCTATGTTGTTCCAGCCAAACTTAAAAGTTTTCAATATCTTAATTAAGTGCCAAAAAATAATTTTTCTTTCATATTTATATTAATTTCAACAAAACTGGCTTCTCTGTTTTAGAATATTTGATTTAACTTTTGAGGTAAAAGTATATAATTTTCAAAACCATATCTTTTCAAGTTTCATAAGTAATTTATTAACTTTTGTGACAGCTCAATGATATTAATATTAGTTCAAAGACATATTGCTAAAGTTGAAAAGCAATTTAAAATTTATCAACACCAGGAAAGCATCATTCAAATTTTCTTTAGTGTTGGCAGCCAATTTATATAACAGTGTTGATTACAATTAAAACTTCTGTATGTTAATTCATGTTAGAAAAATGTGTAAAACTATTACTGACTTGTATCATGTAAAGTTGTGATACTAACAGAGATGATCATACCTTTTTTAGCTAGATTACAATAAGCTGTTTCTTCCGTTGAAACCTGAAAATTTAGCTCATTCATATGCAGTGTGATATCAGTGAGAAAACATAAATCACACTCCTAAATTTTTGTCTTTGATTATGGGGTATTTGAAAGGCATTCCTTTTGTTTCAAGGAAATCTTGAATTAGAGTTAATCATACAATCAACATTTGTGTTCCACAATGAACATTGGCAAAGAACACAAGATAATTAAATTCACTGTCTTTTATTTCTTTCAGTAGGTCATAAATGAATCCTACCATTTGCATAAATATATATATATATATATATATATATATATATATGTATACACACCCTGAACAATTTTAACAACTTGTATGCATCATAGAGACTCTTTCAGAAAGGTGAGCACAAATATTTTCAATATGTATGCTATTAAAATGAATAAATGAAGAAAGCGTGAATCTCTTCTTTAAAATTCCAATAAATATGGATTTTTGATCTGAAGTTACTGGAGCACTATCTGCTGTGGCAGAAACTAATTTTTATTTATTTATTTATTTAAAAAAATTTTTTTTCAACGTTTTTTATTTATTTTTGGGACAGAGAGAGACAGAGCATGAACGGGGGAGGGTCAGAGAGAGAGGGAGACACAGAATCGGAACCAGGCTCCAGGCTCTGAGCCATCAGCCCAGAGCCTGACGCGGGGCTCGAACTCACGGACCGCGAGATCGTGACCACGGACGCTTAACCGACTGTGCCACCCAGGCGCCCCCTAATTTTTAAATACTGAATTGAAAATTTTCTTTGACAGATGTAAAAGATTTCAGAATATTGGGGTGACCAGGTAGCTCAGTCAGTGAACCATTCACCTTCGGTTCAGGTCATGATCTCACAGTTCGTGAGTTCGAGCCCCACATTGGATTTTCTTCTGTCAGAGCAGAGCTGCTTCAGATCTACTGTCTCCCTCTCTCTCTGCTCCTCCCTGGCTTACTTTCTGTCTCTCTCTCTCTCTCTCTCTCTCTCTCTCTCAAAAATAAATAAAACATTTAAAAACATTTTAAGAAAAAAGGATATCTATGCCATCAGTACAGAATTTTAGGCTGCGAATTTCCAACTTTTTTTTTTTTTAATTGGAAAGTCCTTTGAGATAATACATGCCCAAAACATTAATTGGGCAGAATCTGTTATATATGAGTCGTATCACTCATCTAAAGCTAAAGAAAAGTGTTTGCATTTTATGGTCTTGTATTTTATGGGCAATGGTTTGGTGGCTAATCAAAGATGTTTTACTTTGTGTAAATAGCTTTCTAGCTAAATTTCCATATTTAAAATTTTAATTTTCTCATTTCTCTATAAATGATTTTCCACTTTGTGCAAAATCTCAGCTGCTTGATAGCTGGACAAAGTTACAAGTCTAGCTCCTATTAAAAATCGTTTAACACTTTTTATTGGACATGCAATTCTGATTTCAAGTGGCTAATTTTGCCAATTCTTTTTTGACTGTTGAAAGTGAACTTCTTATATAATGCTGAACATGTCTCTTAATATCTTCACTTTATCTTTAAACATTTTTTAAAATCCAACGAACAGCTTTTTTCTTTTGTTCTGTCACAAAAACTTAAAATTGCCATTTATTGTGAAATTTGCAGCATCTGTTTTCCCATTTTTTAAAAATTACTGTATTAGTTATAACATTGGTTTCTGCATCTACAGTCATTTCTGCATCTGTGAGATGCCTTAATTTTATTTATTTAAAAAAAAAATTTTAACGTTTGTTCATTTTTGAGAGACAGAGAGAGCATGAGTGGGAGAGGAGCAGAGAGAGAGGGAGACACAGAATTGGAAGCAGGCTCCAGGCTCTGAGCTGTCAGCACAGAGCCCCACGTGGGGCTCGAACCCATGAACCACGAGATCATGACCTGAGCCAAAGTCAGATGCTTAACTGACTGAGCCACCCAGATGCTCCTGTAAGATGCCTTAATTTTAAATTAAAAAAATTGTTCTTGCTGACTTTTTTAAAGTAAAAAATAATTTAATTACATTATAACTAATTACTGATGCAATCTATAATAATTATTACTGTCTCCATCAAATATTCAAATAAACACATTAAAATGTTACATTGGCCTACAGAAAACCATCATTCGAACTTAACCAATCCATTGACCCCAACTCTATCAATATCTTCATGTATTATACTAGAAGTGAACCAAACACCTGACACATTTACTATATACAGCAATAATATCTTGCTTAATGCAACAGTTAAAGGTGAAATACAGCTTTACCAAAACACAATTGTGTTTGAGAACAACAAAAATTATCATCGTTTGGTTATAAAACTTGTATTAAATTATTTCAAATGATATATAAAATGAAAAATTCAATTCTTCAGTTATACTAGCCACATTTCTTTCTTTTTCTTTTCTTTTTTTTTTTTTTTTTTTTTTAATTTACATCCAAGTCAGTTAGCATATAGTGCAACAATGATTTCAGGAGTAGATTCCTTAATGCCTCTTACCCATTTAAGCCCATCCCCCCCCTCTCACAAACCCTCCAGTAATCCTCTGTTTGCTCTCCATATTTCTCTTAGGTTTTGTCCCCCTCCTTGTTTTTATATTATTTTTGCTTCCCTTCCCTTGTGTTCATCTGTTCTGTGTCTTAAAGTCCTCATATGAGTGAAGTCATATGATATTTGTCTTTCTCTGACTAATTTTGCTTAGCATAATACCTTCTAGTTCCATCCACATATTTGCAAATGGCAAGATTTCGTTCTTTTTGATTGCCGAGTAATACTCCATTGTATATATATACCACATCTTCTTTATCCATTCATCCATCGATGGACATTTGGGCTCTTGCCATACTTTGGCTATTGTTGATAGTGCTGCTACAAACACTGGGGTGCATATGCCCCTTTGAAACAGCACACCCGTATCCCTTGGATAAATACCTATACTAGCCACATTTCAAGTGTTCAATAGACACACAGGTGGCTCATGGTTAATAAATTGGACAGCACAATTCTAAGTTGTTCTATATATTTTTTTGCATGTTCTATCAAAAATAGAGAGTATGCTGGGGTGCCTGGGTGGCTCAGCCGGTTAAGCGTCCGGCTTCGGCTCAGGTCATGATCTCACTGTCCGTGAGTTCAAGCCCCACGTCGGGCTTTGTGCTGACAGCTCAGAGCCTGGAGCCTGCTTCAGATTCTGTGTCTCCCTCTCTCTCTGACCCTCCCCCATTCATGCTCTGTCTCTCTCTGTCTCAAAAATAAACATTAAAAAAAATTTAAAAAAAACCTTTAAAAAAATAAAAAAAATAGAGAGTATGCTAAGATCTTTCACTATGATTGGGAAACTTTATTTTTTCCCTTTAATTCTGTCAGTTTTAAATATTTGAGGCAATGTTAGTATCTAATTTGCTCTTTATTGCATTTCTTTTTTATAAATTTTTATTTACTTATTTTTGAGAGAGAAAGAGAGAGAGAACAAGTGAGGGAGGGGCAGACAGAAAGGGGGACAGAGGATCCCAAGTGGGCTCCGAGCAGACAGCAGAGAGCCTGATGTGGGGTTCGAACCCACAAAGTGTGAGATCATGACCTGAGCCAAAGGTAGCCGCTTAACCTACTGAGCCACCCAGGCGCCCCTATCTATTGCATTTGTAATTTCAGTTATTATATTTTCAGTTCTCGAACTTCCCATTTTATACCTCTTCTTATTGATTCCAGTTCTCTTGTTCTTTACCTTGTTATTAAATTTTGAACATGTAATCACAGTTGTTTTTTAAAATGACTCTGTTCATTAATTCCAATATCCTGTATCCCTGTATTTTTATCATCTATCCTATGGCTTTTCTTTTCTCTGCATATGTACGCCTGGTGATTTTTTATTGTGTATGAAATATTGTAGAGGTTCTGGATGATTATTTTCTTCCAGAGGTTCTGGATGCTTATTTTCTACTTCCAAAAAGCAGGTCATCTTAATTTACCCAGGGCTTAAATTGATTCTAAGTTTTATTTCAGTTTTTTTTTTTTTAATTTTTTTTTTCAATGTTTATTTATTTTTGGGACAGAGAGAGACAGAGCATGAACGGGGGAGGGGCAGAGAGAGGGAGACACAGAATCAGAAACAGGCTCCAGGCTCTGAGCCATCAGCCCAGAGCCCGACGCGGGGCTCGAACTCACGGACCGCGAGATCGTGACCTGGCTGAAGTCGGACGCTTAACCGACTGCGCCACCCAGGCGCCCCAATTTCAGTTTTTTAAAAGACCTTAATTTCTAGGATGCAGTCCTTCTGAAGCCTCGGATTGTTTATCTCTTCAAGGAAGCACAGATGTAAACTCCAGTTTTTATCTGCTCAGCACAATGAGATTGCCAATGGTTGTGCTGAGATTATCAGCGTTTTAGCAAGTACTCTTGGTTGACCATGGATGTCAAGTTCACTTTTCTGAGATTTTCCTCTCTATAGGATTTTGGTTGCTCAAGTTCTGATTGAATTGGTAGCCCTGAGCTCGAAATATGTCTTTCCAACCACTGGAAAGTCTACTCAGATTTTCTTCTATTATCCAAGTTTTGCTCAGCTTCTGTCTCTTTGCCTGTATTACTTATGAACCAGCAAATACCTTGAAGGGAAAAACATTGAAGAAGGTTTGATCTCTGCCTATAAAATCCTGGCTGTCTGGGTAGCATTTTGATACTTGCATTCAGAGTTTTCTTCTTTCTTTCTTCTTCTTCTTCTTCTTTTTTGTTTTTTTGTTTTTTTTTGTTTTTGTTTTTTGTTTTTTTTTTAGTATTTGATAAACTTCCCTAGTTATTCTCAGTAGATTTGGTTTTCTCTATGTTAAACCTTTATAGCTGGAGGCAAAAGCCTTTCTAAGCCACAGAAAATAGCACTTGCTATAGATTTTTTCCCTCTTGATTATATAAAGGATACATTATTTGTTGTAGCCACTGTAGAAGACTCAGAAAATATTAAAATAAGTCATTCATCTTCCAGATAATTACTTTTAACATTCATGTATTCCAAGGACTAAATGTTTGTATCCACCCAAAATATATATGTGATGCCTTAATCCCCAACATGATGGCATTTGGACAGAGGCCTTTGGGAGGTAATTAAGTGTTAAGGGCAGGACCTTGGTCTGAGGGGATTAGTGCCCTTCTAAGGGAGATGCCAGAGAGCTTTCTGTCTCTCTTCCTTTCATGTGATGACACAGTGAGAAGGCAGCTGCCTATAAGGCAGGAAGAGAATTCTCACCAGAACCTGACCATGCTGGCACAACCTGATCTCAGATTTCCAGCCTCACAAAACTGTGGAAAATCAATTTCTGTTGTTTAAGCTACCCACTCAGTCTATAATATTTTGTTATGACAGTCTGAGCTGACTATCTATCTATCTATCTATCTATCTATGTAGTCATTATCTCTGCTATATACATATCTTGGTTTTTGACTAAATGGAATCCCATATATACTTTTTATAATCTGACTCATTTAAATTTAGCAATATATCAAATATTTTTTTGTTTCATTAAATGATATGCTACTACATATCTTACTAATTGCGGAGTATGAATGTGCCCAATTAGATTTTTTCTGCTTTTTTATTATTTGAAGTAATGCTATGATGAACAAACATATGCATAAATTTTTTTCTATTTCTCATATTTCATTGTGATAGATTCTTTGACGTCCAATTTTCTTAAATAAGTAGTTATGTGTGTATATGTGTATGTGAATATACACATATATAAACTTTTTATTCTAGAAAATTTTAAATATATGAAAAAAGTAGAGACAATAGTACAATGAACCTCTAAGTGCCTGGAATACAGTGTCATCATTTCTGTAAGCTTTTAAAAATATGATTTAGTCCTTAATTTCAATAGCAAATAAATAATTGATTTCTACATGTTAGGAAACTTCAGGAAGGGTTAGGATTTTGTTTTTCCACTCCAAATATTTGCCTTTTTAATTTCTTATATTGTCAATGTACAGCGGCCTCAAACTTCTAGAAGCCCAATTGCTGTCTATATTCCAGATGGCCTTGAACATTTGTGGGGCTAAATTTACATTGCTGCTTCAAGAACCCTAGAATGTAACAGCAGGACCTCAGGTATTTTGTTTCTCCTTGGGGACCCCAGAGGGCTTGGGAGAAGAAGAGAGAAACATAGAAAGGGCACGTTGGGGGGCACCTGGGTGGCTCAGTCGGTTGAGCGGCCGACTTCAGTTCAGGTCACGATCTCGCGGTCCGTGAGTTTGAGCCCCGCATCGGGCTCTGTGCTGACAGTTCAGAGCCTGGAGCCTGTTTCGGATTCTGTGTCTCCCTCTCTCTCTGACCCTCCCCCATTCATGCTTTGTCTCTCTCTGTCTCAAAAATAAATAAATGTTAAAAAAAATTAAAAAAAAAAAAAGAAAGGGCACGTTGGGCTCAGGTCATGTTTCTGGAAACTAGAAGAATTAAGATGCATACATGCAGGAGAGGGGAAGGGTTCTTGTGGAAGGACTGGGTCTGATTCCTGGAAGTGTGAGTGAAGGGATATATATTTTATTTGGGAGACTGGTCCAGGTTCTTAGAAGTCAGTTAGGAAATGTCATTTTGAATGTTTCCAGATTCAGGTTTTATGGGACCTGAGAACTGCCCCTCAAGGGAACAGACGCAAAGTTCAAAGCTAAGGGTTACCTTTTGAGGGCACAAAACCACTGAGAGCCTGATGACTTAAAACTGGCTGAAAGAGTTGCATCACCTGAGGAAACTTTTTGCTGCATTTAGACTGTCAGGGTCTAAGAAATGAGGAAGTAATCAATGCTGGAGACAGAACGAAGGGGAGGAGTTGGAAATGGTCAACAGAAACAGAGCAGATCGTGATGGAACAGACACTGGAAAGAGTCCTCAGAGAATTGGAGGTAAAGAGCAGCGTTGGTGAGAAGAAGCAAGAGTAGCAGATCAGGGCGATACGCTCCTGAAATTTGCAGCCTGAGAATCTGAGGGAGGTAGGGTAAGAAGGAGGGCTCCGGCGAGCTTCCTCCTGCTTCACAGCCTGGGCTCTGGATTTTCCCCCATGAACAACGGAGCCTGAGACAATCATATGGGTTTTGCTGTTACTGATTTCATTCCGAGTAACTTCAGCCTGTTTTCCTCCACCTGGAATAAGCACATCACTCCTCAACAAAGTAGGACCATTTACACATTAAGAAAGAAGTCCGCTTGCTGGGTCACTCTTCTAGCAGCCTTTCTCCCAGAACGAACTCACTGCCCACGATCAGTGCATAGATGTGCGAGGGTCGACGTGGGAGAAATGGGGGAAGGGCATAGGAAAAATGCGCAAGCAAAAAGTGAGGCATAGAGGCGGCAATGCACAGGAAGTTATAAAGACTGGGAAAAGACATCTCCAGCTGGGGAAGCTGAAGGGGTTTCATGAAGGAGGTAGCTCTTGAATGTCATGTAGGATTATAAGGGTAATGGTTCGAAAGAATTCTAGACCAAACTACATGTGCAAAAGCTTAGAGGCACAAAAGCAGGTCAGTAATTACCAAGCAGTGAGATACATGGTGACTGCACTATAGGTTTTCAATAGGAGGTGAGAATCAACCGGAAAACGCATTTGAGGCCATATAGCAGAAGACAGCAATGCAGCAAGAACTGGGGAATTATCGGAATCATTTTGGGAGAAATTACTTTCTTCTAATTTCTGAGAATAATAATCTGAAATCTCCATCCTCATTTTAAAAAACATTTTCTTTAAAACATTTTTTTTCAGTTTATTTATTTATTTTCTGAGGGGGGGGGGGAGAGACAGCGAGCATGGGAGAGGCAGAGAGAGAGAGAGAGGGAGAGAAAGAATCCCAAGCAGGCTCTGCTCCCCAGTGCGGGGCTCAGTCTCACGAGCTGTGAGGTCATGACCTGAGCTGAAACCAAGAGTCGGAAGCTTAACTGACTGAGCCACCCGGCACCAAGTATTTTCTTTGATTTAAAAACCAATAGGAGAGGGGCGCCTGGGTGGCGCAGTCGGTTAAGCGTCCGACTTCAGCCAGGTCACGATCTCGCGGTCCGTGAGTTCGAGCCCCGCGTCAGGCTCTGGGCTGATGGCTCGGAGCCTGGAGCCTGTTTCCGATTCTGTGTCTCCCTCTCTCTCTGCCCTTCCCCCGTTCATGCTCTCTCTCTGTCCCAAAAATAAATAAAAACGTTGGAAAAAAAAATTTAAAAATAAAAACCAATAGGAGAGTATAAGATATTTGGGAAAATAGAACACGAATAGAAAAAAAAAACAAAAACACCCATAATTTTACCACCTAGAATCAACCTTTTACATTTGCTTCCACAAACTTTCATTTACGTATTTGTGACATATGAGCATTTATTACGCTTGAAAAGCTTAATTTGTATGTATAATATTACATCCGAAGCATTTCTTCATGCAAGTATCCTGTTTTCATAAATACCAATTAATAGCCCCCAGTATTCCATGATATTGGTGTACCATAGTTTAATCATTTATCTCCTGTTGGATTTATGGGTTACCCTTTTTTTAGAAGGGTGGTGAGCTTGCAAAAGAGTGATAAAAATGATCGCTACAGTTCAGAGTAATAACTAGAAAAAAAGACATTTAATAGGAAGGTATAGTTCCTTTAATAAATTAATTTATATTTTAGTTCCAAAAGAATACCAGATAAACCGGTATGAAAAGGACCCAGAGCTTCATTTAACTGGATTCTCATTGAAATGGTAATTGTGACCTCTGATTGTGATTTAAAATAAGAAATATATACTTGGTCTTCATTCCTATTTGTGGCTCGGAGTTCCTAAAAACCTTGGAATTTCCTAAGTAATGAGAGCAAGTAAAGATATCTTTTGTAATGTTAATTAAGTGGCTTTTGGACTTGACTTAGGGTTTGGGGCTGGTTGCCAGTGGAGTGACCAGTCTTAACCCCCTCCCCCCCTCAGGAGAGGAGAGTGGCCCCGAATGACCAGTGTTTAAAATTTTTTTTTTTACATTTATTTATTTTTGAGAGACAGAGAGAGGGAGCACAAGTGGGGAGGGGCAGAGAAAGGAGACAGAATCAGAAGCAGGCTCCGAGCTGTCAGCACAGAGCCCGACGCGGGGCTCGAACTCACCAACTCGAACTCAGACCATGACCTGAGCCGAAGTCATACGCTCACCCGACTGAACCACCCAGGCGCCCCGCGAATGACCAGTGTTTAATCAACTATGCCCATGTCATGAAGCTTCCACAAAACTCCAAAAGGACAGGATTTGGAGAGTTTCCTGGTTGGTGAACACGTGCACATTTGGGGAGCGTGGCGAGCTGTGGGAGAGCATGGAAACTCCGTGCCCTCGCCCCATACCTTGCACAGGCGCATCTCTTCCATCTGGCTGTTATTTCCTTTTATGATAAAACGGTGACCTAGTAAGTAAAATGTCTCTCATAGTTATATGAGCGGCTCTAGCAAATTAACCCAACCTGAGGAGGACTACCCCTTGTTGGCATTTCCAGTTTGCTGTGGGTTGGTCCCACATGCAGATAACAACCTGGCTTTCAACTGGCCTCTGAGGTTGAGGGGGGCAATGGGGGAGCAGCAGTCTTGTAGGAGCGACCCGTTACCTGTGGAATCTGATACTGTTTCTGGATAGATACTAACAGAATTGGTTTGAATTGTAAGGCACCTTGTCGGTATCTGGTGGATTGCTTGGTGACGTGGTGGGGGAAGTCATCCTCCTACCCACGTATTGGAATTTGTCTCAGAACCAACAGAGACCAAACAGCTAATGGGATCTTAGGTTTTTAATGTAAAAAATAGTGCCACAATAAAAGTAAGTAAATGTCCCTCTGGACTCTGATTAGTTTATTTAGGAGAAAAGAATTACTTGAGAATGAATGAGAACAGGGCAAAGTCAATACATCCCAAGGTGATTGCCTGGGGAAGTATATCTATAATGACGAGCTTGAGATTTCAACCTTTAAAGGTAAATTGGTGATGAGAATGAGTAACATCACTTTCCAGGAATGCTTCCCCCATGACATCATGCTAATAATTGTCTCGGGGTCTACGGTTGTAAATTAAGGAAGTTGTCGCACACCAAATGCTAACTTCCATTTTGCACATTAGATGAATCAGCAGAAGGCAATTAGAGTAAAATTCTTCACATAAAACCTAACCACTCAGGTCCTTGAGTTCCGACCATGAGTTTATAATGTACGTACAATATGTAGATGTCAGCAATGAAGGTTTAGAGATCTGGTTGAATGGAAATGAGGACCCTGGTGTATTACATAGTATGAAATGTTAAATTATTATTATTGTTAACTCAATATGCTTTTTTTGGGGGAATGCTTCCTAGGAGGCAGGCAAGGTGAAAGTGTGAAGCATACAAACATGATGAACATAACATTCTCTGTTTAAGAATTACACAGTAACATGGGGTCAGCAAGGGCACAGGGGATTAGCTGGGATACAATGGGATGTGTGCTTTAATCGTGGTTGGTACAGGAACCATGAGAACTGAAATGAATGAGGAATTAGTGACTCTCTATTGGAGTATGAGGATAAGAATGGAGTGATACGTATAGGTGACACTGATCTGGTTTTGGGGGACAGAGGATGAATATTCCAGAAAGCAGTTGCAGCATATGAGAAGGCAGAGAGCGATCATGTCTTTGACAAAAGTCATATTCTAGCTAGACAACAAGATAAGAGGTTTCTGGGTCTATTCAGTCTCAAAAGGAGATAAATATATTTCAGAGGTCTTTTAAATAAAGTGGTTGTAATCAAAGACATTTTCTTCCTTTAGGTAGCCAGAAATTTTTACATAATTTTGTTGAAAAGTGTGTGTTACAGGCCAAATATCGTTTATTCTTCGCAATTACTCTGTGACGTAGGCATGGTATTGTTATTTCCGTTTTGCCTCTGGGGCAATGAGGTTTAGAGAGTTCTAGTATCTTTTTTAAGGTCACTCAGCCAGACCTGTTATTTGAACCCATCATGCACTTGTCTCTGAGAGCATTCTCTCAACTGCTATTTGTTTTGTGACCATTCTGTTTGAGAGGTTTTCTCTATAGTGTTAGACTTATTTTCAGTGTACAAACCTGTGCGGGCAGATGCACATACACGGTTGTTGTTTATTATTGCCTGACCACATGGATTGTATTTATTATTCATTTTGTATATATCCTCTGGAATCACTAATCCTCATTCTTTTCCTATTTAAATTTTGACAGCAAACATTTCCTTGTGCTGTTCTAAACCTTTTGCCTACATTAATTCATTTAATCTTAAGAAACTTGACCATAGGCACATACGAGGAAGTTGTGCAGCTGGAGTTCGAAGCCAGCAACTAGGACTCTAGAAGCTCTGCCTACAACCACTGCAGTATATTCCTATTTAAATCTTAGTTACCCTTCAGATTCCCACATGTGAGTTCATCTTGCCTATTAAACTGTCTCAGACCGTGTGAGTGTCTAACTTATGTCACTGGAACTATGGTGATGGAACTTTTCTACGTTGAGTAGTTAGTTATTGTACTGCGTATCGTGATTTTTTACCTTCCCCAGACTAAAAGCCCATCGAGGTAAGCATCTGTGACTGACATCATCATAAGCCACATCTTCCCTCCCTTCAATATTTGTCACCTGGAAAATGCTTAATAAATATTTGTGTAGTTACTAAGATCATAATCATGCATATTAACATTTCCTTATTGCATTGTGCTAGAAAACACCGATGATCCCAGGTGCTGTCACCATATGCAGAAATGCTTATCTTGACCCTAAGAATCCCTGCATCTTAATCTTCTAAAAAATTCTTTGTTATATATATATAATATATATTATATATGCATTATATATAATATACATTATATATTATATATATTAATACATAATATATAAGTAATATATAATAATTATATAATAATGTATTATATATAATATATTATATAAATATAACATATATACGATATATATTTATATATGTTATATATATAATATATACTATATATATTATATATATTTATATATGTTATATATATAATATATAATATATATGTTTGTCTTTCCCTTGCTGGCTGGTGGCCTGCAATCATGTCTTCTTTTAATTGACAAATTCAATTTTTTTTCAGAGCTGTTTTAGGTTCACAGCAAAATTGAGCAGAGAGTACAGAGTACTCATATATCCTCAGACTCCACATAGACACAACCTCCCTTACTATCGACATCCCCAATGAGAGAAGTACATTTGTTACAGTTGAACTTACATCGACACTTCATTATCATCTATAATCCATTGTTTCACTCTTGCTGTTGTACATTCCATGGGTTTTGACAAACGTACAGCAACATGTATCCACCATTTTAGGATCGTGCAGACTAGTTATATTGCTCTGACGATCCATAGTGCTCTATTCTTCCTTTCCTCCCCATATCTCCTTTTTACTGTCTCTATAGCCCTGCCTTTTCCAGAATACCGTATAGTTGGAATCATACTGTGTGTGATTTTTTATTGACTTATTTCACTTTGTAATATGCATTTACATTTTCTTCATGTCTTTTCATGGCTTGATAGCTCATTTCCTCTAATGCTGTATAATAGTCTGTTGTCTGGAGGTACCACAGTTGTTGTTGTTGTTTTTTACCCATTTACCTAATGAGGGATAACTGGGATGCTTCCAAGTTTTGGCAGTTATGAATAAGCTGCTATAAACACCCTGTGTGCAGGTTTTTATGTGGACAATAGTTGTTAACTCACTTGAGTAAATAAGGAGTGTGATTGCTGGTTCATCTAATAAGAGCTTGTTCAGTTTTGTAGGAAACTACGAACTTGTCTTCCAAAGTAGCTGTTGCAACCACTTCTGTTTCTGGGGTCTCTAGTTTTCCTCTGTACTCTTTTTTATTGTGGTAAAAACACATAACATAAGATTACCCTCTTAACATTTTAAGCGTACAGGATAGTATTATACACTAAATGCGCATTATTGTACAGCAAATCTCTAGAACTTTTTCATCTTGCATGACTTAAAGACTATCTCCATTGAACAGCAACTCCTCGCTTTCACCTCCCAGCAGCCCCCCTGGCCACCCTGATTGTACTTTCTGCTTTTATGAGTTGACTACTTCAGAGCCTCATATAAGTGATTGGGCAGTAGTTGTCCTTATCTACCGTACGACCCAGAAATCCCAAGTCTGAGTATTTATCCAAAACAATTGAAAATAGGATCTCAAAAAGATGTTTGCACTCCATTGTGTATTGCAGCACTATTCACAATAGTCAAGAGTTGGGAACAATGTAAATGTCCATCAACAGATGAGTGAATAAAGAGAATGTGGTATCTGCATACAATGGGGTATTATTCAGCCTCAAAAAAGAAGGAAATTCTGTCATATGCTGTAACATGGATGGACTTTGAGGACGTTATGCTATCTCTGTACTTTTAATGTCTTGCAATCAAGGAAGCCAGACAACTAAGCTTGTTAGAATTGTCTAAAGTAAGAGTAAAAAGATACACAGATCTGATCGAAGAGGTTTTGTGATGTACACGCCCACATCAATAGGTATGAATGTAGAGACTTTTCTTGATTATTCTTATTTTATATTTTATTCTTCATGTTATACATTGTTACAAAATTATAGTCAATGTAGAGAATATAACTAGAAAACAGGAATAAGCAAAAAATGTTTGCATTTCACTTGGTGTGGAAGATATATGATGAACAGCAGTAATAGTTTATATAAAATTTGTAAATAAAATCTATTGTTTAGAAGTCATTATGTCGAGGTTCATGACACCCACTGTTATTAGCTGACTGGCTGTCATAGCTATGTCCCTGATTGACAAGAGAGAAGTTGGGAAGTTTGAGGTTTAAACAAATTTCGGGGTGCCTGGGTGGCTCAGCCGGTTGAGCGTCCGACTTCGGCTCAGGTCAGGATCTCGTAGTTTGTGAGTTCGAGCCCTGCGTCGGGCTCTGTGCTGACAGCTCAGAGCCTGAAGCCTGTTTCAGATTCTGTGTCTCCCTCTCTCTGCCCCTTCCCTGTTCATGCTCTCTCGCTGCCTCTCAAAAATGAATAAACGTTAAAAAATTATTTAAAAAAAAAGAAGAAAAAAATAAATTTTGAGAGTTGATAGATTTAAAAAATTCTGTCATTATGTGATAACATTAAAAAAATATTTATTTACTTATTGAGAGAGAGAGAGAAGAGAGAGAGAGCAGGGGAGGGGCAGAGAGAGGGGGAGAGAGAGAATCCCAAGCAGGCTCTGTGCTGTCAGTGCGTAACCCAATGTGGGGTTCAGTCTCACAAGCTGTGAGGTCATGACCTGAGTCGGAAAGTCAAGGGTCGGTGCTTAACCGACTGAGCCACCCAGGCACCCCTGTGATAGCATTTTTTCATTGAGTAGAAGTATCACCTGAGGGATTCTCCAATGATGCCTGAATGGAAACTTTGGTTGCTACTGAAATAACTATGTCTTAAAAAAAAATTTACTTCACTCCCTTATTTTCCTCTTTGAAAGTTTCTGTGAAGGGAAGTATTTCTACACTTTGCTCCTTACAAATCTCTAGAGAGCCAATTCCACGAGAACTTCTACAAATTCCCTTCAAAACACACACCCACACAGCTCTTTTTCAAGTTAAAAAAAAAATTGTTTTATCTGACAGGCTTCATGTTTCGTCTATTCACCACACTCGGCATATTCACACATGTGCTGGGAACTTGCACTGGAAGTCATGAGTGTGCCCAGTAACATGTCAGCCCGTTTGGACTCCATGTTCCTGGCTGCTTCACTTGGGCAGGAAGCTGTACAGAATCAAGACTGGTGGCTGGGGTGCCGGCCACCCTTGCTTCATCTTCTGTGAGTGCTTTTAGAGGCTCGTCTTTGGATTGTTAGATGGAACAGCCCTACCCCACCTCCCTGTTGGGACTTAAACTGATAACTCAGGATAGTTCATGGAATTTTATGTGGTTCAAGCAAGCAATAACGTTTAACAACCTAAAATATGGTTGTGATGGGCATAATTGGCTTGTTGATCTAGGGTGGAAAATGCTTGTGAACTTAGCTTTTGGGACTGTTTCCTTCCTCATACTCACAAGGCAAACGCCACTATTAGGCAAATAATAGTCCTTCTCTCTCCTCCTGCATACATGTGCATACACTCACACAGGTATAGGTGGGCATAGGGCAGCCACTCGATAAACAGTAGGGCTTATTGGGGTGCCTGGCTGCTCAGCTGACAGAGTGTGTGACTCTTGATCTCAGGGTTGAAAGTTTAAGCCGCACGTTGGGTGTAGAGATTACTTAAAAATAAAATCTTAAGAAAACCAGTAAGAATTATTACCATCATCACCATTGTTCTTTAACTATCATCTTAGTCATACTCATCGGGTGAAAGAAATTTTCTTCGGGTAGTTGTGATAAATTTCTCCGTGAGGTACTGTTGGATCTTTATTTCTTTTGATAAGAAATTTGTTTTGTTCTCATTATTTTAGAACATGCAGCCCCTTACTGATATTTCATAATGTATGTAGATGATTTCCTGGTTAGTTGTGTTTCATATTCTATCACATCATGTTTTAAGCAATTACCTGGAGGGCACTGGGTTCTCCTCTTGGGAGTCATGAATAGCATCTTATGCTACGACTTGGGGCATGTTGTGATGTGAAGGGTCTAACGCTCTTTCCATTTCCTACTCTTTTGATGTTTTGTTACTGCTTACACATAGTCATTTCTGGGGAATTGTTTGCTTTAGGAGAACTCTATCTCATTACCTCATGAGATGTGTGTTGGTAAGAGTCACAAGGGGTGCTTTAAGTATGCATAACGGGACCTGAATTAGAGTCCCCAGTGGGACCCAGGTACAAGCATTTTAACTAGCTTGACAAGGGATTCTAATGTTCAGTTAAAGTTTTAAATCACTGAGCTAAGCCTTCATAATTATAAATTTCTTCCTCTCACTGTTCAATCATTCAGTGAGGCAAATGCCATTGGATACACAATTCCACGGACTGTTCTTTCTTTCAGGGAACATTTTAATGGCCATTGCTGGTTTTATTGTTTTTTCTCTACGGTTTTTCTATTTTCTATTTCACTGATTCTCATGTTTATTATTACTTCCTTTCTTCTGTTTATATTTGCTTGTTTCATTCTAGTTTCTTAAGATAGAAACGTAAGTCACTGATTTGAGAAACTTCTTTATCAATCATGTGTTTATGTACTTTTGATGAATTCAACCCTTTATCATGAAATGACCTTCATTCCTTGTAAGTTTCTTTGCTCTGAAATTTACTTTTTCTGATATTAATATAAGCACAATAGCTTTCTTTTGATTGGTTGGCATGATATATCTTTTGACCTTTAATTTTTTAACCTATTTATGTCTTTATATTTAAAGTATATTTCATGTAGGCAAAAAATAGTTAGCTTTTGCTTTATTATCCAATCAGACAATATTTGACTTTCAATTTAGGCGTTTAGACCATTTACACTGAATGTGGTTATTGACATGATTAAGTTTATATCTCTCATCTTATTATTTGTTTTCTACCTGTCCCATCTGTGATGGCTAATGTCAACTTGACTGGGCCACAGAGTACCACATATCTGGGTAAACATTATTCTGGGTGTGTCTACGAGGGTATTTCTGGATGAGATCAACCTTTGAATCTGTGTATTGAGTAAAGCAGATTGCCCTCCCTAATGCAGACAGGCTGCATCCAATTAATTGAAGACTTGAATAGATCACAAAGGTCCTCCTGCAGTAGAGGAAGATGGCATGTCTTCAGGCTGGGACTTCAATCTTCTCCTGCCTTTGGACTCGGACTGAAACTTGCATCATCAGCTCCCCTGGCTCTCAGGTCTTTAGGCTCACACTAGAACTATATCATTCACTCTTCTGGTTCCCCAGCCTGCCTACTGGAGTTCTTGGGATTGCTTAGCCTCCAGAATCATGTGAGTGAATTTTTAAAAATAAATCTCTCTTTCCTTCACACACACACACACACACACACAGACCCTATTGGTTCGGTTTATCTGGAGAACATTTACTAAGACACCATCTAATCTTTGTCCCTCCTTTCCTCTTCTACTTTTATGATATCTTCTTATTTCCTTTTTTGGTTTATTAGCTGCAACTCTTTGTTTTGTTATTTTGGTGGTTGCTTTAAGAATTATTATATACACCTTTAACTGGTCATAGTCTACCTTCAAGTGATAGACACTTCACATATGGTGTAAGAACCCTACAATATCATATTCTATTTCTTCATTCCTGTTCTTTGTGACATTGTCATTCACTTTACTTTTACATATGCTATACATCCTATAGTACATTTTTATTATTTTTGCTTAAGCAATTAAAATTTTAGGGGATTTAAATAATAAGAAAAGTATCATACATTTATGCTATAATTGTATTTCTGTTGTTCTTCATTCCTTTGTAGGCTCGTATTTCAATCTGGCATTTTCCTTCTACCTTAAAGATTTCCTCGAACATTTTTTGTAGTGTGGGTCTGCTGCTGCTGAATTCTTTCAGCTTTTGTTATGTTTCAAAATGTCTTTATTTGCCTTTGCTTTTGAAATGCATTTTCTCTGGTCATAGAATTCTGGGTAAATACTATCCATCTCCCCTTACTACTTTGAACACTCTGTTCCACTGTTTTTGCTCTTGCATTTGTTTCTAGTGAGAAATTTCCTATTATCCTATCTTTGTTCTTCTGTGTACAACGTGCCCTATTTCTCTGTCTGCTTCTAAAATTTTCTCACAATCACTGGCTTTAAGAAAATCAGTTGTGATTGCTTTGATGTAGTATTTCTTCGTGTGTCTTATACTTGGAGTTTGTTGAACTTCCTGGCTCTATGAGTTTAGAGTTTCACTCAAATTAAAAAAAAAAATCAGTTGCTATGTTTTGGAACATTTTCTTGCCGAAGCAACTCCAATTACACATATATTAGGCCATTTGAAGTTGTCCTACAGCCTATTGACTTTGAATTTTTTCAAAATTCTTTTTTTTCTATATGCCTTATTCTGAGTTTCTATTGCTTTTTCTTCAAATTCACCTGTCTTTTCTGATCTAGTTTGTCTAATGCACTGTTGCTCTGAACCAGAGTTTTTTGTTTGTTTGTTTTTTTAATCTCATTGTAGCTTTCATTTTTAGAAGTTTGGTTAGAGATATTTTTATATTTTATGTTTTCCATGCCTCTAGCTAACCTTCGAACATAGATATATATATTTCATACATATGAACCCAGTCATACTAACTGTTTTAGTGTCCTGGTCAGCTAAATTCTAACATCTGTCTCAGATCTGGGTCAGTTTTGATTGGTTGATTTACCTCCTCATTGGAGATGGTGTTTTCCTGCTTTTTAACCTACCAATTCCATCTCTTCAACTCAGGGAGCCTGGATTCTTCCTCCCTGGGTCACACGTGGAAACTCTCAAGGCAGAAAGTAGTGCCAGGGAAGGACACATCATAAACGTGTCATTGGCTGGGTGACATAGGAATCTTATAGTCTCATGGGAGGTGAGAGGGAAATCCTTGAAGATGTCTGTGACATGAACCTTCCAGCCACAGAAAGGAAGGTTATTATTTCTGAAGAGGAAATAATAAAAATTGAAAAATAGTTAACCATGGGGTGCCTGGGTGGCTTAGTTGTTTAAGCGTCCAATTCTTGATCTCCGCTCAGGTCATCATTTCATGGTTCTTGAGATTGAACCCTGCATCGGGCTCTGCATTGACAGTGCAGAGACTGCTTGGGATTCTCTCTCTCTCCCTCCCTCTCTGTCCTTCCCTCGTTCTCTCTCTCTCTAAATAAATGAATATTAAAAAATGAAAAATAGGTAACTATCATAAAACTTAAATGTTGTACTACTTTATTTATCAAGTAATTTGTTATGGGGCAGGTATATCTGAAATGATTATTACATCCCTTGAAATGATTTAGATAAATTCGAGTTTTTTCACAGCTAAGATGGAAGGAATCCTTCAAAACCATGGTTCCAGAAACTGAATCCAGGCTAACATTGTGAAAATAAAATTTTGTTAGATATGTTATTTATTGTAGTTCAAGCGACTAGTTGGATTACCTCAGTTTAGTTTTTACATAGTTGTTTTTTTTTTTTATTTCTGTATGAAAGGAACATTTATTGAGTTGGATTTTTACAGTGATTGCTTTCCTTATCCAAATGGAGGAACAATTCTACATCTTTCTTGATGCCCAAGTTAATGTGTTTAATTCCAGGGATGCAGCATTAACTTTGCAACCATCTGCTTGAGTGTTGGTGGTGAGTCAAAATGACAGTCAGAGGAGATTAAGGAAAAATGAACAAACAAGAATATCTTCCTTTATCAAACTCTGGAGCCCGAGGCTAAACACAGAGCTTATAAATAAAAAGCTGTATTGAAGGATCAGAAAAATAGCACCATGACTAATCATCTGAAGAATTTAGAAGCAAGAGAGAAGAGATAAAAGTAAACTCAGATTCCTACTCTTTCGTTTTTTTCATGAGGGGACAAGTGAACACTGGAGAGGATCTTTCACTGCAGAGGATCTCGGCAATGTCATCCTGGTGCCTTACCTCTTGTTCTAATTCTAACACAGAACTCTTCTCCTTCCCCCTTTGCCCCATCCAACAAATATTTACTGAATGCCTACAGAGTATGTTTCTGTTACTATGTGTGGCCTTGAGAACACTGTCAATGATCAAGAGACATAGTCTCTGTTCTCATGAATTTTCCTGTCAGGTACAAGAGACACACATGAAAAAGGTAGTTGCCAGGTTTACAAAGGAGAAGTTCGAGATTATTGGGGAATTTGTAACAGGGGATCACAGTTTAGCGGGCCAGATGTTGGAAACTCTTGTCTTGGTGGTGGCATTGGGATGCTTTTGACTGAGACCCTGAGATGTGTAGATGCGCACTGTACACGTTCTTGTCTTGGGTGGATACTGAAGGTCCCAAAAGGGGGTGCTTGATCTGATAAAGGGACCTTTGTGCTGGGTGTAATGTTTTTACCAACCTCGGTACCCTTAGGAAGCATACCCTCTCACTTCCCTTAGCCTATTTATTTCAGAAATAGAGATTTGTTGCCACAAGATTTTGGAGACATTTTAAATTCCTATTAATGGTTGTTGGTTAGGTACTTGTCCCATTGTAATTAAAAATTTTTGTGTAGTAGAATACGAAAATACTGATTCAAACGGGTATGTGCATCCCCATGTTAATAGCAGTATTATCAACAATAGCCAAAGTATGGAAAGAGCCTAAATATCCATTGACTGACGAATGGATAAAGAAGACGTGTGTATATATATATATATATATATGTATACAGTAGGCTATTATTCACCCATAAAAAAGAATGAGATCTTACATTTTCAAAGACGTGGATGGAGCTAGAAAGTATAGTGCTAAGCGAAATAAGTCAATCAGAGACGCAAATGGCATATGATTTCACCCATTTGTGGAATTTAAGAAATAAAACAGAGGAACATGAGGAAAGAAACACCAAGAGAGGCAAACCAGGAAACAGACTCTTAACTATAGAGGAAAAAACTAAGGGTTACCAGAGGGGAGATGGGTGGGGGATGGGTTAAATAGGTGATAGGGATTAAGGAGGGCACTTGTGATGAGCACTGGGTGTTCTGTGTAAGTGATTAATCACTAAATTCTACATGTAATATTATGTTGTATGTTAACTAACTGGAATTTAATTTTTATTACTATTTTTTTAATTTTTTAAAAAGTTTATTTCTTTATTTTTAGAGAAAGAGAGTGAGGGTGCTAGCAGGGGAGGGGCAGAGAGAGACAGAGAGAGAGAATCACAAGAAGGCTCCATGCTGTTAGCACACAGCCCAAAGTGGGGCTCGTACTTACAGACTGTGAGATCATGACCTAAGCTGAAATCGAGAGTCAGCACACTTAACCGACTGAGCCACAACCCCCCCCCCCACCCCTCCACTAACTGCAACTTAAATAAAAACTCGGAGAAAAAAAATTGTGTAGTGACCTTGCATGTCCATTAAAATGGAAGCTCTGTGCAGGCAGGAATAAACTTTGTCTTTTTTTACAGTTGGATCCTGAGCACCCAGCATATATCCTGGGCTCAAAGTGGAGAAACTGATATTATTTTCTGTTAAAGAGAGAATCTTACCCTTTTTGTCATATGGACACTATTATATTGCATAGATGACGTCAACATCTTCCAAACAATTGGTGTCTTCTTCCTTGGAATTCCCATATTTGGGCCTCTCCTTGGACATTTAACTCTGACTTTCTGTAACCATTAGTTAACTTGTCATATAGACTATAACCGTGGAACTTGGATCTGCTGAATCTATGGTCAGAGATTTCATTTTTTGCTGAGCCTGAATTTATACGCAAGGCATAGTAGTTTAGCATTAGCAGAGCATCTGCAGACTAATCAGGGAAGTCAATGTTCTTTGTGCTGTTCTGTACCTACCCGCCCCCCTCGCCCCCCCATCATTTAAACATCTTTTCATTATTCTCATTCCAACATCATTCTTTGGAGAGACATAATGACTTTTTTGTGTGTTTTGTTTTAGAAATAGAGGCAGAGAAACAGGGAGACAATGAAACAGAGGAATGCTTTTAAGTTTTTTTTTTTAACGTTTATTTATTTTTGAGAGACAGAGAGAGACAGACCATGAGCAGGGGAGGGACGGAGAGAGAAGGAGACCCAGAACCTGAAGCAGGCTCCAGGCTCTGAGCTGTCAGCACAGAGCCCCATGTGGGGCTTGAACTCAGGAACCATTGAGATCATGACCTGTACTGAAGTCGGACGCTTAACCGACTGAACCACACAGGCACCCTGAGAAGAATGATTTTAAATGTTTATTTATTTTTTGGGAGATAGAGAGAGAGAGAGAGAGAGAGTGGGAGGGGAAGAGAGAGGGAGACAGAGGATCAGAAGAAGGTTCTGTGCTTTTAGTGCGGAGCCCCATGTGGGGCTCTAACTCACATGACCTGAGCCCAAGTCAGACGCTTAACCAACTGAGCCACCCAGGCTCCCCAGAGACATAATGACTTTTAAATAAAAACAAAAAATCGCATATTCCAAGAAAGACAAATTTGTCCTCTAAGACCAGGCTTTTGAAAGCTAGGTATCTTAGCTCCAGGTAAAGCATAAGTGGGTGAATGGGAGATGAATTGAAGCATGACTTACAAGAGTCTTTGAAAAAATGGGATCATATGAATAGCCAAGATATGGAAGCAGGTGAAGTGTCCATCAAGGGATGAACAGATCAAGATGTGATATCTATCTATCTATCTATCTATCTATCTATCAATCTATACACACACACACATGCACACACATATAAGTGTATATGTATGTGTATATATATATGGTATACACATACCATGTGTGTGTGTATGTAATGGAATATTATTCAGCCTTGAGAAAGAAAGAAATGCTTTTGTGACAACATGGATGTATCTTGAGGGCATTATGCTAAATGAAATAAACCAGGCAAAGAGAAATACTGATGGTATCACTTATACGTGGAATCTAAGAAAAAAAGCAAAACAAAACTCATAGAAACAGAGATTAAAAAGTGGTTGCCAGGGCTGGGTGTTGGGAGAAATAGGAAGAGGTTGGCAAAAGGTACAAATTTTCAGCTACGAGATGAATAATGCCTGAGGATCTAATGTAAAACATTAGTTGATACCAATGTAGTAGACAGTTGAAATTTGCTAAGAGAATAGAACCTCAATGGTCTCACAAAAAATATATATATATATGTATACATGCATATGTATATATGTATATATATATGTATATATGCATATACATATATTTTTTGTGAGACCATTGAGGTTCTATTCTCTTAGCAAATATATTTATTTGCTATTCTCTTAGCAAATATATATATGCATATATATATATATATATATATATATTTGTGTGTGTGTGTGAGGTGATGGAAATGTTAACTCAGTGAAGGGGAATGTTTTCACTATGCATATGAAATCACCATGATGTCCACTTTAAATATCTTAGAATTTTGTATGTCAGCTATACCTCAATAAAGTTAAAATAAAAAAATGAGAACATATGATTGGAAAGGCACAATTATAGTGTTGATAGGATAGGATATTTAAAACAGATTATATTGAGGACGACTGGGTGGCTCAGTAGGTTAAGCACTTGAGTTTTGTTTTTGGCTCAGGTCATGATCTCAAGTGTCGTGAGATCGAGCTCTGTGTCAGTTTCTGTGTTGGGCGTGGAGCCTGCTTAAGATTCTCTCTCTCTCTCTCTCTCTCTCTCTCTCTCTTTCTCGCTCTCTCTCGGTCTCTCTTGCCCTCCCTCTACCCCTCCCCTACTCACACACTTATATTCTTTCTCTCTCTCTAAAATAAATAAATAAATCCCCCCCCCCCCCCCCAAAAAAAAAGATTTTATTGGAAAATCTGGGAATATTTCTTTTTGGGACCTGGTCTGAAATCATCTTATCTTTGAGAAGGCTTGCCTAAAATGATTGTGTTTATTGACATGTTACATTTTTTTCTTTAACAGAATTTCCCACTTTTCTCCATGAAAACTTATTTGAAGCGAAGGTATGTGTAGTTAAGGGCTTCATTGATTTAGCCAACCTTTAACAAGATTCTACTAGGAGCTGAACGGTATGACTTTGTGGAGGTGCTGAATATCTCTGCACCTCAGTAGTCTCATTGACAACAAAAGTGATACCAACAAAACCTTCCTCAGAGCACTGTTGCGGTGTCGTATGGAATAATGCATGGCAAACGCTAAACGCGGTGCCGCTTATGGGAGTGAGCGAACTCGTTCAGCGCTAGACAGAAGATCCCGTGGCTGCTTAATGTCAAAGAGCCAATGCCTCGTTTTCAATCCTGACATACCATTAGGGCTGTAACCCAGGTCAGGACACAGTGTGTCAGTGCAAAATGATGTGTGAGTTTCTCTTTTCCTATTTTCGTGGTCTTTCTCAAGCAATTATATTAGGTAATCAAAGAGAGTATGTTTTGATTAAAACAAAAAAGAACCTAAGAAGACAAACAATTAACAAAAGCTTTAGGATTTAATTCTTGATTTTTAAAAGATGAATCTGAGATGTTTAAAACTGAAGAGCAGGAGCGAGTATATGATGTTTTAAAGCATGGTCAGCAAACAGCGCTATTCTAGTTTCTGATCAATATAAGGGCCAGGTAGCTGCGGCAGGTTTTTTAATCACCAAAAAGTGAAGCTTCCAAAAATTGCATCTCTCCTCATAATTCAATAAGATGAGATTATTTTTTCCAAAGATATGATTGGTCCTTTCAGCAGAGGGGTGGAGAGAGTAGGAAAGTCTAGAAAATGAATACCTTTCACTTGACAACGTTTAAAAGCAGCTGAAGTGCCCGGTGATAGAGGTTGCTTTGGAAAGAACCAGTAAGAAGACATCGCAAGATCTGAGCAAACCCAGCCGGAGAAGCCCAGGGAGAGAAACTTCTTTTTGGCAGTCCCTTCAATTGGTGAGTTTTAACCAGGAGATGAAACAGCTAAGAAACAACAGATTCTATCATTTCCTGTTTGGAAGAATAGGACCTTGAATCGAATGGTCGGTTGAAGGGAATTATGAGGATAGGTGAGGCATGATTCACGGGGAACAGACACAATGGAATCCCCCCTCCTCCCCTTTTTCTCTGTGTCTGTAAGGACGGGGAGCAAGTAACAGTCCTTCCATCTGAATCTTTCTTCTGAATACCACTGTGTAATTGATGACGTTAATTGGACTTTTTTTCTCCTGTTGAGTTTAGGCCGAAATCTACCAAGTAATGCTTATCAGCTTTATGCTTGGAAGATATCTCAGAAACCCAATTTCAGATCAGGAATAAAACAAGGCAGGCACCGAGCAGCAGAATAGTGAGAAACTGTAAAACTGCAGGTTCTGATCTGTCCCAAATTACTCTGAATTTCTTGCCAAGAACTGTATCTTCTCGTGTACTTGTTCCTCCCGGTATTTTTTTTTTTAAACCTTGTGTGGTATGGTTTATTTCTCTTTGAGAAGGAATGCATGGATGGGACTGCTTAAATTCTGCATATGCTTCACGTTGGCCGTCATAATTACTGAGGGCAACTTCATGACTACATATCACAGCTAACATGGTGTGTAGAGATGTGTGAGCTCAGGGCTGGAGTGTTAGAATTTGAGAAGTGAGAAAGGAATTTCCGACCCTTTTGTAAACATTCCTTTATTTCATCTAAGTGTCCTTTTTACACTAAAATTTGAGGTCTGGAGGGGGAAATACCATGTCCCCAGTGAGGGTGCAAAGTTTTCCCAGCCTGATCAGGATGTGCACGTCTGGTGTTCTGTAACGATGCTGACAGTAACCCTGAACTTCTAGTTTCATTTCTCAGGTTTACAATTTTGAGGCCAGGTGCTACCTTGATTATCTGCAGATGTTTGGGCTGTTGGGTTGCTTCCTTAGGAGGGGCTGGTGGGTGTATTGGGTCCCCTGGGAGAGGAAGAGAATGTACCCCAGGCCACAGCCTACAACATTATCTGGAACTTGAGCTGGAGGGGCCTCTTGTTCTGTGAATGAAAAGTGTCAAGGACTGGCAATTCAAAGAGTCATCATTATATGAAATTCGGGCCTCGACCCTTTTACCTGGGGGAAGTGACTGGGTTGGAGAGAATGTGGGAGTAAATTAATGTGAAACTTATTACTCAGCAATTCAGAAGAGGAGATATGGTTGTAATAAGGAGTTCCATGACGGTTGATGCTGAAAGGAATTGATATGAACAATGTAAGATAATATTAAAGCAGGCTTTTCTATGGCTCACAATTTTCCCTTACCCGAGACTTGCCAATTTGCTTCAAGCTGAACTACTTAGGAATAAATTGACTCGGTGGCTATTATTCTGAGCAGACAACTCTGCCCATTTTTTACTTGACTTAGAAGATATTGAGTTGAATTGATTGCTCTCTTGCTGGCTTGTTTCTGTAGAGGAACAATATTTTTTTCTCCTTCCTTTTTGCCTCCCTCCCTCCCTTCCCATGTTTCTTGCTGTATTTCCAGTTAAGCGGGTTGAAAAAATTTGAACTGTTTTATTTTCTTCTCTAGCATCATATTTAACTATGGTGGAAAAACCCGAATAGTGTATGTGCATTTCTGTTTGACAGCTAACTTCAGCTGATCAAAAGTTTTCTTTGTGCTTGTGAACAGTTCCCCTGTAGAGAGGGCAAGGATCTCATTAGCACCAACTAATGGATAAAGTTTCCCTCTCTGGAGACCTGGATTGGGGTTTTTGAACCCCCAAATTATTTATTTTGTTTCTTAATTGCTACTTTGCCTGGTGGAGTGTTGTAGCTTCCTTTTTAATGTAGAAGAGAAAAATACAATATCCTTATACAGACCCAGAATCCAAAGATTTGGATTATAGATTTGCTCTACAACGTATTTGTATGGGTATTATTATTGCTCGATGCACATTATGCACCTGTAGCTGCTGACACAGAAAAAAAAATCATTATGAAGAGCACGGCTTGTGCTTATTGAATTTACAGAACATCCAGTGAGCAAGAAGAGACACAATTACTAGGGAGAAAAATCCCCAAAGTGTCACCTGGGGCTCTGGCCTGTGGCTGACATGCAGCCAAGGCAGCGCGGATCAAGAGCACGGATTTGAGCTGCTACCTGTGTGGTAGGATTTCAGAGCTCTGAGTAGAGTCCTTTGCAGAGAACTCTATCTCAGCTCCTGTTAGATACACTGTAAATGGCAAAGCCCCAGGGGAAGTAACTCATGGTCTCAACAGGGGCCTGCCATATAATCTGTGGTCATTAAATATTTATACAAATGAATGCATGGATGAGTATAAAATTTTTGCGGATGTTATAAATAATCTGACACAAATCCTTTATTTAAAATATGGGCAATAAATATGAAAGTAACATAGCTATGTTACATAATTAGAAAATGGATGGATCATCAAGTACCCCCACCCCCATAAAAAATAAAGGAAAAATTGCTCCTAACATCACTCTACAGGATAGCTCTCCTCACCATTCATAATAAAAATGGAATCTCTAGACATACATTTTTGTAAATATTTCTCTCTCTACTTTTCTTTATAAAAAGTTTTATAGCTCTTCAATAGTTTCTTTTCTTTTCTTTTCTTTTCTTTTCTTTTCTTTTCTTTTTTTTTACCAGATATATTGTGAACCTCCTACTATGTCAACAAAATAGATCAACTTCAGTTTTTAAGAGAAGAATTTGACAGGAAAGGAAAGGGGCCATGGCACGAGACACCTGTGTCCAATCGAGAGGCAGAGCGTGAGGTAGAGAGGAGACTGTCTCAAGAGGAGACAGTAGAAGAAAGAGCCAAGGAAAACTCCACTTCCTTGTCCTTAGTAATCTCCTTCCTGTACCATGATGGCCGATCGCTGGGGGTGAGGGGCAGAGATGTTTGGTTCTGTGTTGTTGCTACCTCATCATGAAACACTAGCCTAACGAGTGGCACAAATTTCTGGAGTTGATGTCAAAATGAATCTAACCACAGACCCTTTCTCCCGCAGGCATATTGTGGGTAATCCTTGAGTCAGTAGTAAAAATGGGCAAACCCCCACCTGACAAAGACCTATAGAAGCCATCCATAGGACTTTTAAATTTTTAAAAGAATTGTGTTGCCTTGCATACATTTTATTTAACGCTAAGAAAATTTACCCCTCGAATTTCAACTTTCACTGTTTCATCTTTCTTTGACATCCTTCTCCTAGCTCCTGGTTGCCTCTTTGTTAACTTTTTGGACATTTCATGATCTTCATGCTCTTTCAAAGGTACCCATAGATTGTATTGTTTCCAGCTCCTTTCTCTGGGCTGTAATTGATGACAGCCGTATCACCCCTAATTTCAGCTCTATTGGCTGTTGCAATGTATCAAGTAACGAATTTCATAAACTCTCTCACGTTAGTCTTCACGGGTGCCGATAGATTAAACTCTTTTATTCTCAGATAACATGTATCTGGCAATAAATTTGGGGGTGATAATCCTGTAAGGTAAAAAAATGGCAAAACTTTCAGAGGCCAGAGTAGGATAAAAGCCGGTGGGCAAGCTCTTTTTGGGCAGAGAACTCTTAAAACACTTTGCATAAATAGCCAACCACATGCCCAAGCTTTTTGCCAACTCCTGCCCAACCCCAGAGAAAACTTAGCGGACTGAAGGGAAAATCTATTGCCTCACATTTTTTGAAGATAATCAGTTGTAAGACTGAATAAGCTTCAACAGAACTGCACTGTCATCCTTGATACTAATTTATTTGTGTTTATCTCCTCATTGGAGGGGCCTCTTTGCTGTTGTCTTCTCCATAGCTGTTAAATAGCTGTTTTGTAAGTCCATTCGGTTTGGACGTGAGGACTTGGGTCTGCCTATGCCTCAAGTTACCTTTTAGTTAAAATTTTTTTTAATGTTTATTTATTTTTAAGAGAAAGAGAGAGAGAGAGAGAGAGAGGGAGGGGTTGAGAGCAAGGGAGACACAGAATCTGAAGCAGGCTCCAGGCTCTGAGCTGACAGCACAGAGCCTGACGTGGGGCTCAAACTCACAAGCCGTGAGATCATGACCTGAGCCGAAATCTGCCACTTAACCAACTGAGCCACCCAGGTGCCCCACCTTTTAGTTTTTATTGTGGAATCATAAAGGATTTTTTGTTTCAGGTGAATTTTAGTAACACAAAATATTTAACATTTTTATGAGTGATGAGGAGTGGGGATGTTTTCAGATTTTTCAGTAATAAGGCTGTTATGAGAACAGTCTTAACGAGTATAACTCATGGTCAAAAGGACCATTAATTAGCAAATGTGAGAGCAGTAGAGTATATTTTATTGCTTAAAGGCTCATGCTGTTGTGAATAATGTGAATAATAACATATAATTTACTCCAAGAGGTTTACTTTATATCTTCGCAGAGAATCATAAATTCGGATGGGGGGAATCTTGAGAAGCCATTTATATTTTCTCCACCTTTGGACAGGAGATTTCTCTTGTAATCTTCTCACACCTTCCCTGAAATATTTAGTCCCTTCAAATAAGTACTTACAGTGTTATGCGGTTTTTCCACAGTAGCCAAAAACTTGTGTATTTCAATTTATTTTATTAAAAATTTTTTTTTAATGTTTATTTATTTTTGAGACAGAGAGAGACAGAGCATGAACAGGGGAGGGGCAGAGAGAGAGGGAGACACAGAATCCGAAGCAGGCTCCAGGCTCTGAGCTGTCAGCACAGAGCCCGACGCAGGGCTCGAACTCACGGACCGCGAGATCATGACCTGAGCCGAAGTCGGACACTGAACCGACTGAGCCACCCAGACGCCCCTGTATTTCAATTTAAAGCTAAGTTTCTCCACATGCCATATACTTTGAGAATCTCGTCACAGATGTGTTATTTTAATTCTCGATTCTTTAATGTGGTTTACTCCAGCAGCATTTCCCTGCATATGCTGTCTCTCGGAACGCCAATACCAGAAGACGGTATTGTGACAGAAAAGAAGTTTCCATGGTTACAAAATTTGGTAGGCCCTGTATGCTACTGGACTCTCTTGGACATGATCTTATTGTAGCTATCACAGTCTCCAGAAGTTGTCCCTGGACCACAGTACTTAAGGAACAACTAGAATGCAGTCAGCAACCAACATATCAAAAAGCAAAAATAAGTGTACAGGTGATTCAAATGTGCAGCTGGGCGAGAACCATCGGTTTTGATTGCAGGATCCTATCCCAGGGCACGGGAGATATGGGGATGAGGGTTCTGAGTACGTGGGAAGATGGAATGGGAAGCTATGTGTCATGGGTGGTCTTCAAGCATAGGAGGTAAAATGGGAAAACAAGTACCCAGACAGCCTTATTGGATTTACACAGTGATGTAACTCAGTCCTATTCAGTACTGAAAAAGAAATTCCCTAAGACAGATCTTTGAACAAGTAGAATCATGCCTATATGTTGCAGTCATTATTTTAAGTGGTACAGTTAGTGTTGTTCTACAGACAAACTCATGATGGTCATATTGCTACATCCTGCTTTGATCCTACTCCAGTGATGAAACATCACCTCCACAGAGTAATGACAGTGATCCCATTGCCAGGGGTGCACTTTTTCTATGCATTGGTTCCTCTACCTTTCTCCTTTAGGGCTAACAGTTATTCTGCACATGGGTAGGTAAACCAGAAGAATGAAGTAGATTAAGCATGATGAGGGACTGCTCAGAGAACTTTAAGGAGTGAAGAGAGGCTCTTTTTTCAAGTAGGTTAGCGAAGGAGGCAGATTCACCTTTCGAAGGATGTGGACTGTGGGCAGGGGCCTGAAGGTCAACTGGAATATAAGTAGACTAGGAAGAAAGGGAACAGATGCTACACGTAGGGGGAACAGCATGTGCAAAGGGGAGAGCTGAGAATGAGCTTATAGTGTATGAGGAAGAGTGAAGAGTCCCCAAACAACCAATGTATTTAGGGGTTTCTACTTCCTCTCTCACTCTGCCTCAGGAAACTACGTAAGTCATGTTTTTGAGAGGAACCGGAAACACCTACCCTCAAGTGTTTTATTGTCAAACTTGAATAATACAAATTCTGATCAGTGGGTCCAGAAGGAAATAAGCTGACCTATGATGCATCAAAAGCCAGTCTTCTGCCAGGCATTTTAGGCCCTACAGAACAAGATCCCATTTACCAAGCCATGGTGGCTCTCACTTCTCACCATCACAGACTCTATTCCAACAAAGCAGACGTCTTCCAGTCCTTACACACTTTATGGTCATTTTTGCCTCCAAATCCTTGCTTATGCCCTCCGTGCACAGAAAACCCTCTGTGGTTCTCATTGTCCATTAACCTGCCCATCTAGTTAGTTTCTCAGATTATAAAATTATTTCCTTGCTTTATGTTTTAAAATATTATTATCTAAAACCAAGTATGTCAGCATTCCAGGGGCACCAGGGTGGCTCAGTTGGTTAAGCGTCCAACTTTGGCTCAGGTCATGATCTTACCATTTGTGAGTTCAAACCCCACACTGGGTCTCTGCTGTGAGCACAGAACCTGCTTTGGATCCTCTGTCCCCCTGTCTCTCTGCCCCTCCACAACTAATGTTCTCTCTCTCTCTCTCTTTCTGTCTCAAAAAAAAAAAAAGCAAAAACATAAGTCAGCATCCTATTGTTTTATATTCTTATATTATTATTTTCTGATCATTAATTGAATCTTTTTTTTTTCTGTCCAAAATGATATAGTCCTTCAGGCTAGCTAAATCTATGATACATATCTCTTATCCTGCCTTATCTTGGGTTAATAGATGTTCAATAATTACTTCAATTGTTACCAAAGCATACATTTATTTAGCATAGGACCCTGAGGAAATTTGTCATTCAATAGCTGCATTCTCATGGCTGGGCAAGTTTCAGAAAAGTTAAGTGTCCTAGCACCGCAATAACTAGATGGCACTCCCCATGTACAGCATGCTTTCATATCCAGTGTCATACTGTTTCTACAAGAAGCATGAATGGTGGGTAAGCATGATATTACCCATTTTATAGATGAAGTGACTGTGGTCCAGGGAGTTGAAATAATCTGCTCCAGATCAGAGGGTGGATGTCACAGCAGGACTCAAACCCTCATCTTATGGTTCTGAATCTAAAGTGGAGGACAGGACTGGGCAGGCAGTGGGAATGGGGAAATCTGTGGTGAGGAGAGAATTTACCGGAAGGAGGGACAATCAAAAGGGTATTAGGAGTTCTAAAGATGAATTTGGACGTGGGGCAAGACTTGAAATGGTGGGGGGTGGGGGGGTGGGAGGTTGGCAGCCAGAGATTTCTCCTTCCAGAAGCTCCAGTTCTTACAGCTCCCAACAAGAAGGATTTTGAATGAGCACTAACCACGTGACTGTCCTCAAACTGTGCGTGGTAGGAGACAGTAGCTCCAGACTCCGGTTCATCGGGAGGGTCACGGGTGGGTGGAGAAGTCCCATTTAGGCTTTAAGTTGGAAGTTAGGAAAAGGTTAGATCTGCGTCTTTTGGAGAGGTTGAATGGCATCCTCAGATCTCTGCTCATCAGTCTTTCACCAACTGTGGGGCACAGGACTCTAAGTTCAACTTGCAGGCTGATGGGTTCTGTCCCACATGGCTTCCTAGGGGGCTGAACAGTGACATCTATTGGTTCAATTTGACATAGGTTCAAAAGTGGTAGAAACATCCACGCTTAGTATCCCCCCCCCCCCCCAAACAAATAATACTAACCATACCAGAGGAAGTTGAGACATCGGCAGGATGCTCTATCTCAGGAGCATCACACCAATCGACTTCCAGCATTGGGGATATTGTGTAATGTATACATTTTTTTACAGGGCCCATCAAAGACTTTCTGTAAGGCTTTTAAAATCAAAATTCAGTAGAGACACACTGTAGGGCCTGTGTGTTTTGGGAGTTTCTCATTGCTCAAGAGCTCATCCTGGAGCAAGAATAAGATCATTTAGGAAGTGGATTTGAAGGGGTGATGGAATAATGAAATTGCTTTCTGCTTTAGGAAACTTGAACCCCAAATCTTCCTGTGCATGAGCCTTGTGAGTTACAACCAGGATTGCACTCCTCTCTAAGAATGTCAATACATCCTTTAAAATCTCCTAGTTGTTAACTTCACTTAGTAAAGAGTCTACGTTCTTTTGTATTCAATGCTCTAATAACTAATGATTCTATTTCTTCTTTTAGAAAAGTGCCAAAGTCCGCTGAACATATAACTGATAGAGATGCTCTTTTGGGCAATTTGGATAATTAAAAATATATCATACTCTGTCAAATTAAAAAAAAACATTTTATATATTTATAAAATATATATTTAAAAATTTTAAAAATGTTTATTTATTTATTTTGAGAGAAAGAGAGAGCACATGTACATGGGAGGGGCAGAGAGAAAGGCAGAGAGAGAAAATCCCAAACAGGCTCCACAATGTGAGCACAAAGCCCGATTTCTCACAAACTGTGAGATCATGACCTGAGCCAAAATCAAGAGTCACCCAGTTAACTGATTGAGCCATCCAGGCACCCCTATGATATATTTTAAATATTGATGGAATGTTTTCCCTCTCTTCCCCTTTATATATATATATATCTATATCTATATATATATATAATATATATATATATATATATATATAATGTATACTTCCTATAATATCTTCTCTTAGCTCAGACCTTTATAAAAATTGCTAAGAAACATTAAAATGGATGGAGCTTGGTCTTCAATGTCTTATTCACCCAAGGGAGGGGTGAAGTGAAGTGACAAGAGAGTAGCAATGATAAAGAAGTAAGATAATGCAGGCTTGAATAATCTATCTGCACACTGAATAGTTGAATACTGACATATCTGGGTCATTGAAGAAAAGTACTAAAGTACTCACTGGTTATTAGTTGGGGAATCAAGTCTGACCCCGGGAACTTGCTTTGCATTGTAAAACAGGTTATGGGATGGTTCAAGTGGCTTATTCGGGTCTGTTGCCATTTCTACTGATTTGCTTTTCAGGCTCCTCGTCGCTTGAAGAGAGCATGGCGCTAAACCACACTGCCCCGCCCCAAGATGAGCGCCTGCCACACTACCTTCGAGAAGGGGACCCCTTTGCTTCCAAACTTTCCTGGGAAGCGGATCTAGTGGCTGGCTTTTACTTAACAATAATTGGTAAGCTTCCTTAATTTTTCTGTGCAAAGGCTGCGTGTAGGAAATTCATGGGCTAACATGTTGACTTTGCACAAGGATTCAGATATTTATGTAGATATTTTGAGTGGAACTGGAGAGTGGGAAGAAGGTAGAGGATGGGGTGGCATTGTGAAATTCAGTGAATGTTTCATAGAAATGACTCTATTATCTTTATTATTAGTGATGGATATTCCCTTGATCATCATAGAAGTTTTATAGCAAAATCACTTATCCTGAGTCTGTTTTGGTTGCTTTGGGAGTAGGTTTGTCTTCTGAATAGTAAAATTAATGATAATGATATCTTATTTAAATACAGTGGTTCTTTTACTTTTTAAAAAATGCTTTTGATGTAATCATAAGATGATAGGCTCAGAAAGGACCCTAGAAATCACCTCCTCTTCTCATAATTGAGGAACTGTCCCCGGACTGTGGTGACAACAGACACGCTAAGTTTATTTGCACCCAAAGTAGAGTGGCCCCATGATGGCATCACTAAGTGATTTTGGTGAGAGGTGGAAAAATGTATTGATAATAAAATGGGAGTAAGCCCAGGGTCAAAAAGTTTTATGCATAATCCAGAACATGGTGCACCTGCTTCCAGACTGTGCTTTCCAATGTGGTGGCCATGTGTGGCTGCTGGGTACTTGAATGGTGACTTTTCCAAAAGATGTGCTGTGGTGTAAATATACGCGAGATACTGAACACTTAGCACTAGAGAAAATAATGTAAAGACAGCTCATTAAGGATGTAAAGAAATTGACTACATGTCAAACTCATAACATTTCGGGTATACTAGGTTAAATATATTACTAAAATCAACTTAGTAATTGTTTTACTTTGTTTACCGCGGCTAACAGAAAAGTTTGAAATACATACGGCTCACATTTCTGGTTTACACTGTATTTGTATCGGACAGCAGTAGCCTAGCCGATTAGAATTCAACCACAAAACTTCTTAAATTTAAAACTGGTGTTCTACATTTGGGTAACCAGTGCACAGGTGGGTTATGTCTTTGGGGGTGTCTGCCTTTAATCTTTTCAGATTTGGGTCAAGCTTTGTTTCTCTCTCCTTCTCTCCCTCTCTCTTCGTCTCCTTCTCTCTCTCCCATCTATTTATTACGGGCTAAGAATTTCATTTAACCTCCTGAAATTAGAAAACTCATTAGAAAAGTCTGGAGACACCTCTATGGTCAGTGCTTGAGGCAAAAGGAATTGATGAGATTGAATCAGAAATTCCATGCAGAGGGATTCCCTGGGTCCTTGGCTTGATTGTTAGCTATTATCAGATGATTTAAATTCTGCTTCTTGTAAATGGACCCTCATGTCCTTTCAAACACAAGTATATATTGAGTGCTCATTCTTTGCCACTGTTTAAATTTCTGGGAATACAGCAGTGAACAAAATGGGCAAATTCTCTTTCTGGACAGGGACCATCTGAGACTAAAATCCACACTGCATTTTCATTAAACACAAGTACTTTCAATTATCAGAAAAGGCACAACAATTGACATCTTATAAATTGAATTTGTCTCAGTCAATTGCAAGAATTGGTTTTTTTAAAAAAAAAGTAGCATCTCTAACCTGACAAATTTCTCCAGATAACACAAAAGAGGGAGGGATCACAGTCCATTCCCTGCGCTGGCAGGGAGGATCTCAGGAAGAGAGGTAACCAGGCTGGGAGGGTTGGGCAATCAGGAAAATTTCTCACTTGTTTTATTTGGGGATGGAAGGAAAATCCACAGTCAGTTTGAAATGGGCGTGCTGGGGTGAAGCTAGAAAAATAGGTCCAAAAAGAGTCCCCAAACAAAGGGAATATCAGATGACTCAGGGAGCTGGGAGTGGAGCCAAAGATATGCTCCAGAACAGCCATTCAGGGTGAGGCCAGGGTCATTTGGAGGGATTTAGACACATCCTAGACCCAGTCTTGGATTTGGTGCTATGTCTGTTTTTCACCCCTCCTAAGATAGGTATGGGAATATGCCCAGATTCCTTTCAAGGAACTAGAGTTCAATGACATTCTTGGTGAGTCTGGTTAAATGCTGGAAGTCTTAGGGAAAATTGGAAGATGAAAAGACAGATGTGACCTTGGATAGAGGAGAAATCAATTAGAGACCCATTTCCACCCTCAACCCTTTTACTATAGATACTTGGTTTATTATTAACAGTCTGTATATGAGATTTCATTGTTTTGTATTCATAGTGAGAGTCAGGATTTTGATCATCAAAAAACATCCCCCCCCCCCCGCCTTTAGCTTCTTAATCTTGTTTTCCTTTATCATCAAAAATAAGTTTGCATTCTCTTGATAATCCCCTCCAGAGAAGATTGCCTATGGGAATAATCTACATGCAGCTGATAGTTTACTTTTTTTTTGTGATAATGCTTTGGGCACTGGGTAAAGCCTTATGAAACATTAGTAAAGATAACTGAAGAAAGAAAAAGTAAGAAAATCCATATTCTCAAAAGAGACGTAGAAAGACAAAGGGTGTTTAAAGGAGCTTTGTGTATCAAATATATATGTATACTTACTGTTTTTAATCTTCTTGAATACAAAGTAGAAGGCATTTGTTTGAACTTCTTCAAGCCATGTCTTCACGTTTTAATATCCCAGTGTGCCTTGCTAGCTGGTTTCCTTTAATGAGATGTAGGCTTCATTTTAGGTGCTTTGCTCTAGAACTCCCTAATCTCTTCTATTTTTTTCCTCTTCTGTCTGAAGAAAGCTAAAGAGGTTTTAACAGACCATTAGGCAGCGCTGACTCCAGGAATTCATAATTTCCTAAGAGCACAATGCAGTTCGTTCCTGGTGGTTTCATACCATCAGCTGAAACACACATTTCTTTCCTTGCCCCTAAAATGAATTGTGGTGGAGAAGTAGAAATTAACATAGAAAAATCTGGGTTTCTCCTGTTAATACTCTCCTTATTCCTTACTACTAAAGGCAGCTGTACCAGATTCTCATTTATACACAGCTACACTATGAAGCAAGAATTCCTGAAGAAATCTACTCTACATGTTAAGCTATGGAAGTAGGTGTATTCTTTTCTTAAATAAAGTCAGTAGGGATTGGGTCTTTTTTGGATTTAAACTGGGTTTGTAAGAACTTTTGAACAGTATCATTGTAATGCCAAAGCCAATTAGTCATTAATAAAAGGATATAAAAAAGTGGGAACACATTTATACCATTATTGGTAGGCTGGAGGGTTGAGGGTCACTTTCCCTCCCTTTGGTGGGAGGGGGAGAGCCCATACTATCAACTGTCACCCACTTCCCCTTAAGACCTAGTCCAGTAGAAGCAGCAGACACCCAGCGTCCATGTGTCCTCAGGAGGCAAGAAGTCCCGGGATGTGTCTCCAGGAGATGACCCTTTCCTTGCAGGGGTTTACGCCAGCCCTATCTGGCCTCTGCCTCTCCTGACTGCTGGTGCTCCCTCAGGAGTCCACGGCGATAGTGAAAGCACCCTGTTTGGTTGGGGTCACTTCAGCGTCAGAATTTATCAAGAGCCAAGGGCTTAACCCTACTTCTTAGAGGGAGGGAGTTCTATAAAGCCAATACTTGGTAAAAGTGGCTGAGGAAGTACTCCATCTTGGGGGCCAGTACAAGAACTGACCATGGGGATTCCCACACCCTCCTGAGCTTCACTGGGAAATTAGCAGTTCCTTTTTCTGGGTAAGTGCAGTCTTATGATCCCTGACTCCTATCCCTTTGGAGGCAACCCATCCCTCGCCTGTCACTCGCAACTCATGCTTTTTACTTCATCTTCTTAATTGAGATTTTTATTTAGAGTCCTCTCACTACCCTCTAAACCTATGGTGTCCATTTTTGAAATTGAGAAGTGTTTCATAACCGAGGGAACCCCAAATCCTAGTGTTAACGGCGGGAATTTATATTTTTCCTTGTAGGGATTCTGTCCACATTTGGAAATGGGTATGTCCTTTATATGTCTTCTAGACGAAAGAAGAAGCTGAGACCTGCGGAAATAATGACTATCAATTTAGCAATCTGTGATCTGGGGATTTCAGGTAACACAACCGTTTCTTCTTTGGGGGTTTGAGCTGTGCCCCATTCTCAAGTCCTCACTGGCCCAGAGATCACCCCTCCCCCATCTCCTTTTGCTCCTCCCTTCACACATCATCTTTACAGAGCTTGTGGTAAGTCAACAGAGTGTGATCAGGCTAAACAGATCATCCATTTAACATTTTTTGAGTCCTTTCTGTGTGCTGAGCACGTTAGGTGCAAGGAATACAATTTGGAATAATGCATGATACCTTCTAAGGCTACACCTCAGAGTGTACCAGCTAAATGATTTAGAAGACAGAAACTTACAGATCATGGTTTTGAGCTCTTTTATACCCCTGTTGTCCTTTTGGAAATCTGTTAAACACCAAGGGAGTAGGTCTTAAAGCTTCAGTATGAACGGGTGCCTGGGTGGCTCAGTCGATTGGGCGTCCGGCTTCAGCTCAGGTCATAATCTCGCAGTCCATGGGTTCGGGCCGCATGTTGGGCTCCGTGCTGACAGCTGAGAGCCTGAAGCCTGCTTCGGATTCTGTGTCTCCCTCTTTCTCTACCCCTCCCCCACTCGCACTCTCTCTCAAAAAATAAATAAACATAAGAAAAAAAAAGCTTCAGTGATGGGTGAAGAAGTCTGAGAAGCGTGCCTGGGTGGCTCAGTCGATTAAGCGGCCAACTCTTGATTTCGGCTCAGATCATGACCTCATGGTTCATGGGTTCAAGCCCCCATCAGGCTCTGTGCTCACTGCACGGAGCCTGCTTCAGATCCTCTGTCTCCTTCTTTCCAGCTGTCTTCCACTTGCCCTCACTCTTTCTCTCTCTCGCTCTCTCAAAAATAAATAAATGTTAAAAATTAAAAAAAAAAAACAGTCTTGAGATGGTCTGAGAGGTGAGTACAGGAAGAGGGGAGGGCTGTCTTGCTGATATATTGAAATGTGGCTTCAGGACTGATTGATAGTGTAGGAAGCTTCCAGTTCAGTTGTTCTGGAAATTGGAAATTGGCTGCACAAAAAAGTCACTTGGGGAACTTAAACAAACAAAAAACAAAAGCAAAACCCAAAAACAACAGGAAAAAAACAAACAGCAACAACAAAACACACACACAAAAATCCCCCTTAAAACCTCACCACTGGGTTTCATACCCAGAATGTTTATTTACTTGATTGAGAATGTTACCTGGGCATCAGGATATTTAAAATTGGTATTACCAGGTAAGTTAATGTGTGGCCCAAATTGGAAACCACTGGTTTATTTGTTGCTTCTTTGGATCCTCTGATAACCCAGCCAAGGAGGAATTGGAATAAAATTTCTCTTTAACTGTAATTCACTTTTAAAATATAAATGATTTTGGATAAGTACCTCCCTTTGCTTTCATCTATAAAGTTCCAGGGTTGCCTAGATACACTCAAATGTGCCTTTGGATCCCAAATTCTGCTGATTGGAGTATGGTCTTAAGTTACTAGAATTGGGGAAACTGAGTTCAAACAACACACATCAACTCCTCTTTCCACTGGAAACTTTTCAGCAATTTCCCACCTCAAGCGTCCCTATTAAAATGTTTTCTGATACTTGGTTCTTCCTTCATCAGTGGATTTTTCTGCGGCTGCCAGTCTCCAAAAACTGCCAATCTCCAAAAACAAGGCTCAATAATAAGCCTCTACTGTTGAGTCACTGTTTATCACCAGATGTGCTACCCCTGAGAATTTGCATGGCCTTCCTTACTTGGGAAGACTTTACTCAGTATGGACAGGCTTAAATATCAGGAGCTCTTATTGGAAATGCACGCGCACATTAAGAGAAGCATATTACATCATACCCCATGGGTGAAAATCGCCAAGACGAACCCTGGCAATTTGCAAAGCTGAAAAATGGCTGCCATTTTAGCAATGGCCACACGATGGCGGTGTCACAACATAAATGATAGCTTTCCCGGTCAACTCCTCCCTGCTCACCCCCAACCGGTTTCTCCCTGGTGTTGAACATAAAATGTTCAAATGAAACCCGCCATTTCATCCACATCCCTCACCAGAGAATACTACCAGGTTCATGTTTAAGGCCGAATTAGACTAAACTTGAATAAAAAGGTCCTTAATTTGTCTGATACATTGAAAATGCTTCCCACCAAGCAAACCTGCTCTACAATTGCACAAACCACCTCATTATTCTGCATATGTCTTCAGAGTAATTCACCAAGAAAACATTTTCTTCCATGTGCTTTTGCTGACGAATCCAGATCATTTTTCAACTTCTGAGTATCTCTAGCACATTTCCCATTCCAGTAAACCTTAACAATATTTGCCTGTTTTATTTATTTTTTCCTGGCCCACTGTATTCCCTTATAAGCACCTTGAAGTGCATACTAGAGACCAGGTGTATTTCATCTATGTAACTAATATGGCTCACAATTGTGCATATGAAGTAGAATCACCTGGGAAGCTAAAAGAACAAAAACTATATTGAAGTATATTGATGCCTGAGCTTGTTCCACATAAATTAAATCAGACTTTCTGGGGGTTGGAATCCTGGACATTGATTATTTAAAGTAAAACAGGGGCACCTGGGTGGCTCAGTTGTTTAAGCATTGGACCCGGGCTCATGACCTTGCTGTTCGTGAGTTCCAGCAGAGCCTGGAGCCTGTTTCAGATTCTGTGTCTCCTTCTCTCTCTTCCCCTCCCCTGCTCATTCTTTGTCTGTCTCTCTGTCTCTCTCTGTCAAAAAGAAACATTAAAAAAAATAAAAAATAAGTAAAGTAAAACAAAAGGAAGCAAAGCAAGGCAAAACAACTCCCCCAGTGATTTTAGTGTGCAGCCAGAATGCAACCATTTTATTAAGTGGAGAAGCGAGAGGCATTCTAGATGACATTCCGAAGGTTTACCAAAGGCTCTACTCCAGACGGAAGCTTAAAATAGTCCCAGGCACAACAGATACTAATTTCACTCCATCCGAGTCACCTTCACTTGTCTCTTGCAGTCTTCAGCACCCACCCAGCTGACACTTAACCTTAAGCGTTGAGTTCGTGTCTCCTCTGCCTGGAACATTTCCCCTCTAGATACTTGCTTGAGTTCTCTAGCAGTGATTTAGACATCTTCCTAAATGTCATGTTCTCAGAGAGGTCTTCCCTGATCCCCTTATGTAAAACAATTTCTATCTATCTCCTCCTGTTTCATTTTTCCTCACAGCACTAATGACTAACGATCATTCCATCGTGTTGTATCTTACATTACAAATTACGTATTTCTCTTCTCTGCCCTCCCTATTATAAAACGCATTTGTCTGTCTTGACCTCCACTTTGTCCTCTAGCACCTTGCTCTGAGATTGTTACATAAGAGACACTGAATCATTATTTGCTGAATAAGAACCAGTTCTTTTACACTCAGTATCCTCACTGACAAGAGGGCAAGACCACTGGGATTGAAAGCTCTGAAATGGGGGTGTAAGTCTAGCACAATGGAGCTGTCACGACCACTAGAGGAGATGTGTGTCTCACTCACAGAGGCACTTGAGAAACACGTGTTAACTGGCTCCACTCTCAAGAACTCGGTGTACCTCTGTCTACTGAAGAAGGGCCACACCTGGGAGGGGGTAGGACGGGGCTGGCACCCGTGACTAGGGGTTCCTCGGTTTTCCTGGTGCAGAAAGGTTAGAGAACCTCATGATAGAATAGATCAGATGGAGGTTTTAGAGAGCTTCCTCAGCACTATTCCCTCTGGGAGCGTGAAGATTGAATGTGATAGCTGAATACGAAGGGTGCAAAAAATAGAAGAATGTTTTCTAGAATGTAAAAAACACAAAAACACCAATGGAGGCTGAAGGAATAAATAGTTTAAATCCCGGAAGTCTGGGTCTGGTTGTAGACCAAGGGAACCTACCATCGACTAAAATAGCTGTATCTCTTGTCTGAATAGACTAACTCAACAGGGAGTTGAGGCAGGTGGGTAATTTTAACTGGAGGGAACATCCCTTGACAAATTGCTTGGCCCTCTAGTTGTAGGCAAACCGTTCACCATCATCTCTTGCTTCTGTCACCGCTGGGTGTTTGGCTGGATTGGCTGCCGCTGGTATGGATGGGCTGGATTTTTCTTTGGCTGTGGAAGTCTTATCACCATGACTGCTGTCAGCCTGGATCGATACCTGAAAATCTGCTATTTATCTTATGGTAAGTACGAAGGTTTCTCGTTCCCTGATAGACAAAACTAGTGGACTGTCAGACTGTAACTATTGTACCGATAGGTCATGAACAGAGATTGCTAATAACCTAAGAGACCAAGGGTATTTCTATTTATAGCTCATTTTGTTTTAACATATGTTTAAAGACTTGAACCTGTGTCCATGTAGGTTTCTCTTAATTCTATTTTTATAGGAAATTCTGGTGTGTGGCTACAATGCTTTCGGAAAGTATCATTTCCTTGTATAAAGTGTGTAAGCTTTGCCGTGCAAACAAAGAAATAAAATGCATTGAAAGGATGTTAGTTCCGAGATGGTTTAGTTGGTTCCCCACATGGTAAGTGTAATTATTAGAAAGATGTTTCTGATCCTCATTGAGGACTCAGGCTCCCCGTGATTTCAGAGATAAGGAATTCCAAAGAGTCCGGGTCCAAGTTAGAGAGCTGTGCTGCCGTGGGGGCAAGAAAGGGCACGTGCAGAAATATCACTCAACGCTCTTTTTGTAGTCTTGTAGGTAGAAAGATGAGGGAAGAGCCCGCCATAAAAATTTTTTCAGGGATTAAAGTTTTCTTTTGTTTTGTTTTTGTTTTTGTTTTTAATAATTAGAGCATTCAACATGCTAAAAATACATTTTTATTGCTTTTGCTTCCTGGGTTTCTGTGAACTTATTGAACCCAAAAGAGAAGCATTTGGGCCCTCACGTTTAATATTGAGAACGAGGCACAACCAGGGAATAATACTGGCTCCCTCTGGATAAAACTGCTCTGTGTGTTAATCTGTCAACCGTCTCATTGACGTTGCAACCATGGAGTCGGAGGATGGCCTGGAGCCTGAGGGGGGAAAGATCAAGTCAACTTGATGCTTTCAGTGTGGTAGAATTTTCCTTTATATTTTAAGAGTTTATAGTTCCAAACTCCAAGGAAACCGTTCAGACGGAGGGTAAGGTCATGGACCATCATCTTCACGACCTAGCACTTTTTTGTTGTTGTTTTTAAATTTGCATCTCTTTTTCTAAACAGATTAAAACTTCCACTAGAAACAACTTAAATCAGAATTTCCAATGATATAAAAAAATATTCCATTGTATATATACTGGATGACTTCAGAGTCAGATTCTTTCTATAAACTTATTTTTGGTTATTTCAAATAAATTTTAAATATACTTATAGATTTTATAGATGAGAAGGCAGAATTTCCACTTCTTGGGGGATATTTAAGAAATTCTACACCTTGATGTCTCTGCTTTTTAAATATTTTCTTGAATGTAGGCGTGGTGTCAGTGAAAGAGATGATCCTACCCACCCCCAGAATAATTGCAGGGCATCTCTCCATATGGGAACTGTATATATTTTTCCAGCTTCTTTTAAGATTGAACCTCAATAGAATGGTTTCACCATTTGCTTTGACTCATGCTTAAGCCCTCTACACAGTGTCTTAAAATGTTGGAATTAGAAGACCGCTTGGGAACATGTAGACCTTTCTCCCATTAATGTGATAAACTGTTTTAAGGCATCCCTGACAGACAGCCACTTGGCCTCTTCTTGAATAATTCCAGTGACCAGTGACGGGGAGCTTACTACTGCACAAGGCAGCCCATTCTCTGATTGGTCTGCTCTCATTGTTACAATGTTATTCCTTATATTGAGACAAAACTGCCTCCCAGTAACCTCCACCCATTGGTCCTAGTTCTGACTTCTGGAGCAACACAGAACCAATCTACTAATCTACTCCCTCCTGTACTTGACAGCCTTTCACCATACTCGAATGTAAGTATCCAACACCTCGCCAAGTAACCCTAACCATAAATGCTTATACGTATGCCTATGCACATCCCCCTAAATATATGTGGTTATCCGTGCCAGTGTTTTACCCATTATAATGGGCAAGCAAGAGCTGACATAAATGTGGCTACCTGATCCTTACCTCTATCTGGTTGGGCTTGAGAAATTTGCATTTTGTGATAAAAAAATGCCATGTGTTTGAGAAAAATAGAGACAATAGAATACAGATACAATCTGTTATATTTCTTGTGAGAGCTGAGGCAAACACAAGACTGAAAAATCATGCTACTGTAGTCCTTCGTAGTTTGCAAATCAGGCCTGGCATTGTTTCATCGAACTCTTATCAAAACCTGTCAGCAATGTACGTCTTATTTACTCTGTTTTACTGCCAAGAACATGGGTGTCTAGAAAGGTTACATGAAAAGGGTCAAGTCCTAGAAACGAGAATTAGGCCGTACTGACTTCCCAAACCACGTGGCACTGAGCAGAGGCAGGCTGGAGTCTGTGATGAAGAGATCATTTGGCTTTTGTTGAATGTGTTCCGATATTTCTTCTCTGCTACTCCAAAACAAGGCAGTGAGGATTCCCTTCTCCAGCCCTTTCTCTTTGAGGTGATAAATGGGGTGTGAAGGTAATTTTCCCCGTAGGCTGCAGCACTTAGATCAGGCTACCCTGTCTTTGGTGGGTGTGTTGAACTTTGGAAAATGATCACTAGTGTTCTACAGCGTTTTTTGTTTTTTTTAGATGACTACACTCTTTCTTCTTCTTGGAATTCTCTTTTGGTTGATGGAAACTATTCCTGAAAAACCTAGAGGTTAATTTTGTTTTCCTGAAAATATTTCCACAGAACTACTCTTTCTTTTTAAAAATTTTTTAATGTATATTTATTTTGAGTGCACGCGCGTGAGAGAGAGAGAGAGAGAGAGAGACAAAGAGACAGAGCACAAGTGGAAGAGGGGCAGAGAGAGAGGGAGACACAGAATCTGAAGCAGGCTCCAGGCTCTGAGCTTGTTAGCACAGAGCCCTACGTGAGGCTCAAACCCATGAACCATGAGATCATGACCTGAGCTGAAGTCAGAGGCTTAACCAACTGAGTCACCTTTAACGTTTATTTGTTTGAGAGAGAGAGAGAGAGAGAGAGAGAGAGCCAGTTGGGGAAGGGCAGAGAGAAAAGGAGAGAGAGAATCCCAAGGAGGCCCTGTGCTGCCAGCACAGAGCCTGATACAGGGCTCAATCTCATGACCGTGAGATCACAATCTGAGCCGAATGCTTAACTGACTGAGCCACGCAGGCATCACTCCACCCCAATTACTTTTGCAGAACATGATACAATCTAACTAAATCCTCTACCTCTCTTGCCATGGCTGTGTGAGCATGACTGCTGTGTTAGTAATGTTCGAAGGTTCAAAATCTGCTCCCGTGAAGCAGGGTCAGTCACTTTACGGTCACAGGCAGTAATGGTGGTGGCCCACCGACCCCCACCAACAAGTGCTTATGAGGACAAATGAGATGAGAGACATGGAAGATTTTAGGGAGAAGGGTATTTAAAGGCACAAACAATGTGTTACCATTTCCACCTTTCCCGAAGAACTCTATCTTGGATGAACCATTGATACATGCTTTTTGGCGCTTGGTCCTTCTGGTCTACCAATGGGCCTTATATTGGATAGGATCTCAAAGGTCATTCTAGATGCTTTCTTAAGATCCTTCCTTCATTGTCTTCAGCACCCTGTCATCTTTCTACTGCCCCTCCTTCCTCAGCTTTTGTCCCTTCCCCTCCCAAGGCTCCCGTGTGCCTATGGAAACCTTCCCTGTGAAAGCACTTCTAGTTTTATTTGCGTGGAAAAAGGCCCATGCTCTGGAACTTTTCTCCCTTCACTCCACTCTCCCTCAGAGCTCAATTATCTGACCACTTCTCCCAGAATCCAATGGAATAACTCTTTGGATGTGGAATTTGACATATCGAGGGGAGGTATTTGGGTACAGGGCAGATTACATCCCGGTAACGCTTTTCTTCTACCTCCAGGGGTTTGGCTGAAAAGAAAGCACGCCTACATCTGCCTGGCAGTCATCTGGGCCTATGCTTCCTTCTGGACCACCATGCCCTTGGTAGGTCTAGGGGACTACGCGCCTGAGCCCTTCGGAACCTCATGCACCCTGGACTGGTGGCTGGCCCAGGCCTCTGTGGGCGGCCAGATTTTCATCCTGAACATCCTCTTCTTCTGCCTGTTGCTCCCAACGGCTGTGATTGTGTTCTCCTATGTGAAGATCATTGCCAAGGTTAAGTCCTCCTCCAAAGAAGTAGCTCATTTCGACAGTCGGATACATAGCAGCCATGTGCTGGAAATGAAACTGACCAAGGTAACTACAGTAACAGTTTACAGAGGTGTTTTGTAATCAATTAAAACATCGTGGGGCAAAGAGGATAGGGGATGCTAGGGACTGGGAGAACTTAGAGTCCCTATTCTTTACATACTGCTCAACTTTGCTATTATTTATCTAAACCTTTGTAGTGTTTCTTTTTCTTGTTTCTGTCTCTCATTTACACACACACACACACACACACACACACACTTCTAATATTTACTTAATTTGTATGGTGGATCTGCTGGGAGCTTATTCTCTCTATTGAATAAGATACTCTTGGTCCTCAAAAATTATTTAAGTCTTAATAAGAATAAGTTTTAAGCATCATGAGATGCCTCAGTATTTATAGTTTTGTATGGATGTTGGTGGGTGTGAAGGACATTCTGTCATCTCGCATTATTTACCATGTCTGCTGTCCTATGGGAAGCTTATCTTAATGCAACATAATTCCTGCAGGGTTGAGTTTCTTGGTAAATGCTAACGTCAAGAGTTGACAGCTGTTTAGACATTGTAGTGTAAGGAAAGGAACACACAGTTTGAAAACAGACTGGGGTTTTCATTCCATGACCAACACCTGTGAAGTTTGTGACCCAGAGCTAGACACTGAAATTCTTTGAATCTCTGTTTCCTCACTTGGGCAACAATAATAGTACCAATGATCTCATTGGATTGTGGTGGAGATTCAACTAGATAAAACATGTTATTCTGTCATTTGGTGCATAGAAGGTGTTGAAGAAGCCGCAGTTCCTTTATTCTCTTGTAATTTTAAGGAATTCTGGGAAGTATGAGGCAGTGGTCTTTCCACTTTCATCCTGTCTTACCTTTACGTTGAAAAATATCTCTTCTGCACACACGTCAATATAAATGACATGCAGCTAACACCGTCAAACTGTATATTTGACACTAGGACACGCTAATTTCCATTTTACTTTTAAAGATGCAGAAATAAATGCAGATTAAGGTTCTAACCATTCCTTTTGGTCCCAACCAATCATATTATTGATATCCCACTTTCACGTGTCCTCACAACCTACTTGGGGACCACTCGTCTCGGGACCTATAGTAACAGTTCCCTCTGGACCTGGGGTCGCTTCTAATAAGTCAGGGCCTTGGTTCTAGTAATATTCCTCTCTTCACACTGCATATGTTTCGAGATGGTGCAAGGGTGTCTTGGTTGCAAAGTGTGAGCTAGAGATTCTTCATGGTTCCGGTTGACTTTTCCTTCCTGAGCTCCACCTGCTGAATAAAAACAAGCTCCGAGGGAAGTTTTCATCACTGCAAATCTATGCTCGTAATCTAATCATAGAGTAATTCTATTGGGATGAGAATGCAGAATCAGGAATCATAATCTACTTCTCTCTTATAATTGGTTGTAAATGGAAAGAAATGTTTCCATAAAATCCAGGATCAGGAATTCAGTTCTTCACTTCTAGCTCTCCTTTGTGCTCTTATCTGTGATTAAAAAAAAACCACACACACACACACAAAAATTAATCCAAATAAATTAATCCAAGTTAATTTCGGATTACATTTAATCCAAACCCTACTCAGGACCAAGTACTGTTTTCGGGACACAGTAAACACAACAATAATAAAAATTTCTCTTCTCAGTACTTTATGAAAATATGCCCAGAGAAACATCATAACATCCGTCACACTCGTAGGTGGATTTGAGCTCACCTTGCAGCCCCGTTATTTGGCATAGCAGAAAGCTGCTCAGATGTCATCTGACTTCCTCTCACTTCTTGCCACCCTCCAATGGTATCGGCTTCAAGGCATTTTGATGGTCTTGATCAGTGAGTCCAGATCTTGATTCCCATGGGGTTCTTCTCCAGTTTCTCTGAGTCTGTTGTTATTCATCATCTGGTCTCTGGTTAATGGAATTGCCTAACTCCGCCCACAGCCAACTTTTATAAATACCCTGGCATCTTGTTCTTTGTGTATTCTGGCGGGTGGGCAATTTGGTGAATGATTCTGAAAATCATTACGCATAGGAGGTGAAACTCGGCACACACCATTTAATTCGGGTTGTGGTCATCATTCTCCTTGACCTGGACTGGACTGTATAGATCAAGTATGCAGGCTTACTCAGCCCAGATCAACCAGAGAGATATTAAATGAAAAGTGTAGGCATATATATGTATGATTTTATTTTATACGCATCTTCTTCTAACATACACTAAGTGGCATTATATTACATATAATGTCTATATTGCATATGTTATATATTATCCGATATGTCTGCATCTCATTTGTATACATAAAACTCATATTAAAATAGCCTGAATATAACATGCTTCTAATTACTTACACTTAAACACAAAAAATGTAAATCAAAATTCAACCCACATTGATAAACATAGCTTTCTATTTTGGCATCTTCTGTGCTAAATTTGAAATGTTTTCAATTACTAGTTAATTTTGATCTTGATTTTTTTTCTACTGAGTAAAAATAAGTAAAAACAACCTCATACTGGGCCTTTTCATCGTCTGAGAAAGCTTTTCCTCCATTCAACTACCTCTTAGGACTGAGCGGTTTGCTCATTCAGTTGGTGCTTCTGATCCTTTAGAACAGCCTGGTCTGAAAGCTTACTACTTAAAGCCCACTTCCTTGGATTCTGGGGTCAAGATCATTTACTTTTCTGGGGGCTCTAATTATTTCCAGCTGGGTTATTATCTGGGCCCGCATTTTGCCAGGCTGGTCTTATCAACCTAGAAATTGACATTCCATTTACAAATATCTCTGTAGTTTGTAGTTTTCCTCTAATTAATTTTTTTTTAATTTTTTTTTTTCAAAGTTTATTTATTTTTGGGACAGAGAGAGACAGAGCATGAACGGGGGAGGGGCAGAGAGAGAGGGAGACACAGAATCGGAAACAGGCTCCAGGCTCTGAGCCATCAGCCCAGAGCCCGACGCGGGGCTCGAACTCCCGGACCGCGAGATCCTGACCTGGCTGAAGTCGGACGCTTAACCGACTGCGCCACCCAGGCGCCCCTCTAATTAATTTTTTAAAAATGATGCTTTTGCCAGCCTTTTCTGGTAGGCTGAGATTTCACAAGAGTGCAAACAGAGGTGTGCAAAAAAAGCCCAAGAAATAAAACAAACAAACAAACAAAAGCTCTTTATATTTCTATGACTCAGTATAATCTCATTTTCGTGCCTACATTTGACTTTGTAACACAAACTTAATATTAGACAATCAGGATAAGTTCAGTTGCTTTGGGGTTTTCCTCCTTCTCCCAGGGCTATGTATAAATTCCAGGGAGATTTTCAGAATTCTGTAGTGTCAATGGGTGGGGGCTCTTGGTCTGGTTGTTCATTTACTGACCCTGGTATTGCTGAGATATTTAGGTTTCTTTCTGGTCTCAGTCATCAGCCGTCATGGGTCACTTTGCATCCTGCTTGTTCCAGTTAGAAGGTCTCTTTAGGCTCGTCAGCAATTCTAGTTACTTCCCTATCCTTTGACTGCAACTCATCATGTGTATTTTGGGAGCTTGGCTGGGACCCTGGGAAGTTTCCTGCCCTGGGACCCTGGGACCCTGGGAAGGACCCTGGGAAGATATCCCTAAATGCATTAAGGGTCTTTTGCTCCCCCAACACCAACCCTGGCCCCTTGTGTGTAGTTCAGTGGAGTCCCTCAGGACAATTTCTCAAGGTCAGTTACCAGCTCCTCGGCGGTCCCTTCACCTTCGAGCTGTAGGCCTTTTACCCACTCTTGGGTGGGAAACCTGTAACCACGTGCATGCCTCTAAAATTGTTCCCATTCAGTAAGATTGATGCTTCCAGGCCTGCAAGTTTCTGGCTGTGGATGCTCGATGTCATTTTTCGCACATCCGAACCCCCTTTTCTCAAGTATTTTCTCTCCTGTAAGTTTCAAATTTCTATTTTAAAACTCACAAGCTGAGAAATGAATGTTTTACTTCTTTGGATATTTCTGCTTGAAAAAATCTTCACACAATGCACTGAACACTCTTGCTTCTGCTTTAATGAGGGGGGTGGTGGAGTAACAGGAAGAAAATACCAGAAGCACAGACTAATTTTTCTAAATATTAGTATGTTGTATGGATTAGTACTTCATATTTATTCATTTAACACATGTAGATCATCTATAAGTTTCTGGTCTGTAATTAGTATCTAGATCCTTTGGGATCTGGATTTCTGCTCATTTTCCTTATTTCCACCAAAACGCCTTCCTGATTGCCCCTGGCTAGTTGAAGTCCCTCTGTAATGAGCCATAGGAGCACTTGGAACATTTGCTTTATTGAATCACACACTGGTCCCTCTTCTTTGCTAGTAGGTAGGTGATCGCAAGTGCTACGCGTCCTGTGTGCTTCTGAGCCTCACTGCCTAGGGCCTCCTAGATGCTTAATCATGATCACGATAATGAATCCATAATTGAATAAACTAAGTTCATCTAATTACCTTGATGAGCGGTAAGTGGTCCCTTGACCCCTGGCTGGAGATCTTCCGTCCCTTTCATAACTGAGAGGCATTTTGTTTTGCTTTGTTCTTTCACCCTGAAGTCTTTTTAAAAATCACAAATGTAAATCTCTGCTTTCCTCAAATGATTATCTCTTATTGCGCATCGAGTGTTATTTATCATGGAGGGGTCATATTCAGAGACCCCCCCCCCCCGAGGAGGCTTCTAGGGTCAGTTTGTGGGAAAGTTGAACGGCATTGCTTTTTATTTTTTAAACCAATTAATTCATTTCCTCTGGTTCTTCATAAGCGCTCTTAGTTTAAATGTCACTTCTCAGAAGAGCATTTCCTGAATTGAATTCAAATCTTCCTATTACAACGTGTCACTGCTGTCTTTACATTTTCTTCTTAGAGCTGGTTCTGACTTATAATTAATTTATGATTGCATATTTATTTTTGTGATTATTTGCTCAATGTCTGGTTTTAACATTAGTCATTAGTTGTTACTGTGGAGTAACAACTATATCATTTTGTTCGCTTTGTGTCCCCAGGACATAGCACAATGCCTCAAATATATATATATATACACACACACACACACAATTATATATATATTATATAATAATGTCATATGGTATAACATATCATTGATTATAGTATATTAGTGTAAATTAAATATAAATAAATATGAATAAAGATGTATACATAAATATATGTTAAAAATATATATTTGTTGAAGGAAAGAATTTCAATTAGGAATCAATCCCAGTTTTGCCTGTGGCCCACTTTAGGGTCTCAGTGAGCTGATATTTGTTATTTATTTTGGCTGCCAGTGGCTGAACCCCTTTCCATGTTTGGAATTTCTGTGTTAAGGAACCTCCAACATTTTGAGTCTTGCTGGGGGGTGGAGGGGAGGAACAATATGTCTGAGCAAAGGATGACTCCTAATTTAAAAGATACAGAAGGACCAGTCATGAATTTTCCCAGATTCCCTTGCAGCTGGAGTATAGCCACAACCCTAGGCTCCAGCCAGTCTGTCTCAGGAGCCAGTGACACCAGCGAAGGGGCAGGGAGATGTCCCCTGGGGGCATGGCTGCAGCAGCAGTGGTTTCTGCATCAGGGCCAGCTCAGGCCATCCGTTTTGGGTGTCATTTCTGTGTGGTTGGCCTCAGTCCTATGTCCAGCATTCCCAGTGACACTCTGTCCTAATCAGCCCATTCCTTTTTTGTCTCCCTTGGCCAAAGTCAAGTTCTGTTACTTGCAACTCAGAATCTTAACTGATTCACCTCGGAAAAACCACTTCACCTGGCTGGGCTTCGGTTTTCTCATCTGCGAGAGAAGGTGGGAGAGGGGAGTTAAATGCTGTCTAAGTTACCTTCTAAAACTCTCAGGTTGTATCAAAATGGCTAGATTGGTGGATTAAGCACCCATGGCGATCACTCTTATTGCTAAAACCACTTTACCTCTCCGCCTCAGTACGTTTTCCCTCTGAGTAGCAGTTTCCTCACCTTAAGGGCTTGGTTTATCTGTAATGACCAGTGGAGCCTCCCTTGTTTTGCAGAACCAGATAGTGAGAGTTCTTCAAGCCAGCCGCTGCCTCATTGGGGAATGTTGTGTTCAGTTTTAGACCAAAACCCCAAAACACAGATGTACAGAGCGATATGACCTAATTTACATCCTCTCCTTTCAATCTCAGCTTTTGCTTGTTTATAGAATAGTGGTATTTTAAGATTTGAGAAAGTTGCAGCTGGGAAGTGCAGAACACTCCTCCTTCTTGGATGTCTTTTTTTTTTTTTTTAAGTACAAATCAATATTTTCTACTTGGATCACAACCAGGGCTCACATGATGGTGGACACATCAAAGCTGTCAGAATTCTTTTCTTTCTAAGTGTGTGAAGAAGGGCCTTGGATGGTTGGCCTTAGTGGTCCTTCTGTCGATTAAAGAGAAGGGAGGAAGAAACTCAAATGAGACATGCTTAGGGTTGTTGAATTCCTCTATTTCTTCAAAGGTGGCATGCAAGCTATCACCACCCTTATTTTTGTACCTGTCAGGAGCTGAGGTTCCAGTGAAGGTAGGTCATGGTTAAGTTTATCACCTTCCTTCCTCCTTACCATTGGTGGTGTCACTCAATGGCAGGCTGCTTGTGTGTGGGGGGTGGTAGCCTCATACCTGGCATTTACTCTTGCATCATCACATCTTTTATTTATTTATTTTTTAAACTTTATTTATTTTGAGAAAGGCAGTGAGTGAGCAGGGGAGGGGCAGAGGGAGAGATAGGGAGAGAGAGAATCCTAAGCAGGCTCCACACTAGGTATGGAGCCCGACATGGGGCTTGAACTCACGAACGGTGAGATCAGGACCTGAGCCAAAACCAAGAGTCAGACGCTTAACCAATTGGGCCACCCGGGTGCCCCAACCATCCATTTCATTGTTCAAGGTAGTACACAGATTCAAAATGAGAAGGCTTACTCATATCTGGGCAAAGGAGCCTGGTGGAAGGAACTGAAAGGGCATTCTCAGAGAACCCGGGGTTCTGTCTCACTCACACTATGGAGCCGAACACAGTTGGAATCCAAACCTGAGTACCTCTCCATCTGTGACATTTGCACTTTTGCACGCTGCCTCAGCACAGAGAAGGCAGGACATCCCTTTTTGGAAACCATATCTGCTGGACTGGTGAAGATGAAGTGGACCCACAGATAGAGCCTTACGTAACTTGGAGAATTTACTTTCAATTCCACCGTTCTATTATTGCTTTAATTGATCGATTCGCTAGAATCAATCAATTACGGACAGTACTGCTTCTGGGACACTTCAATTAATGCCCTTGAATTTAGCTGGAACATACAGCTATCCCTTTGTCCTCTGCAGCAAGGTATGTTTAAAGTGAACTGGGTTGCAGATGTGTGATTTTTTTTTTTTTTTTTTTGTAGAAGCAGAACACATATTCTGTGAATTTCCTCCCACAAAAATTGCCTAATTTAAGAACTGAAGTTTTACTCTTTTCCAGTAAACCACAAGGCAGTAATAAAAGTGAAGTGATTAAAAAATAAACAACTTAGAAAAAGCTGACAGGTACAGGTGTCTGTGTTAGATCTGGTTTAAGGACACCTGGAAAAGAAAATTTGGAAAATGGAAATGAGGATACACTCAGAAATGAGGAAAGCAAGGAACAGGCTGATGAAAAATTAAACACGTTCCATGTTGAGTAGAAAGCACTGGGAAAATGAGTGTAACATGCGAGATTTCTGTAGGGTGTATCTTAAAATGCCTTTGATATTTAATGTTTTAATGTTTAATATTTTGTGGAGTAGATTTTAACATGAGAAGATGGTAAAAAATGAATGTGGCTTCTGTTAACTTTGTATTCGCTTCAAACATATAAGTAACATTCTGCAGCGCTTTTACATCTAGGCTTTTATCCCTCTTTCTGCTTTAAACCTGATTTCTAGTCATTCAATTTAAAGCACTTAGCTTAATTCTAATCAGAAAAGCCACGATGATACATTTGCTCTGTGTTTAAAAACCACAGTACAGTTAATTCTCCTATGTTCTTTTATTTTTTTTATTTTTTATTTTTAACATTTTTTTAATTTATTTTTGAGACAGGGAGAGACAGAGCATGAACAGGGGAGGGTCAGAGAGAGCGAGACACAGAATCTGAAACAGGCTCCAGGCTCTGAGCTGTCAGCACAGAGCCCGACATGGGGCTCGAACTCACGGACTGTGAGATCATGACCTGAGCCGAAGTCGGCCGCTTAACCGACTGAGCCACCCAGGTGCCCCTCTCCTATGTTCTTTTAAAAAGGATAACGTAATGCTAATGTTTGAAGTCCTTCGTCTTTCCATTGCACACTCTCATAAAAGTAGAAGATACATAAAATGCAGAAAACATTATGGACTGAGTGCCAATCTATTTTTTGTCAATGACTTTGACGGCAACCCAGAATGCAGCCTTTGCAATACTGTGAAATCATCATGTGAGTCACCAAAGGATAAAGGCAAGAGCTATGTTAAGTTCCCAGACATCTGCTAAAGCAAGTGTTGTTTATACAGTTATTGTTTATTTGGGGATTTAGAAAAAGGCCCTTACTTTGAGCCCTGTGGCATCCTTTCTATTTACAAATGAAGTCACACAGGCCAGACCAAACCAAATACAGTTTCTCCCAGGGAATCCTCTGCAGAGAGGTGGGAAAGCAAGCAGCGGGATTGCATGTGTGATCTGGGGCTGGTGGATAATTGTTAAGCACGGGCAAGTATTTTGGATCAGGACCCTAAAGGAAGCCTGCGGGACCCCAACACAGGGCTCAGAACTTGAAGGAGGTCCGCGCTCACTTCATTCATTGCTCTGAGATTTAGACTCTATTTGTAAAATGGAATGAAATGAATGTAACTGATGCGTGACTCAGCGGCAGTTCATTTTTTAGAGATTAGCCTTGAACTTCTTGGGTGGAATTTTATAACGTGAGACTTCCAGTAGGTGTTTCAGGCTTCTTTCTTGACACAGCCCACAAATATGGGGGTCTCAGGGCAAACAGCCTGCTGCTGGCTGTTTGGAGGTCAAGTAGGGGTAGGACCATTCCCTGCATATAATAGCTCTGCTCTCATGCGTATTGAAATGCACATGTGCTCAAATGACTTTGTTATAAAACAAAACAAAACTTATCCAGTTGAATTTCTAAAACAAAAAAGCATGCATGAATGTTGTTGCTTTAACTATTACTAATAAAGCATTTTGTGTCTCATTCTTCATCCTTGATCCACTAGCTAGCTTGTCATGACCTTCATACCGGAAGCTGTTATTTTCCTTCTTGAATAAGAGGATGGGGGTGGGGGGCGCCTGGGTGGCTCAGTCCATTAAGCGTCCGACTTGTCTCTCAGGTCATGATCTCGCCGTTGGTGAGTTTGAGCCCCGTGACGGGCTCTGTGCTGACAGCTCCGAGCCTGGAGCCTGCTTGGGATTCTGTGTTTCCCTCTCTCTGTTCCTCCCCAGCTCACACTCCCTCTCTCTCAAAAATGAATAAACATTAAAAAAAAAAAATTAAAAAAAAAAAGAGGGTGGGGAAAGAGGTGGTGATGCCTGCCTTGGATAGTTCCATCTTTTCATCTTCTCTGGGTTTTGGGGAACTCAAGGATAAAGGAAGCTCCACTTTTCCTACAAATCCCTTATAAAATCACAAAGATGGGTCTGATCATGCTCTTTCTGGCCATGTACTCATCCCTGTTCTTGCTATGGTGGCCAGGGGCCTGCAGGCATCTGCTCAAACTTGGGTCACGCGAAGCCAGCTCCATGCAACAGGGGTAGAAGGGATACAGGCAATGCTGAAGTAGAAGGTATACGAGGCAGAGGAAAATAAACAAAACCAGACGTCCACTGCACAGCCCTAATGTGAATATTGTTTCATGATTTCTCCTACAGAAAAAAATACTCTGGTAGATAATAGTGTAAAGAGACTTCGAAGTTCATGCACTCTGTCTCAATTAGGACGTGAAATGGCTCGTGTTTAAAATGGACACCAAAGCTCGGACCTCATTTGCCAGTGTTAGTACTCGAAGCGAGAGCCCTTCTATTTCTTATTTACGCTGCAGCCTAAACAAACTGTTACAAGTGGAAATTCTGTGTGGCCGGGGATGGTGTCTGCTTTGCTCATTGCTTTATCCCCAGCACAGAACATGCGGGAATACTCACCCTTGTTGATTCAACGAATGAGCAATGATTTTTCTACCTCCTATTTCTTCCTGCCCCAGTTCATTTAGCAGAGGCTAATCTTCCATTCGTTAAGTCTCCTGCTCAAAAACCTACTAGTGCCTCAAAGCACATGGAATGAAGTGCACGCTTGGTAATATGCTCCACACACCCCTGAATATACGCATGTTGTCTCTCTCTCCAGGCTCATCTCATGTGCCAAAGTGAATTGCTTGCTAGTTTCTGTACAAACCTCACACATACCTGTGCCTTTGCTCACACTGATCGTACTGCTATTCCTTTATTTTAACTTACCAACATGCAGGTGATATGCCACGTCTCCCGCGAAACTGTTCTGAACTTGCCCCGTGCCGTGCAGTTTGGTTCTCCTCCGGGCTGGCACTTAAATCCTACTCTGGCGTGTACTGCAGTGGTTTGTATTCCAGAGGGATACAGCCAGGCACTAAGGTGTACTAGTGTCCCCGTTAGCGCTTGGCATTGTGTCTGACACAAGGCACTTGCTAAAAAGGGGTTGTTGAATTCAAGTGAGATAATCCATAGGGTCAGGCAGATAGTTACAGGGCACTAATTAGGGCTACGTCAGTAGGGGGACTGGGTTGCAGATGGTGAGAAACTAGTGAGAGGGTTTTAAAACGCTGTCTCTAATTATTCTTTGATCTGAAACTTTAGAGGCTCCCCAGGTAATTATAATTTTGTGAGAGAGAAAAGTCCTTTCTGGAAAAGTCTTGCTTAATGCAACTGTGTCACTTTGGTTAAAGCTTGGCGATTCTGTTTTACTTTATATCTAGTGAATTTCCACTCTCTGAGCCTCACACTTGAGAAAATGAGCCAAAAGAAGGAACACTTGATAGAAATCTCTGAAGAAAATTCATAGTGAAATTTCCAACAAGAGCAGAGTTTCTGTTTCCTGAGGCAAATGAGTGATTTCAAATTTCTTCAAGGTGAACATATTGTCCTTGTACCTCTGTGAAAATACGATGGAACATATTTTCCATCAACGCGGGTTGAGAAGTCTTGGAAATTTCAGGAGCACTGATGTCTTCTTAGCATGAGTTCATGCCCAATGTAAAATCGGACAGCGTTTATAGGGTTAAACTTTGGGTCTCTTGGTACATTCCAATTCTGGAGTAGAGATTGGATAGGATGTGGTAAATGGGATAAGGCATTGTAATAACTTCTGGCTGAACATCTCTGAAGTCCATCTGAAATGTCTCTCCTATGGGTGAGATAAGTGAAAAAGGTAATAGACTTTCTTGGGTGTAATTGGGCTGCCGCTCCTCCTCCCACCCTTCATTTCCACCCAGTGTTTTGACTCTGTTCTGTTACTTGCCCTCACCAGGTGGCGATGCTGATTTGCGCTGGCTTCCTGATCGCCTGGATTCCTTACGCGGTGGTCTCTGTGTGGTCAGCTTTCGGAAGGCCAGACTCCATCCCCATCCAACTGTCTGTGGTGCCAACCCTACTTGCAAAATCAGCAGCAATGTACAACCCCATCATTTACCAGGTCATCGATTACAAATTTGCCTGTTGCCAAACTGGTGGTTTGAAAGCAACCAAGAAGAAATCCTTGGAAGACTTCAGGTAAAATTTCAGAAGCTGGGAATGAATGATACTGTTTCACAATCCTATGGGATTCAAGTCACTCCGATACGCTATCTTCTTAGGCTTAGAGCTCATCACTTAGGAGTAGTGTAATGAGGACTGTATTTTCTGTTCATCAAAATTCCTGAAATCAAGCCATCAGATATGTAGGGTTGAATGTCATGGGTAGATGATACCAAACGGATGCTCTATTTGAGCAACCACCATTCATCCCTCTTCCTTACCTAGGACCAAATCCATTTTACCCTAAGAGTACAGTTCCACATGGCAATGATCCAAAATTAAGTTCTCACAACAGAACAGATTCTCCTGTTTGAGATGTTTCTGCCATTAGCTAAGAGTTCTAGGATTTGGGCAGGCAAAGGAAGGAGAGAAGGGAGGTGACATATTCTGCTCTCTGTTCAGGTTCTTTGTGTTATTCCCACAAGAGCCCCATGTTGTCCCTTCTCTTTGTCAGACAAGGGGATGGAGGTAAGGTAAAACAAGTAAGGTTAAGGTTAAGCGAGCTGCCTGTGTTTACGCAGCCAGCAAGTAGCAGAGCAGAGGTTTCAATTCGGGTCCCCTGGGTTTCAAAACAGTCTACACTGTTTCCGCTATGAAATGAACAGATGAGTTTGGGGATCCTGCACCATAGTTCCCAAAGGCTCCGTGTGAGTAAAGAGTTGAGAGTGATGTGTGGACTTTGCGTCCAGTTAGGGCCAGTCTTAGTAGAGTGTAGATCAGGCACCTGAACGCATGGTCGGAGGTGAGGGGTGTTGAGAAGGAATGGGTTCTCTGATTTCCATTAATTCTTACTCACTGGATGTCTGGTTGTTTCCCAATACTATTTTCCTGTATCAAATAGGAAACAGAAGGGGGAAGAAAGGTAGAACTAGCTTTGAGAAGATACGGGTCTTTATCTTGTTCTCTCAGTGTGCTGGAGCAAAGTGGTTACGTTTTTGACCTTTAACGTCCTCACCATACAGGGTACAGATCAAATTAAAAAAAAAAAAAAGCACAAAGAAACAGTATTGTCATTGTTGCTGGTACAGGGGAAGAAATACAGAATTTGGAAGTAGAAGATCAGTGTTTGGTTGATTTTTCTGTATCCGGGCAAATGAACTACTTATAACTTAAAATTGGGACGAGCTGATTGTAACAGCCATCATTTGAAACTGTAGGAATTACACCAAATGCATGTTTGGAAAGGGCTAGGTGACAACTGTTCGTGGTTTTTGTTTTGTTTTGTTTTTCTTTCACGTTGTTGGTGGTTCATGCCTTTTCTGTGGAATTGGATAAACTCAAATGCTAAAATGCATCTATTTCGGCAGTAACAGCACTTTTCCCTTATCAACTATTAATACTTTATTATGAATGCAGGTTAGAGTGTTCTTCATAGAGCAGTTGCGGGAGAACATAATGGGCATTTCTTCTTCTGAAAGAGATGGGACTTTGACAGGAATGGCTGAAGGCAGATTGCACCTACCTCATAATCTTGCCTCGGACTGAGTCTGTGTTCTGTGCCTTAGCTCTTCAGGGTAGGCAGCACATAAATACTCAATTGCGCAATAATGGAAAGAGAGAAATTTATGAGGAAGGCAGTGACTCGGGGCCTCAGACCGTCAGAAAAGCCAGCCAGCCAAGAGTCAGTTCAGTTCACCTGCTCCTGTTAGCCGTTGCTATGAAATACAACAGTTGGTTGGCTGAAGGACAAGTGCTGTTTTCTTACTCCGGGGTCTCAGCTTTCAGTGGAAAAAGCAGGCGGTAGCGCTAAAAAACCCTTGGGTTTTAAAGTTTGGAACATCTTTAGAAAAGGAACGCAGAAGCGGTGTGAGGAGTCGCCGATTTTTAGAAGGCTCTCTTCAGAGAAGAACTTTCCAAAGAAGCGAAAAAGCAAACATTTTGTCGTCGTTGCTCTTGTTATTAAAAAAGTAAGAAAGTGGGTAACATAGATGCTTATAGAATGAGACAAAGTGATAAGAAGCCAGTCCAGAGTGGTTAATGCTCTGCCAGAACAGTTTAAATTGAATTTAAACTAGATTAATTGATATCCCTGTTTTCTTTCCTTTTCTGAGCTCTGGAATGAATTTGCTTATAATGGGACACCCTCTTGGGAAATATTTTGCATTCAAATAAGAAAGCTAATGTGTTGAATATGAGCTTGTGGAAATAAATTTTGAGCGGTTTTTACAGTTCATTTAAAGTTAGCTAATTCCCCCCCGCTGAATTGAGTCCTCTTGAGATTTTGGTAGAAGCTGATGAACTAAAGCATGGCCAAGAGCCCTTTTTGACAGGCTGTCTGTTTTTCATCTCATCTGGGTATCCAGATGAGGTCTCCTGTATTTCGCAAACAGTGCTTTTCCGCCCTGTCTGTGTATTGGAGACACCTGGGGAACGTGGAAAAAAACTAATGCTCCCTGGAAAGAGATTTGGCTTCCACTGGTCTGGATTGGACCTTCATTAGTTTGATCAGTTAGCTCTCCCAGATGGTTCTCGTACCCAGCCATTGTTGAAAGCCGGTGACCCGGAGCCTGGAAAAGGAAAACATTAATAGTTCAGAAGCCTCTCACCCCGCTTACACAGAGACCAATGAGGTCATCTACATCAGTGACAGGGAAACCAGACTTCAGGAGCTAGGCCAATCTTAGACGCAATAAAAATGTTCAAATGACACGGGGAATACATAGCGAAGGACAGAGGCATTTTATATTCCTAATAGTTTAGTAAAGATAAAGTATAAAAAAAGTACTAAATTCTGGCATTGCCGTTGTAATAAACCTTCCCTCACCACCTTAATTTGAATGCTGTCCTTCATTCTTTGTAGGTAAGATACAGGGCCCAACTGACTGGTTGGTAGATAGGTAGGCGATGTAGTTTGTTCTAGGGACAGAAAACTCACTAGGCCACACGGAATGTGCCATGAATAAGTGGTCTGGTTTTGGAAAGCTCCACTCAAGGGATTTCTTGACTTTGAATATTTAAAAAAATTTTCTAATGTTTATTTATTTTTGAGAGAGAGTGAGAGAGAGAGAGAGAGAATGATAGAGTGTAAGCAGGGGAAGGGCAGAGAGAGAGGGAGACACAGAAACAGAAGCAGGCTCCAGGCTCTGAGCTGCCAGCACAGAGCCAGACTTGGGCTCAAACCCACAAAGGGTGCGACCATGACCTGAGCCGAAGTCGGCTGCTCACCCAACTGAGCCACCCAGGTGCCCTTTGGTTTTGAATATTTTAAAGTGATTTATTATTTGCCTTCTCTTTCTAGTTCAAGCCTTGTGTGTATAATCTTCATGATAGACAAGACCGATGTGTATACATAGTATGTGTATGTGTGTGCGTATATATATTAAGTTGTGTTTTTCTTCTCCTGTATCTAGGCTGCACACTGTAACCACAGTCAGGAAGTCTTCTGCTGTGCTGGAAGTCCATCAAGAGGTATGAAGATGGGCACGGCATCACTCATGGACATAATTATTCACTTATTTGCCTCTTCACTGCTATTGATGTTTGATTGTGACTACACTTTTCTCTTTATATTATATTTTTATATTTTGTACACTTTCCCTCTTTTCCTTCAGCCAGGGTTTGCTGGGGAATGCCAATGGCCAAGTGGAAATTAGATTGTAGGATACTATGTAAGGAATATTATTACCAGGATGAGCCTCCCTGGAATTTCTTTTTATTGTAATTTAAAACCTAATTGTCATGCCCCAAAGTATGAAGTCTGAGATACTGAGAAAAATGTTTAATGACTTTATTTACTAGGATGTTATTTAATTTCATTATGTCATCATTATTATTTCTTAATGTAGGGCCAGGGTGGCAGTTTTGGGGCTCATTCAGGTGGGTGATTGTTGGGACTGTGGTTCTTTGGTATCTGCTTCTGGTTCTTTTTTTTTTTTTTTTTTTTTTTTTTTTTAAAGAGAGAGAGAGAGAGAGACAGAGCATGAGCAGGGGAGAAGCAGAGAGAGAGGGAGACACAGAATTTGAAGCAGGCTCCAGGCTCTGAGCTGTCTGCACAGAACCGGATGCGGGCCTCGAACTCACGAACTGTGAGATCATGCCCTGAGCTGAAGTCGGATGCTCAACCGACTGAGCCACCCAGGCACCCCTCTGCTTCTGATTCTTGTAACCATTCTCTTCTGATGTTGGCAAAGAGTCATACTAACGGTAGTGATTCCACGGAGCAGTCCTCTAGGGAAATCAATTTTGCCTTAAACCCCTAAATGGAAAACTCTCTCGTGTCTCCGAATTTGAGGGCAAAAGCAATTCTTACCGGTAATAATTTTACCCACATGGATTTTCCTCATAAAGCTGTACATACTAACAGTGGATGTGACAGGGTATTTATTACGAGCTGTAATTATTCAAGAAACAAATTTAGTGAAAATAGCTCTATGGAAGTATTTTTTGTTTGTTTTCCGTTACCTTTTTGTTTCTTTTGTTCATTGTTTTCAACAAATACCGTGTGAGGTTTACAGGTGAAAGAAATGCAGATAAGAATAAATTGGAATGATTTCAGTTGCAGATGCCTGCCCCTTAAGAACTAATGCAAGGGGGCAGCCATGTAAATACTAGGTCCAAACTGGCCTTTAAGACCTGTCTATACGGTCTTCTTTCCTAATCCAAGGAGGATTGGGTTAGGGCCATCTTCCTTGCAGTTCTTTTCACTGAAGCCCTAGGCAGGGGTCCCCCATGCTCCCTGCTCCATTCACCTTCCTCTTCTGCTATGACCCTAAACCCTGCTCAACAATTCTGATCCCACCTTTCTGATAACGGCTGGTGAGAGAAGAGGGAGAAAGAAGGGAGAGGCCCTTCCAGAACCTTTGATAATCTTTCCACTCCTTCCATTTGAGGATTTATAGAGATCAGACCCTCCTCCAAGTCCTCAGTCCTCAGTACATGGTACCTTGGGTTTCTTTGTCTATTAGTTTTCTCCAGAGTTGGGGTGGAGAAGGAGTTGATGAGTGTGAAGGGCTTATGATAAGTGCTCAATAGATGTGTATGTAAAACACTCTCCGATTAAAGCAAAGGGAGTGACATGCCTGCGTGGGGCTTGGGACTGCTTACCTGAGTGTGGACAAAAGTGGCAGGATTATCATTAGAATAAGGAGCAAGGGACTTTGAGGCAGATGAGTAAAATACAGAGGTGTGGAAGAGCATGGCACGGTGGAGGGGGACACAAGTTCAGAGCACAGTCAGACTGCCTGTGTCTACAGCTCACTGCCCTTCAGCAAGCCTGTAAGGTGGGTATAGTGACAACAGCTTGATCACAGGATCCTTTTGAGGCTTAGATGCGAAAATATCCACATAAATCACTTAGCACCAAGACAGTAATGGAGGGAGCAGCCCCTACATATTAGCAATTGTGGTCATTACTATTAACGTGGTTGGTGGTGGTCACAAGTGGGGCAAGAAATTGTAGTCAGGCAAGAGCCAGATCAGACCCCAAGGGCCTTGTCGGTGATGTTATGTGATTCTTACCTCTAAAGGGATGGGGACCCTCTGGGAAGGGTGTGATGAGGTTTATGACTTTTAGGAAGACCAGTCTGAGGGCAGTGTGGAGAGTAGATTGTTCTGCGTGGCGATAGGGTTCAAGAGTAGAGGTTGGGAGACCAGTTGGGTAGCTGTATAAAGACATGACAGTTTATGAGGGCCTGAATTAAGGATTGGTATCAGACACGGAGATGAAAATATGAGACATGGAGATGAAAATATAGGTTTAAAATATTTTAAGTGGGAGATCTTGACAATTGATTGTGTGGGAGGTGAAGGAACCAAGGATGACAGGGGGGCATCTGCTCAGGAAACGGTGAGGTTAGTGGTGACTGCATCGTGCAAGAGGGCAGAGGGATGGGAGCAGACAACAAACCAAATTTGGGATATGTTGACCCTAGTGTCCAGAGCACAGGTGAAGATATTTTAAAAAATAGGCAGTTAAAAATAACCTAAAAGTATACCTGATGTATGGGGATTGGAATTTTCAAGTGAAGCAGGTAGGAAAAGAATGAACGTTAAGGGAGAAATTGCCTGTTTCAAAAGACCTGACGAAAATGAAGTGAAGAATTTTTTGTTTCGTTTTGATTTTGAAGGCATGATTATGGAAGTGAATGATGGAGGGGAGTAGAAAACAACATTCCAATTAACATCTAGAAGGTAGAATTTAACACTGACATTGTACAGAAGCTCCTGAAGATAGACCCATCCTGTCATTTTTTTAACTGTTTAACTAGGGTGTAGTGTTTCCTGTGGCTTAGAAAAGCATCTATTAAGAAACGATTAGCATAGTTATTGGTGGGGAGTGGGGGGAGGGCAGGGGCAGGTGGAAAAGTGTAAATACTAGAAATTTTGGGAGAAAAATATGACTTAAGAAGTGATTCTACATGCTCTGGTTCCACATTTTTTTTTGGTGATACTTTGGGAGCTGGGAGGCACCAGAATTGTTACCAGTACTGATAGGGAAAGAGAAAATTTAGGGTAGAATAAAGGAGGAAAAGAATGAGCCCTTGAGGGTTAGGCTGTTGTTGGATGATTGACCATTCCCTGGGGCTTCCAATGATTTGAGAAAGCTCTGTGTAGTCCCCAAACGCTTCAACAAATTCAGTTAAGCTTACTTTAGCTTAGAAGATAGACATATCATATTTTGTGCTGATAAGGCTGCGTGAGATAATCTGAAACCTTGAGCAGACACTATGCTTAGTCTCCTTTAGACTCTGGTAGCTGTTTCCATGGTTCTATGCCAGGCACAGAAAAGGCACTCAGACATTGAATGGTTGAAATCAAAAGAGTGGCTTTCAGGTTTGAATTGGGAAAGATCTGGAAGCATGGAATAAAGTACTGAATTAAGAGTGTAAAATCCTAGATCCCTAGTTTATGCTTTATTTTAAATCCACTTGTTTCTATGTAGCTGTTTTAATATGACTGTCTCACGAATGAGTGAATGAATGAATGAATAAGTGCATGAATTTGTGAAATGGGGATTAAGAATAGAAATGCCCTAATAACTTGAAATGTTGGGTGTCAAGAATCATAATAAAATCCAAAAATATTTTGATTTTTTTTCCCAAGTAGAATGAGGGAATAGGAATATATTACACAGTAAAACCCAGCTATTTAACTCTTAGAAATTTAATTGTTGGGAGAATCAAGCCTTATATTTATTTCGAACTGAATGGTAACTCAGTTCTTTTTCCAGGGAAAAATGCATTGCCATCTTTAATGATTCTTAAAAATATGAACCCCAAATCTGCCAGTGGGAGTGCTTTTCCATTAAGTTAGTGCACATGAGGGAGCAACAAGGAAGGGGAAGTAGAGAGGAAGAGGTGGAGAGTGAGTGGGATATTGTATTGCCTACAGAATAAAATGTCTTAAATTCTGCCAAACTGTCAGAGGATGATTTATATGGAGTGAGGGTAAATGCCATTGTAGAAAAAAAGGTTAGTGAAAGTAGAAAGAGCCTTTGATTCAATAACTAATTTTGTAGAAAACAAGGCAGACCTATTGCCCGGAAGGCCAGAGAGTTGACTTTTATGTACTCTTCTTGCGAAAAGGAGTAAATGGCAAGAAATATAAGAGCTATAAGGGATATGGTAAGAAACTGGAGGGATGTCCAATGTCAAGCCATTAGCCCCACCGCCAAACTGCTGGTCGCCACCATAACCTTGAATGGTTTTTCAAAGATGGTACAACTTTCAACATATATATATTCACTAGGTTGTGGAACTCTGAAGAATATATACGCTCTAAGCTGGGTTCCATCCTCAGAACAGAGGGATAGTGTGGCACCAGGTGTTTTGGAGGGAGAAATCTAAGAAAACAGCCCCTTGTGGAATGCTGGCACCAAGGCTCCCAGTCTCCTCCCTGAGAAACCAGAGGAAGGGAACAAGAGGCTGCTGGGTGAGTCAGCATATTCCTCACATACAGCTGTATCAGTAGGTGTCAGAGCTATCTTGTTCAGAGAGGAGGACTTTTTTCCCTTAATACCAAGAGTTACACTTTTGTAAGTATTTTCTATTTTGGAGGAGTCATCCACTTGTAACGCCCACCCTTCCCACATACACGCACACCCAAATGAACAAAATCTAATTTTGTTAGGGGAAAAGAAAAGCATCTGATCCACTTGAAAAATGAACCACATTTGGCAGCAAGCATGTGGGATTTATCCAAACTGCTTAGAATTAGATCTGAATCTACGGATTTTGACACTCCGTCCATGTAGAAGCAAAGCCATGTATGAGCCCAGACTGATAAAAAGCTTTAAAGCATTGGAAGTGAGGAATAATAGTATTAAAGCAGAATCACTCTCAACACTCCCAGGGAGTAGAGAAACTGGCACCCTTCTCTAAATATAGGACCAAGCCTGAAGATTCTACAAGCACTTCCAAACTAGGAGTTTGCAGGAACTTGCTGCCACGGGGGAATTGGCAGGGCATCCATCCAAAAGAGAATGCAATTCTGTGTTTGAGCCTGAACGTGGGGAATAGATGAAGCCCTTGGCTCAGGATGGGGATGAAACCAGGCGCTTTCCAAAGATGATACGTCTCTGAAGACGAAGAAGATGGTTCAGGGTGAGACGAGACCCCAGCCACCTCTTTTGAGTCGTTTGCTGTTATTGTTAGCAGAAGTATCTGGGCAAGCCCTAGTGAGGAGCCTGCAATGGAAGGCGTGTGGACTGGTAGCATGAAAGTCCTGGAAGTCAGGTTAGCCCAGGAGCCAGAAGACCAGGTAGGTACCTCTGTAAGAAACAACTGGCTCAAAAATGTTCATGGTCACAGTCAGAGCCCCTGGAGTGTAATGGCTTGAGTGGGTAAGGCAGAAACAAGAGGTAGAGTGGAGATACACTGAAAGAGTGGATCAGGAGGGGCAATTTCCTATTTCAGGGCCTGCAGGTGGATACAGACCCTTGGAGGAGCTAATTAGCTGGTAACTATGTGGGCACAGAGTAACAACTTCTAGACAAACTCTACAAAAAGTTTGCATGCAAACGTTGACATAAAAAGGAGGCAGGTGTGACTTCTTTAAATACCTTTAAAAATATATTTATTTTTAGCTCCTAGAGAAAATACCAGAAGTGGTTAAATGATTGTACTCACAGTTTAGTTGCTCAAATCCCCAACGACAACATCTAGCTGTTTGGCTTCACCCCTTGGGTACTCTACATTTCCTAGGTAGTGGAGTCCATGACATGGCTTGCTGTTTGGAAATAACTGAATAATTCTGAAGGTTAGAGACATACATATTTTTTGGCACTGTAAGTATACATGTGATCCTGGTGGGAAGAAAGGGAGTTATTTATCCCATTTTCAGCCGTTTAGGGTCTTGGTTGTCTTCAGTTTTGTCTTAATTTAATTTAGCACAACTATTAATTAAAATCGTTTATCACTCCATATAAATGATCTTCAAATGAATAAAATCATTCACATGAGTCAGGCTGCTACTATCAGTACATGTTTCTTGTTACAGTGGCTTATGAGTTTTTTCAAATTAAGTTTCAGAAAGGTTGAGGTTAGAGGGGGAGATATATTCTCCCAGAAAATACTCTACTCGTTTTATTTCAGATTATCAGTATAAATGAGTAGTGGTGGGAAATCACCTGAGCTTGTGAGCCTTAGATGGCGGCCCATTTTGTATTGATTCCCAGTTAATGCAAATAGATGAGGTGTGTTCTCATTGTAGCGAGAGCCATATGATTGAAGGTTGTGTAAAAGGTCAAAACTCAAGTTACTTGCCAGGTATTAAATTTCTCCAAGGGAAATAATAGCAGCTACAATATTATTAAGTTTAACATGTGACAAACAAGCATTGCTCTAGCGCAGAGGTCAGCAAAACACAGCCCTCAGGTCAAATCTGGCCCACCGCCTATTTTTGTAAATAAAGTTTTATTGGAACACAACCACTCATTTGTTTACATATCGTCTGTGGCTGCTTCCCTTTTTGAGTTGTTGAGAGAGAGATTGTCTTGAAGGGCCTAAAGTATGTGTTTTCTGGCACTTCACAGAAAAAGTCTCACAAAGATCTGCTCTACTGTTTACATGTCTTAAGACCTCGAGGGGGATGTACTTTGCTCCTTATGAAGAAACTGAGGTGCAGAGAATTTATGCAACCTGCTCAAAAGTCACACAGTCAGTGGAAGAGTTGGGGTTCCAGCCCTCTCACGCTGCCTCCAGAGCCTGCACTTCTCACTGCTGTAGGGGCTGACAGAGAGATTTGTTCTGTCTTTAAATTTTCTCCTTCCCTCTTGCTTGCTCTAAAATCCTACCCTAGGTTTCTTCGAATAATTTTACTTCCTTGCTCAATTTCCAAATGGGATGGGGAATTAAGAATCAATTTCCACCCTTTTTATAGAGCCCGGAGGTCCCAGACCAGGTGCATCAAGTCATAACTCTGTTTATGTTATAAGGGAATCAGTTGTATGGGGGTGTGTTGAGGTGATAACCTTTGAAGATAAAGTAAACATTATTTAATACACAGGAAGCTATGCTGAAAAGAATGCATGCTCTTTATATGAAAAGAGGTCATGGTCCGGTGGAAAAACAGATGAGTGAAGGATGATTGCGATACCTTGTGGAGAGTGTTATGAGAGAGGGAGCACAGGGAGCTCTATGAGCATAGGAGGGCTCTCCTAAGCCACACTGGTGTGGGAAGGGATGAGACCTGTCCTGGAAGAGGAAATTTCCCATAGGAGTTGGTCAGAAGAAATTGCTGGAAGGGTCTTCAAAACCAGAGAGCTTTGTGAGGAAAAGGACACTCTATGCAAAGGCATGATATATTACAGAGGCTCTAAGAAGTTGTATAGAGACAGGGAAGGGGTTGTAAATTCATGAAGGTCCTTGAAGATCATGATCTCAGGGTCAACAGCTTCTTTTGTTTCCAGTTGACTGTGGGAAAATCTTTAAGCGTTTTTAGTACATGAGGATTGTTTTCAGAGTTCCATTTTGGACCACAAAACACAAAACACAGCAGTTGGGACACCTGTATTGAGTTGCCTTGGAGGCTTGTGTAAATGTAAATCACCTGGCCCTACTCATACCTCCCACATCTGACTCTCTATGGAGCGGTACCCATTTAAATCTCTGGGATATTGAAATCTAATGATGTTTTTATACACTTCACAGCTTGAGGAGCATTGAAGAATGGTTTTAAGAAGGCGTAGGGGGAAAATTAATCTAGGTGAGGACTGAAGAGGGTCTGAAAGGTTGTACCTGGGTTACAGAGGGAGAGATGGATTTTAGAAGTATTTTGGAATTAAAGATTGACAAGAGTTGGTAATTAATTGCATGTGGATAATGGATAGCAAAGGAAAAGGAAGTGTCCTTTCTGATTAAAAAAAAAATTCTGGCTTAAGTAATTGCAATGAGGTAGAGAATATTTTTCTCCCACCTACAATTGTCCCTCCTTCTGCCTTCTCTCCCAAGTCAACTCAGATATTTGCTCAGTAGCTTCCCTATCTTTCACTCATTTCAGAAAATGAGCCAGGAAGTCTAGAAATGAGCACTCAGGTTAGTTTCCCTAAAACAGAGAAAACTATGTCCAGAGTAGTTAGTTGGAATGTGTAATTATTGGAAAGGAGATCCTGATATATAATATGTTACATTTTTTGAACTTGTCATGCCACTGTGAAGGATGTGAAACCTGGCAGGAAGAGCAGTTTAGTTAAATTAAGGAGTCTCGTCTGTGGGCGGATTGGCCACGAGAGAACTGGGGAAGACTTGCTTATGAACCAACATCATACTGGTTTTTTTCTCTCTCTGAGAAACTGTTATTTGATTGACGGTTTTTATCATCCCACACTGCTGTTGATCAGATACTCTAAATGAAATCCTCCAACTTCACAAATCTACAAGCTGATCTGCCATAGATAATCCAGAAGTGGATTATCCTCCCATGTATGTGAAGGAGACACTTTCTAGGATTTAGTTTGCTTTGGCTGTCCTAAATAGCACAAGAGAATAGCACAAATCCCTGTCATGTTTCCAGCAAAACCCCCAAGCAACAGGCTTATTGGAAAGAACTTGGTTAAGGGAGTTTCCAGAACTGGGTTCTGCCTCTGGTTAGTTGTGTGACTTTGTTCCAGCCCATGACTCGGTAGTGATGTTGAAAAACATATGAACTCAACCTTCAAGGAGCTCATTGTCTAATAGGGAAAGCAGCATCAGAGGATGGGTACACCATCTGGCTTCAAGGAGGAAGTAAAAACTTAGAGGGTGGGTTAGGTGTTCAGGCCCAGGAGGAGATGGAGGGGCTGGTCCCTGCAGAGGCATGCCTGGAGGATAGAGAACAGTTTGTATTAGTTGGATCAAAGGGTGTGTAGGAGAAAATTAGGCTGTGCAGATGAGTAGGGAGCACATCCTAGAGGACCTTCTGGGTTAGTCTTAGAGGTTTTGCATTTTATTCTAGGTGATGTGTAGGAGTAGAACACAAGGAAATGAGTTGGGAGACTATGGAGGTGGATGGATAAGAAAAAGGGCCCGAACTAAAATAGAATATCCAGGAAGGGAACAGGATGATATGCATCCAGAAAGCTCGAATCTCCAGCACTAATTGCATCTGGGGAGAAGGAAAGGAATCCACTGAGAAGCCGTCCGCAATGACAATGTCCATCCCAATCCCTGTCCTAGTGTGTACGTGTGTTGGGGCGTGGTGGGTATGATTAGGATCTGAATTTAGTTTTGGAATCTCTCCACTTACCAGTGGTATGCTTCTCCTTGAAACTCAATTTTTCTTCTCTACAAGAGGAATGGCACACCTTTTGGAAATGAAGAGTGCATCTAAAGTGCTCCCATATGGTCTGGCACATACAGGGAAGTTAGCTGGCAAGTGTTAGTTCTCCGGACTCCCAACCCCACCCCATGTACCTTGTCAGGAGAAAGTAATTAATAAGGAATATCCAAATAACGATGCACACTATGAATATTGAAGTAAAATATGTTAGTTGAATTATCCCAATCTATGGCAGAGTTACCAACTACAGGGTGCTGGAAACCCGCACTTCCACCATCCTCTGATGCCCATGTCAGTCTAGTGTGTAAGGGACTCCTTTCCTTTGGGACAGGAGCTTGTGAAAGCTGGTCTGGATACAGTGAGGGTTAAAGGAGGTCCGTCTGAGTCTCCATCTGGGGCAGCTTCACTCCACATCTGTAATTTGCCTTGTTCTCTTACAGATGAGGTGCCGGGCAGAGGTGAGCGTGGACTGGCGAGAAAAGTATTTTTATAACCGAAAAAAGCGGTGCAAAGGGTCTTCTACTGATTGGCAGCGTCACCTGATTAGGGAGGCAGGGTTTGTTCCTGATGCCTTAATCACAGTATCTGCTCACCTCTCTGGGGTTTCGGACCAACCCCATTTTCAGTGAAAGTAGTGTGGGCTTCCTATGCTCATAATGTGCCCACTCATTATAGTTTCTGTGTAGATTATTGTCCTGTCCTAGCTGTAGTTTCCCAGATGTGGACCCCACGCAGGCAGAAGCGGTCTGATTCTTACAACTGAATTACTTCATCTTCTTTTTCTTCCTGCTTAAGCATCTTGAGAATGCCTCTTATCAGGACTCTTTGGAGAATAAGAAATGAAACCAGGGTAACCCGAATCAATGTGTCTTTTGTAAAGAGGAAAATAGAGACCCATTATACTTATAAGCCAATGGAATAGCTTTTGTTTTCCTTACTTTTCTCTCTCTCTCTCTCTCTCTCTCTCTCTCTCTCTCCTCTTATTATACAACAGAAACAAAATAAGAAGAGGCTACCTTAATTTCAAAGGTAACGCTTAGGTGAGGAGGAAAGTCATTATGCTGGACCAAAGGGAGAGTGGAAACAGGAAATTTGGAGGATGAAACAAATTTACGCACCTTATAAATTTTGAGTGGACTGGAAACACAGAAGAAATGAATAAAAAGGCCTGCCAGGAGACCGTGAAGTGGTCTAGTTGGGAAATGACTAATGCGTGAACACAAATCTTGGTGACAGATGCGTCAGCTATCTGTGAACTTTCTAAAGGTTAAATGAACAATAATAGGATTTTGTCAATGCCCCAAAGTGAGTTTAAACCATTAACTACATGATGCAAATATGTGAGCACCTTTAATTGGGCATGACTAAAAATAATGAGATAATGTTTAAAATAACGACATCTAGAACAAAAGAGCGATTAGGGAAAATTTGTCTAGAAAGCCAAAAAGTGATCATTGCTTGGTGGTTTCATTGTTGTCAGTAGACATATTTCTCTTAATATAATAAATTGGGCCCTGTGGCAAGTGAAATAAGTTCCAGACCAACTATAAGTCCCTTGGGATTCCCTGGCAGCTAGAAACCTTGGCATTCCCGAAATACAGTTTTCGTTAAAATGAAAGATGCTCGTGAGTCTTCAAGTCAAACCTACTAATTATTACACCGGGCCAATTGAGAGTTTGATATATTCAAAGCTCTGTATCCAGGGACTGATTCTGGTTTTCCTCCTGCCAAGACGTTGGTTGATTTTGACTATAGTAGCACATCTGGTAGGCATGTATGAATAACAGTTCAGCTAGCTGGATTCTCCATGACTACTGACACCACAGGGGACCTCTTCACGTTCTTTCAGGTACATGAAGAGTTTCATTTCCAAGTAAGCAAGAGAAACAAATAACTTACCTTTGCTTGAGTGGGTCTGTGAACCTCAGGGGATTAGCCATTCCTTTTAGACTGTGTGTGTGTGTGTGTGTGTGTGCGTGTGTGTGTGTGTGTACATAGTTTTCTGGTTTGCTTAATATCTTTACAAAAACTTAACAGAACTTTCCATAAATAGATAAAAGAGAAAGAAAAGTATAATGAACGATGTATCCATCTTCCAGTTTCAACAATGATCGATACGTGGCTTGTTTTGTATCATGTATACCCTTATCTACCTTCTTCCCTCGCCTCCAAAGCAAATAACATCCTGGGATGTCACCACAATTTTATGAGTATCTGATTTGTGAGAACAAAATTTCCCAAAGTATGATCCACAAAAACCCTGTCTTACAAATATACTGCAAAAATAAAGGGTGCTTGCTAATCTTCAAATACTTTGGGAAAATGCTAGACACGTTGTCTCCTTTTTGAATGGCTACCCTGTATGTTAGCACATTAATGGCTCTGAGATGAGAAGTCTACATGTTAGAACTCATTTAAACCAGTATCTTCCAGATTTGATTGAGTCTAGAACTCTTTATTTCCAGCAGATCCTATTTACATCATATGAAAGAAACATTAAGAGATAATATTTACAACATTTACTAGGCACTTGCTATGTGCCAAGTTTTCTGTAAAATATTTTTATATGCATTTCCTTATTTCATCCTTATAATAATCCTTTGAGATGAGATTTACCATAATATATTACAGGGTAATATATTACCCCATTTTCAGATGAAGAAATTGCAGCTCAGATATATGAAACAACTTGACAATGGTTACACAGTAGGGAAGAGACTGGGGCAGGATTTACTCCCATATCTGTGCAGCTCCTGGAATCCCTGCGCTATATACACATTTGGAGAGGAGGTGTTAGTTACAACTGATGATGGGGACATCCTCTAGTGGCATTGATAGACCGACTCTTCTTTTCTTTTCACTTGTAGTGACAAGGGAAGCAAAGGTACAGCAAAACATATTTGGTCAGAATCAGTAGGCTAAGGATTTTGTTTAATAATTTTTATTTCCATTGTGCTTTGTACATTTTAGATTATTCACAAATCTATTGTCCTAGAACTTCCCAATGCCTTGAAAAAAAAAGAAGTATCAGTGTTACTCCTATTCAGCCAACAAAGTATAGAGAAGGTCCCCATCTTGCCCAAGGTTGCAGATTCATTACAGACTTGGAATTAGAACCTAGATATTATGTCCAGGGCATTTTGTTTTGACTGCACTGTGAATATTGCATTGTCAAATAGGGTATGACCCTGACTTCTGGCTTGTTTTAGTTTATGTAAACCGGAGAGGCAAAGGAAAGGGGTGCGAGGGAAACCACCTTAATCAAGAATTACTTGATGGAGGAGAGTCTACTCGTGATAATGCACTTTTCAAAATATCCTACAGGCAAGGTCTGGTGCTTACCTCGGTGTCTAGATCACGATTTTCATGTTTTAGGGTAGGAAAGGAGGAATCTACAAATTTAGTTTTCTTAGGATAACTTATGACTATCACGTTCCAGGGAGAACTCTGCCAGTGCTCTTGGTGATTTTCTTACTCCCCCCACCCCAGCCTGGGTTGGAAGCTCTGGTCCAGGTCTCCTTAGTGATGGGAGGGGCTCTGTGGAGCCACTTAGTGATTCCTTAGCAGAGGTGACCATGATGTAGCTGAGAAGAGTAGCTATTTTTCATCTATCTCACTTTGCTTGCCAAGGTCAAAGTATTGCCTTCTAGAGTACATGTTTGGTATATTCTCCCCTGAGTACAAAATCATGCAGGGAAATTGGAAAATTATGCAATTGTTTTCAAATGTATCATGGGGAATAGGACAGTTGGGTAATAGCTACACAAAATTAAGCACCAACATGATTTGAGCTTTACCGAGATAAATGAAAACACCTCTGATTATCTGGACAGTTATTTTGGCTAAGACAGACTTGCATGGGAGATAGGGAGCGTTTGGATGGGTGACTGCTAATACTGAACATTATCACTTCATTAAAGTAGGTCGAGAGAAGCAAATGTGATAGGTTTTTCTCACATGCTATAATTACCAAGGGCAATTCAGTATGTTTTAGTCTGGTCTATATCTAGCCCATGAAATTATATAACAAACAATCACTCATTGTAGGTGATTAAAATACATGTCTCTGGACAGATTAAAAGGGGATAGATAGAGTAAAGCGCCATGATCTCATTACCTACTATACTCCCTCTCACAATTAAGGAAGGTGTAAATTTAAAACTTATTAAAATATGGAGACACCATGATATAACAAAAAGAGCATTGGTCCCTGGATTAGACAACCAGCGTTAAAGAATCTATTCCTATACTTTGACAATGTGGCCTTGGGAAAATCACTTAATTTGTTTGAGCCTTGGTTGCTTATTTGAAAATAAGATAATAATAAACCCTTAACATGTTTTACTGGGGATCAAATAATATGATATATGGACCTACAAATTCCTAAACAAAGTGTTAATAATAATGCTCAAAAAATGGAGTAGTAAAGCCAGAACAGAAAGGCCCCAGAAAATGCCAACAAAGTCCCCTGTATAAAATGGTGTATCTGGGGGTGTGCAAGCTTGAGACCCACTCTTCTGAAACAGGAGTGCCTTAGGCTGCCTCTAGTTTCATTGATGAGATGAAGGTCAGTCAGTCCAAGAGCAATTAGCCGAGAATAACAGAAGAGCCCATCACATAGTATCAACGTAAGTGATGCAGTTAAATACTGACTTTGGGATCTGTGATAACTAGGAAGAAAGAAAGGTGCTTTTTTCCTGGCCTGGCCACCTGGTTCTTGGTTCCAATATTACATATTACAATATGTAATAGTAGTCAGTGGTTGTTGTAATGTGAGAGTGTAAATCTTATTTATTTTCTGGTTGGTTTAATTAGGTTGTGATAATCCAGAATGAAAACTCTCCATTCTGTGCTCCTAAGGAGTTCCTGCTGACAACAAACTTTCAAATCAATGCACTCAGTGGCCCTAGAGGTCAGCTGACCACCCATGTTTCACTCCTGAAGGTATTGAAACTCAGACAGCCCCAAAGCTTTCCCTAAAGACACAGAAAGCTAGTGATAGAGCTAGAGAAACCTTTGTGAATTGGGGCTCTTCTCCCTGTTTTGCCTAGTGGAAGTCAAATGTGTGTTTTGGAAAATATCCCAAGCATGGTTGTTACTTTACAAAAATAATATCGTTAAGGAAAAGAGACCTTAAAACATAGCAAGTGTGTGTACAAGTGTCTGGGATGTGCTGAGGGTAGCTTTCAGAGGGATTTGTGGAGATCTGGCCAAAGAAATGAGAAGTTCTGCCGTAACTGTATCCTAAATAAGATGGTAGTGTATATCATCTTTCCAAATTAGAATGAAGTGATGTCTCCTTGGAAGGCCCAGGGGGCACATGCGGTTAGAAGTGGGAGAATGGGTCTTATAATCTGGTGAGGAGGTGAAAAGAGTGGGTCAGCTGGCACGATGGGGAATTTCATCTTAGGTTAGGATGGAGGGCGGTTGAGGGAGGCCTTTCTATTGCCAGTAGCTGTCATTGGTTGTCATCACGCTTTTGGGGTGAATTTGTCATTTGAGACTCTCCATGCTGAAGCCCCAAAGGAAAGATTTCCAGCTATTTTTCAGAGCTAGCCTGTGTAGATTAAAAATATTCTGAGTAGCAAGTTGAATTGTTTGGGGGAAAATTATTTCCTGTGTAACTAAGTTTGTCTCTTACTTTATTAATATTAAGGTGAGAGAAATGTAGACAGATTTAAGTTCATCCTAAAGACTACAAAAATACAAAGACTAATTTTTAAAGTTTTTTTATTCGAGTTTTTGAAACTAAAATAGTAATACAATCTCCCTGCAACAATTCGAACATTATTGTACAAAGACGTATAAAAGCAAAGATGATTGACAACCTTTCCTCCAATGCTATTTCAGTGATGACAGTGTGATATGCATCCTTGTTCACACGTATGGGAAAAAAATTAAAATAGGCAAAGTCTTAGATAAAACCAGAGAATCCCAAAGTGCTGGAGACTTTTCAGCAAGATCAAAGCCAACCAGAATTACCTTCTATGGATTAAATCTTACTATAGAAAGAGCTAGACTGAAGGCTTTGGGGCTAGGGTCAGGCAGAGGTCACAAAAGGGTCCCCAGAGAAGCAGACCTAGAGGAATTTAGTTCTAGAAAATTAGCTCTGAGCAGAATCCTAGATGCTAGACAATTGGACTTCTCTTAATCCTTATTTTCTTAACCAACTATAGTTTTCTTAACCAAGCTTCACAGAAGGCAATCAGTGACTGTCATGTATCCTTAGGACAGCTCTTATCACCGACATGTATTTAATATGACTTTTTTGTGGCTATGGTTATATGGAGCAAACATTCAAAAATCAAGCTGAGGAGACATGGGCCTGATTTTCAGAGCACAGGAAGAGAAATCTTGGACCAACCGACAGATGAACAAGTAAAAAATTAACATAATGAACCAAGGACTTAATAGTGGTATGTGTGGAATGCTTAGGGAGAAGGATCTGGTGCAGGTGTATTTTTGGACAAGATGGGCCTGGAGAGGAATAGCTGCCTCAATTCCAGACGTGCAGTTGCCTCTGCCTAGTGAATTTGACATAGGGAAGTGCTGGAAGGAAAATTAATTTCTCAGGCAGAGATAAATTTCAATCTGAATCCAATGGAGCGTAATCCCACTATGCCCGAGTTATCTCTTTGGGGATTTTGATTTACAATGTGCTACCCAAATTGTAAGATCACAAATACCATTAAAATACAAAAAGCTACAAAATGGGAGAACTTGAGGAAACAACCCTTCTTTCTTCCAACCCTTCTTCCTTCCTTCCTTCTTTCCTTCCTTCCTTCCTTCCTTCCTTCCTTCCTTCCTTCCTTCCTTCCTTCCTTCCTTCTTTCCTTCCTCCCTATCCATCTATCATCTCCTATCTATTCATCAATCTATTCATCTATTTATATAATCCTATGTATGTATGTATGTGTGTATATACATATTTATATACATATATGTACACCTGCATCCAATAAGACCATATCTTACCCAAAAATTTTTGTAAAGAGATTGTGGTAATAATTGCATTATTTCTGAATTTCTTTGAAATGGGAAAATTGCATATTTCTTACTCTTGTGACAATTGGTTTTATTTACAGGAAGCTTAGCAGTCATTTCTTAGCTTAGAACTTTTACACATTTCTTAGTGGGATACAATATGATAGGCTATTCTGGCTATAAATTCAACTGGGTTCAGACACTACTCTTGGAGATTTCTCTTTCCTGTAGGGTTTTCATCCTCAGGATCTATCTAAAGTACCTAAGGCAAGCATTAAATGTGCTGCTTTGTAAAAAATCAAACAACTCTCCCTCTTTACCCTAGTGTTAATTGCTGATATGTGTGTAAATAAATAGATAAATGAGAGTCTGGCCTCAGAAAGTATGGCTCTAGGACTGTGGTGTCCATATTGTTCTGCCTTCTGTGAAAATACATGAAAAGATGTTGAATAGATGATAAAGATGATAAAGTCAATGGATACGATGCACCTCAAGAATGTTGTGGTTCTCTGTTTAGAGCAGGTACAGATTTACTAGTGGAGGGAGTCATGGTAATAATGGTGACTGTGACAAGAATTGGAAGCTATATTCTGAGGCCAAGTAGCTCTACACCTGTCCATTAGAGCTTCAGAAAAAATATCAAATTCTAATACGTTTTCTTAAATTCTAAAAAAAATAGTGTGTTATTCGCATTTATTTTTAAGCTTGAGATACTACATGGCCAATGCCAACTGAAGCGTTGTTACCGAAGTTTAATTATCAGTATGTACTGTATATGGTTAAGCACTCACTCTTCAATATGCAGAGAAGACTGAGAAATAATAACCCGGGATGGAAAGGACATTCTAAGCAACGGGAAGGCAAGGGGTAACTTAAGCTTTTCATTCATTGTGACAGCAGTTGAGCTTCTTGATGCATTTATTATTGTAAAAATGTCCTTGAAACCAATTATTTCCTCCTTTAGATGGTTAGAATTCTGAATAGTACCTGGAAAACTTCTAGAAGCATCATGTGTCAAGTCAACTTGTAAAAGCATTTGTAAGTCCTCTGTGTGAGAATATTCAGAAGATGTTTTAGTTTCTCATTCATTATCTCTAACCCAGTTGTGTGTTGAACCGAAGGGCACATTTGGCTCCTGCACTGGGAAAAAATGGATTAGTTCTTCCCACCTCTGTCAGGTTCTCTTTATCCACACCTTTAAAATAATTTCTCTCTCTTTTCTTTTTAAGCCACAACTGTGTTAGTCAAGTGCATTTTTTTTCCAATAAAGAAAATATACTGCACTGACACTCTGAATCATTTTGGTTTTGTTGGTATTGTTTATTTTAAATCTAAAGATTCAGCAGCACAGTGGGTAATAAATGAGAGGTGTTGACAGAACTAAAATAAAGGTACCTTACATTAAAGGGACCAGCTGAATTGCACTATTCAGTAACTCTCTCTTTGCCCATTATGATGATTTGTGTGGACTTTTGTAAAGCTACAAAATTTAAGTAACAATGTTCACTGGTTGGGAATTTTTCTAAACATTTGGTAGCCCTGGGAGTTATCTAAGCAACTTAGAATATCTCTGGGAGTTATAGCATTGATTTCCTCACCTAAACAAAAGCAGATCCCCCAAGGTCACTCTCTAAAAATTGGAACAACCAATAAATATTTTATTGTAAACTCTCTGCCTTCATTTTGGGAGGCAGCGTTGTCTAGTTTTAGAAAAGCTGATTCTCTCACTGACTAGAAGTAGAGTGGTCATTGCATATGGCACCAGGGGTCCCTGAAATTTAGAAAGACATATTATCCAATAAACCCAATACTACACAAATATCTCAATCCTATATTAAGGCCTTTTGAGAGGGAAACAGAAAACATGGGAGAGAGTATTGAAGAAAAGGAAAAAAAAAGATGCATGAGAGAAAGAGAGCGAGCCAGTGTGTGTGTGTGTGTGTGTGTGTGTGTGTGTGTGTGTCTAAGGGAGATAAAGAGACATGTGCACAGATAAGAGGGATTAACACAGATATAAATCAGCTCATATGTAGTGAAAGCCACATTTTAAAACCTTTGAAAGTATTGCTGCTACGTTTTATTGAAACAAAGACTATGTTATGACATAGTAATTACATGTATGAATAAATAAGCCCAACCAAAGCAAAAATTCCAAACAAGCCATCCTCAGTCTCAGTAGTCTAACATAAGACAAATTTATTTCATGTCATAACTCAGTATCAATGGGCAGAAGAGACTGTCCATGCAGTTGTTCAGAGTCAGGCTCATTCCACGTGGTGATATCTCCATCTTCAACAACAGTCTCCAAGGTCATTGCAAAAGGAGGGAGTGAGAATGGAAACTCAGGAGGTGAGATGTTACGGCTCATGCCCAGGAGTGTTATGCATCACTTCCACCCATTTTCCACTGGCTGGGATGGAGCTGTATGGACTCAGTGGTGTCTGAGGGCCCCTCCCTACCCAATCCAGGGCACAGGGCAGTTTCCTCTCCCAAATGGACTTTGGGTTTCATTCCTAAAAATCCTTATAAGCTAGGGAACTATAGTGCGCTCCTTTCTCTGAAAGGAGGAAATTGTCTCAGTTCCAGGACTAGGTGGTCATTCGTCACAGATTCTAAAGCAAAGGTCTCTATTGTGTGTACACGTGTGTGTGTGTGTGAGAGAGAGGGGAGTTTTGTGGGGAGGATGTATGTATTTTAAAAAATGTCACCAACACATTTTCTGATACACTGTTCTAACACTGCCTGGTTTATGCATTTTGAAAGATGCACTTCTGGGGTGCATCTAATGTCTATTATTCACCTACAAGGTGTCAATCCAACACACACACACACACACACACACACACACACACACACACACTACACACAAAACAGTTTGAAGTATTGCCCCAGACTAAGGAGATTGCTAAACATGACTACATAATGAAAACTTAAGGCAAGATGAAAATTTGTTAGAAGATTGTATTTGGTTTCTCTTGCAGCTGTAACTAATTACCACAAACTCAGCACCTCCAAACAACACAAAGTTTTGTTGTCTTAGAATTCCAGAGGTCGACAGTCTGAAATGGATGTCACCAGGCTAAAATCACAGTGTCACATAAGTTGCGTCCCTTTCTAGAGGCTAGGAGACAATCCGCTTTCTTGCCTTTTCCAGCTTCTAGTGCTGACCACAGTGCTTGGCTCTCAGACCTTGTCTTCCATCTTCAAAACCAGCAGTCAGTGGTTGAATATTTCTCATGATGCCATCTCTCTCTTTCTGACCTTCTTGTCTCCCTCTTCCCTATTTAATCCCCATGTGATTATATTGGGCCATGTGGATAATCCAGGATAATTTCCTTGAGGTCAGCTGATTCACAAGCTTAATTCCATCTGTAATGTTAATTCCCCCTTGCCATGTAACATAACATATGCATAGATTCCAGAGATTAACACATGGACATCTTTTTTTTTTTTTTTCAACGTTTATTTATTTTTGGGACAGAGAGAGACAGAGCATGAACGGGGGAGGGGCAGAGAGAGAGGGAGACACAGAATCGGAAACAGGCTCCAGGCTCTGAGCCATCAGCCCAGAGCCCGACGCGGGGCTCGAACTCCCGGACCACGAGATCGTGACCTGGCTGAAGTCGGACGCTTAACCGACTGCGCCACCCAGGCGCCCCAACACATGGACATCTTAAGGGGTCATTATTCTGCCTATCACAAACACCAAGAGATGGGGAGTGAAAACTGGCAGGAGATAGCATTTTAAGTTAAGTATTAGATAATGAAGTTATATAGTCCATTCACACATTTATTTATGTAGGAAATGTATCTTGTGTTCCTGCTCTGCATTTGGGATTGAGCCAGGCTCTAAGGATAGAAGTATGAAAAGGAAAACAAAACAAAAACAAACAAACAAACGAAGACAACCCTGTTTCCTTTTTTCATGGACCAGGCTAGGGGTGGGAGTCTGGAATGAAAGAGGACCAGGGAGAGAGAACATACATGATTGGCCACTCTGTGTATCCAAATAATTAAAAATAGCATTCAGAGTTGTGGAAGAGAGGGACAGATTCTGGGGCCTGGGAGGATTAGGAGATGGAGCTGGGGACAGAACCCACAGCCAGACCAGGGGCTTTGTAAATGATGTTGAGGTGTTGGCCCCTTATCCTGATGGTAATTGAGAACTAGAGGTTTGGGGAGCTAGAGTTCTCTTGTATAACAGTTACTGTGTGGGGCCACACCAGGAGAAGGGTGATGGCACTGAAAAGGGGGGTGGGGAAAGGATAGGTATGAGACAGATTTCAAAACATAACAGGGACTGGCTGGAAATGCTGACTGAAGATGGTGTTAGACTCAATGACTCTGAGATGTTGTCCTTGGTGACAAAGCAAAAAGAAGGTGAGCTTGAAGTGGGGCTGAGATGTGTGGCAAGTGGGGCATTCTGAAAGACGACCAAAAACATGTAGCTCTCGCCAGAGGGTGTTTTGATAGAGTTTGGCAAATCTCAAAGGAAAATATTAGTTAAAAAAAACCCTGAAACTATCTGTGGTCAATATAATTGCCACCTTTCTTGTTTTTTTTTTTTTTTTTTAATTTTTTTTTCAACGTTTATTTATTTTTGGGACAGAGAGAGAGAGAGAGCATGAACGGTGGATGGGCAGAGAGAGAGGGAGACACAGAATCGGAAACAGGCTCCAGGCTCTGAGCCATCAGCCCAGAGCCCGACGCGGGGCTCGAACTCACAGACCGCGAGATCGTGACCTGGCTGAAGTCGGACGCTTAACCGACTGCGCCACCCAGGCGCTCCTCTTATTGTTTTTTTATCAAACGTTAGTAATATGGATTTCATATGATTTGCAGATCAAGTTGAAGGTGAATATAATAACAAACTTACTTCCCTTATAAGAAGATGCAAGGATTTTCTTTTTCTTTCTATGTCCAACGTAAAGGTTCGGCAGTGGGGAAATCAGTTCATCCCACTAGGCAAACTGACAGGGGACGTCTTATGAAAATCTATTTACAGTCTTACGTCTTTAGCCCCATAACGGTAAAGCAGCAGGTGCACCTCTGGAGGATTTTACACTTCAGCAATTCATTATGTCACAGGTTGTTCTTGGTGTGAAATTCCTCTGATGAAGAAGCGCTGACAGAGGCAGGAGAATGAAGTAATTCTCTTCTCCTCCCCGCTAAACAAGTCATACTTAATGTTTCTTCAAGGTCAAGTTCAATTGAAAATAGGACAGGGTGATAGCTCCTTAGATTTGTACTAATAACTGGGTGTTCTCAGCAGAAGCCTTTTGGCAGGAGAGCAAAGTTAACTTATCAAAATGCTTAAGAAAGCAAAATTGCCTGCCAGGTAGGAGATCCAGAAGTTTCAGGGCCCGGCAGAGCTAGATTTCTCTTTCTTTTCCACTAATAAGAATGAGCCTGATGCTCAAATAGTAACACCGTGGAAAGTATGATCTCAGATGCAGAGCAAAAATGTCCTTCCTGGGCTTTTGTAATTTTATTTTGGGTGCCACCTTTCAAATGGCTTTAGGACGTTTAAGAAAAATTATGAGAGAGGCCAGGGCTTTTCAGCCTGATGGCTGTTGTTTGAGTGACACCTCACGGCATATATTCAAAGGACCAAGTGGCTCCTCCATTAACTTTCCTCCACCAACCCTTCAATCATTCTAGTCACCTGTTGTGACCTGTTAGTCAAAGCCTGGAAGATTTGGAAAATTGATCCTGGCTGCCTGTAGTTTCAAGAGCATGTACATATATTCACTTTAACTTGCGGGTGTCAGACAGGGACTCACATTTTCACAACTGGTCATGATTCTCAAAAAGTATAGCATGTTTAAGAAAATAGGGTTGGGCGTCAGCTCTGGGTTCAAGCCTCAGCTCCCCGCTTTCCCAGATGTGTCTTCTTGGGAAAGTTACTTAACCACTCAACCCCAATTTCTTAACCAGAAAAATCAGGGCAAGAGTGGTGTTGACTTCGTGGTGTGTTTGTGAAGATTGAAATGAGATGAGACGGGCAAAACATTTCACCCAGGGACTGACACATAGTGAGATCTAAACCGGAGGCAGTTATTCCAATATAATCACGAGCTACAAAGAGAGAAAGATGAAAAGCGACTCTCAAGTTTTGAAAGAAATATTTGAAGATTTTCTTCTGCTTTCATAGCCCCTGATTGTTTTATAATATGAAACCAAATGTCCTTCTATAATAAGTACAGCATCAAACCCTATTAATGCATTAATAGCGAATGTAGATCTAAAAAGAAATAAATGAAAAGAGGGGATATGGATGAAAAAATGATGTGTGAGAAAGAACTTTCCTGGTAGATGTTAGGATGTTCAAAGAGCACAGAGAAAAAGCCTTTTTGGCTTTGAAGTGCTGAACTAATTAGATCTGCATATTAGATCTAGAGAAAAGGTGGAACTCATAAAAGGGAGCATCATTCCAAGACATTCAGAGGAAAGAACCATATGTAAGAGGGCCCAAAAGTTCAGCATTAGTCCTCAAAAAGTGAGTGGCAAAGAAAATAAAATTTTTTTTTTTTTTTCTGGCTCCAGGTCAGTTTCTACCTCACAAAGGAACCATCACATACTACATTCCAAAGTTTTTGCCCGCTCTTCCCTCTGAAGGTCCATGGCCCTTGGACATTGTCATTTAATTTGAAATTTTATTTTGTTTTAATATTTGACTCAGGTTGTTTTGATTTAGGTGACTAGGCTGCCCATATTTGATTCTCTGCCACTCTCATGGGCTTGATCATGTACACATTTCCCAGTATTTTTATTTACACATATCTGTGTGTGTATATGGGGTGTGTATATAGTATACACACGAATAATATATATATTACGTATATTATGTATATGTAATATATATATATATACTTGTGTATATATATATACGTATTATATAATACGTATACACACACATGTGTGTATATATATATATATACGTATTATATAATACGTGTGTGTATTATATAATACGTATATATATATACGTGTGTGTGTGTATATATATATGTATATATATTATATGTGTAAATACACACACACACATATTACACTTCCACAGAAGTAATTCAGGCTCAGGGAGTTTCAGGGGTCTGGGGAGGTCATGTTGCCATGCTTTCTCTGTCATCAGCTATCAACTGGATGTTCATCTCCCACTACTCTGTCCGGCCCCTAAACTGACCCAAGGCCCCAGGCTCCTCTCTTCACTGGTCTGTGACTTACTGATTTCTCTTATGTCTGAATGGTTCCCAGAATGCTCCCTCCACATCCTCGCCTTTTCTTCAACCTGGCTTTTCTGTGAAAACAGGGCAGTCTCAAATAAAGATTCTAGTTCTTTCTCGCATCATAGGTCAAGGTCAGAAAGTGGTGTAGATGTATCCTTGACTGCTGCTTCCAAGCTTCTTCTTTCCTTCTTCAGAACAAACAACAACCCCCCCCCCCCACAAAGACCCCCTTCCTTTGAAATTGAGTGCATTCAATATTCTATCTCCTTTTTTATCCTTGCTGCTGACTACTAGCAAGAGACTCCTTGTCTCTCCTCCCTTCCAATGGAGGCTTTAATTCCTGGTTTTTATCTCCACCTCTAGTCCTGTCAACAGTTATGATAGCACAATAATCCTATGCTTCACAGTGGGAGAAAGTTAGCTAAGGATGATCTGGCCATGAAACAGCTTTGTAGCTAGAGGTCAGGGACAATGTTACAGTGATTTGGGTGAACTCAACACTTCAAATAGGAACAAAGAATCTTGGTGGATATCAGGATGTTTTCCATAATTACTGAGTCACACCCCTTATGCCCGTACACTATTTAAATCCCAGCCCATCTGAGAAATCAAATGTAAGCATTAGGAAAAGAGTAAGAATCAGAACTGACTAACAGTAAGCTCCCCTCACTTAGTGGAGTGGGGTCCTAGAGCAGAGATTACGTTCTGCTGTAGAAGATTATAGGAAGTTGCGTTTCCTGTACAACAATGCCGTGAGATGAGATTTGTACCCACCTAATTCACTTTCCACTTTTTATTTTTAAAGTCCTTTGTTTTGGTTTTGTTCGGTTTTGTTTTGTTTTTTTGAGAGAGAGAGAGAGAGAGAGAGAGAGAGAGAGAGAATCCCAAGCAGACTGCACGCTAAGCATCGACATGGGGATCAATCTCACGACCGTGAAATCATGACCTGAGTTGAAATCAAGAGTCAGAAGCTAATCTGACTGAGCCACCCTGGCATGTCTTCATGTTTCCACCTTTTAAAATGACCACTTCATACTTTCTTCTCCTCAAACTTCCATGTCTCCTTCTGTCTTTTCTGCACACTCTCACTGAGGAAATATAAACCCAAAGAGAAATTTCCTTATATTTTGAGCCAGATCTACACTTAACATATTTTTGTGCTCATGTTCCTAGTTGTTCCCGCGCCTTTACAACGTGTGAAATGCCTCTGTGTCTATTTTCTTTTCAATGACATGGCATTGGAGTTGTACTCACTCTTTTTGGGCATCATCGCCTTCTCCCTTTCTCCTGGAGATTCCCCATCGGCATAAAACTTGGTATTTATATATCCTGCTTCCCAGATTGCACCCCACCTTGAGCTACCACCTCCTTTCTCTGCTCTTTGTCACAGTAAAAGATATTGAATGGCCTTGTTTCCCTATATGAAAATATGTTTTCATATTTTCCAGTGACTTCCGCGTTGCCAGATGTTGCAATAAACATGGTTCTCTCTTCATTCCATTCAAGATTTTAAACTGCATGACACCGAAACAGAAATCCCTTTTCTTCTCTTGGCTTTGCCTTTTGGCATCTCACTCCTCTTGTTTTCCACACATATCTCACCAATGATCTTTTTTCACTTTCCTTTTCTGGAAACTCCTCCTTTGCCCAGTTATTTAATATTAAGAAAAAAAGAGTATGTTAACCATCAAGATAAAACTGTCAGGTGGATTTCCACTATATTTAGAATAATATCCATACTCCTTAAGGTATCTTTTTAAAAACTATTTATTTATTTATTTATGTATTTAGAGTGTGCATAAACAGGGGAGGAGGAGAGAGAGAGAGAGAGAAACGGAGAGAGAGAATCCCAAGCAGGCTCCATGCTGTCAGCTCAGAGCCCGATGTAGGGCTAGATCCCACAAACCATGAGATCATGACCTGAACCGAAATCAAGAGTCAGAGACTTAACCTACTGAGCCACCCAGGTGCCCCTCCTTAAGGTATCTTCCCCAACATTTATGACATCATTTTTCTTCTGCTCCCTCTGCTCCAGCAATGCTGGCATTGCTACCCCAGAGTCTTTGCCCCTGCCATTCTCTTTGGCTGTAACTTTCTTCCCTGATATTTTGTGTGACTGGTTCCCTCAGAGGCCAGGTCAATTTTTATCTTCACAGAGAGGACTTTCCCAGTTCCTTTCCAAATTCCTCTCTCGCACCACTCCATTTCCATTTGGAGGATTATGATGATTACTTGTTTTTGAAATACATTTCCTCACTTAATGTCTCTCTCCCTCCTTGGATCTAAGCTTGATGAGGGAAGAGACCTGTCTTATTTTTTCATTGCTGCATCCCAACTGTCTGGCAGTGTCTGACACATAGTAGGTACTCATTAAATAAATATTTACTGAAGAATGAATGAAGTAGGTGATATCAGAACTGACATTAAAACTAGGTTTAGGAGGAAAGGGGAGGGGTGGTGCCCGGGTGGCTCAGTTGGTTAAGCGTCCGACTCTTGCTTGATTCTGGCTCAAGTCATGGCTCGGGTCATGATCTCATGGTCGTGAGATCGAGCCCTGTGTTGGGCTCTGTGTTGTACATGGAGCCTGCTTAAGATTCTCTCTCTCTCTCTCTCTCTCTCTCTCTCTCCCTCTCCCTCTGCCCCTCCCCTGTTTGCACTCTCACACTCTCTCTCTTTTTCAACCCCCCCCCCCAAAAAAAAAACCTAGGTTTAGGGATTCCAACTCCCATGCTTGCTTTGAATACTAAACTATAATAATTTTACTAATGTAATTCTTGGATCATAGACTTTTTTTGATCTTCACGGGAAGCTGTTACCACTTTTTGGAGTGGGGGTAGTCAAAACAATTAGGTTCAAGGTCTCAAACTTGACGTTTTTGCTTTCCAGTCCTACTGCTTTCCTACTAATTTGCAGTAGGTGGGTCAGTGTGTGAGAGTTACAGAGCTGGGGGTTAATGAGCAGCTCCCATCTGTGCAAAACAGTCTAGCATTGGACCCAGTAGGAGTTTGAGAAATCATTTTACCAAATGGTTCAAGCCAATATCTTGAAACACTACAAAATCAGGGATTGTGTCCTGTACATCTACCAACTCCCTTTCTCCCCCCCCACCAGAGGACCATGTCAGGTAGGTCTTTGGAGGGTGTCCCACAAGAATACTCCATCCTTCCCCCTTTCTGTGCTCTTCCCAGTCCTCATGGCTTCCCTATAGTTCTTTCTTTTATCCTTGTTCCCACCGTTCTCTGTTCCCACCTCCCATGGCTTTCTCATAAGACAAAAAGCCTCTCAATCCAGTCTGGGGTCCTGCACACTCCATTCTTAACTGTCTCAACTCCAATTGACCACAGGCTGGGGGAAGGGAGAACTGGGCTGTTAGAGAATGACTGGGTGTGGGCACTCACACCACCAGCTGGCATGTACCTGCTCCTTCAGTCCTGAAACTGTCTAGAATTCTGTGGCAAAAATCAATGTGTTTCTCATTGGTTGTCTTCCAGTCTTGGTTTGCCATCTTTTTTGTCTCCTAAATCGGCTCTCAGATTTCCACCTGGTTTTAAGCTTCCCAAATTTTGTCGATATTCCTATCTGCTGCTGTTGCCTGTCTAGTCCCACTTGCCCTTATGGGTATATGGCTTCTTTATACTTTAAATGTCTTCTTTATTTGATTTTAGGGTTCGTGAGGAAAAATTAATAAACCGGTATGGTAAACATGCCTTGTTTAATCTGAAGTGTGATCTTTTATTGTCTCTGATCTTCTTTATGAGTTCATGCCTTCCTGCAAAGCAGTACACGTTGACTCAACAGGTCAGTCTTTTCTGATTAAAACAGCCTATTGGGGTCGAAAGTCTAGTAATTTAAATATAACTCCTTATCGTCCTCATAAGTGAAGTCATATATTTGTCTTTCTCTGACCAATTTCACTGCGGATAATACCCTCTAGTTCCATCTACGTAATTGCATTGTTGCACTATATGCTAATTTGGATGTAAATTAAAAAAAAAAATTAAAAAAGATTTAAAAAATTAAAAAAAATAAATATAACTCCTTATCAGTGTTCGCTTGAATAATCTCTTTGGGATCATTTGGTTTCTTTTGGTTAGGTGCTCAGGGTTTGAGATGTTTCTCTCTCTCCTTCCTGGCAGTGTGGCCTGTGAGTATATGGCGGGAGAAGGGACTTTGGATTCACACAGTGTCATTGGATCCTCTTGGATCCTTGCAAGGGAGCAACCGTTCTGGTTTGGCTCTTGGACTGGTGATTGTTGTGGTGCAAATCGTCCCATCTGATACCGACTGCCGAAGACTGTGGTCCTGGCCACTTGCTACAAGTAGTGAATCCTGTATGTCATTTGGGCCTAATTTCCAGGTTCCATCAGCCCACTGGCTCTCTCAGTGTCTCCTTACCTCATCCTCATGGCCCTCAGCAGCTTCTCTGTCTCTACATGCCCCGGGCAGGCTGTGGGGAACAAGAAGTTTATTTCCCTCGTCATTTTCCTGAGCTGCTCTGCCGTGCGATAGTGCCTCATATTGGCTTTGAGTCAACCATCCCAGCAAGCTCTTCCAAGGTTTCAAAGTAGAACAGAGAAAAAACTCCTTTGCTTTCAGTTTTCCCCAAGCCTATATAAAATGCTTTTCCCAACTGGGATTCCGGTACAAAGAAGAAGAATTGAGACACATGTTTCCCTGACCTTCCTTAACTTTTGCTTCTCTTCACGCTCCAATTAGCCTAGAAAGAACAGGTTTCCCCTGATTCTACTTTCTGACAGGGTATTTCCCCTTTGTCCCAATTCTTTCTTGGGAACAGTAAGCTTCATGGCTTTGCCTGAGGGTGAAAAAGTATTGACTTGAAACTATGTGATAACAACTTCTGTCAGTTTTGGCTTTGATATAGGTGACACAGAGCAGGTGGTAATCATGGATCATTGGGTCAAAAAGCAAAACAAAAATGTATAAACAAAGAACATTATCACTTTCACAAATGTTTAGACTCAAAACACATCTTGAAGTATTTTGGGAAGGAGAAGAATTTAAATAAGTGGAAAATGTTCCAGAAGATAAGAAGATACATAAAAAATGGAGACAGCCAATGAAAAGATCCTAAATAATGGAAAGGAAATATGAATTATATATGTTCTAATTGTGTAACTTCTATTGTCTTGACAATAGGCAAGTCACTTAATTTCTTTGAGCCAAGTAATTCCATTTATAAAGAGTAAAAGGCTACCTGGGGTGCCTGGGTGGCTCAGTCCGTTGAGCGACCGACTTCGGTTCAGGTCATGATCTCACGGTTTGTGAGTTCTAGCTCCGCGTCCATCTCTGTGCTGACAGCTCAGAGCCTGGAGCCTACTTTGGATTCTGTCTCCCTCTCTCTCTGCCCCTCACTCACTCATACTCTGTCTCTGTCTCAGAAATAAATAAACATTAAAAAAAAAAAAAAGTAAAACACTACCCTGATGGCCTCCAGAGTGTTTTTAAATACTGGTATTATGCCTTTTATGGTTTCAGATATTATTATAGTGTAATGGCGTGCTGGTTATTTATTACTGCATAACAACCACTCCAAAACTTAGTGGTTTAAAAAACAATAATTTATTTTTTCTCAAGAATCCACCATCTGGGCTTGCATCCATGGAGAAAGCTTATTTTTGGCTCCAGCTGCATCATCTGAGTTGGCTTGACAGGTTTAATGCAAAGATTAAGTTGAAAGAAAGGAAAATTCAAACTGAACTTTTGGAATTACTTAAATTATTACCCATCACAACAATTGATAACATATTTTATTTCCTGGTAACTGATAGCCAGTAAAATCAGACAATCTGTAATTTAATCAATGAGAGGCTTCAACTCCCATATTTCCACAAGACAGTGATATTTGGAGTTTGGCTTATGTCTTCAAGATACTGAGGAAAAATTGTTCGATAATTAGTAGAATGTTGGTATTAAATAAGAGTCTTTATCTCCTAACCCTTTGAACCTATGAGAAGAGTTAACAAATTCAAGCAGTAATGAAGTTCAATATACTTGGTTTTCTCAAGGTTGAGGCTGGAATGAACAGAGCAGGAAAGACAGAAGGAAAATCGATTGAATGCATACAAGTTCAAAGCTCAACAGGAATAGATTTTCCACATAATGGAATTTTTTATAAGCCCTTTCTCAGGAATAGGAGAAAGAATAAAATAGTAATAATGACAATGGCTTATTCAACAGTTACAATATAAACTCTGTATTAAGACTTTCACATTAGGGGGTGCCTGGGTGGCTCAGCCAGTTAAATATCTGACCCTTGATTTTGGCTATGATGATCTCATGGTTTGTGAGATCAAGTCTCACATTGAGCTCTGTGCTGACAGCATGGAACCTGCTTGGGATTCTCTCTCCCTCTCTGCCCTTCCCCTACTCACCACTGTGCTTTCTCTCTCTCTCTCTCAATAAATAAATAAACTAAATAAAAGTTAAAAAAAGACTTTCACATCAATTATTTTGAACCAACTTATGACCATCAGTATGAATATAGGGAACACATTTGATGAACAAGTGAATAAACAAATAGTAGATATTAATCTCTCCATATATATTGTTGAAACATTGCATTCACATTTTAAGAGATTAGGAAACCGAAGCAATGAGAGATTAAACATCTCTCCTAAGTTTACACTCAAAGAGGTGAATGGCAGATGTAAGATTTGAAATGAATCCAGATAGAAGTGTGACCGCTTTTTGAAAGTTTGTGTTATGCCACTTTGCTTTTTTTCCCCTTTCTTTACACCACTTTGCTTTTATGAAAGATTTACAATAGTACCTGCCCCACTGTCTGCAAGAAATCCTTAGGGGATGTTTGCCTTTAGAAAAAAGTGCAAAAAGTGGAAATAGCATCCAGGGTTTGTTCTGCATTTGTTTGTTCAGCGTTTGTTCTGTACCCTGAGCAGAGAGAGTGGCCCTGCCAAGCTCCTTCCCTGGGAACCACACCCAGCATTTCGGCATCAAGGCATCACAGCCTAGAACTGTGTCTGTGAGCATCCGTGCTTTAGCTCCATTTAGTTTGTGTACCCTTGAGCAAGATGTGTCCTAAGGGATCAGGAAAGCCCCAGAGATGTTATTTATGGGGTCTGAGAATGCTCACAAATTTTTCTATATACATTAATGGTAACTGCTTCTTTGCTTTATGCCACTTTGGCTTATGAAAGCTTTCATAGAATGTTCTACTATCATATGGTAGGGGAGGCCCGCATTTCAAATTTCAAGCTTCATCCACCTAATATGTAGGCTATTCCTAGATAGCACACTGCCGCAGAGGGTTAAGTATTGGAAATATGGAAGTGAGAGATGCTGAAAAAAGAAAACTTCTGTGAGGCAAATTTTCAGTGTTATTCAGTAGCATGTGATAAAGTAAACACACATTTCTTGTGAGAGTTACTTATAAACGTCCAATTGCCCTGCAAGGTGGGTCGTCCCTGATGGCCGGGACGTTCTCCATGTGTCTGTGCTTGAGGGAAAGCAGATGAGTTTGGGGGACGTGGCATAGAGATGCATCATTGCTCTCTATGACAAAGAAGCAAAAGATTGAAAAGGCCTCAGGGGAGACCACAATTTGGGATGGGGGCCCCCTCGGGGAATGGCTGAGGAAAAAACCCCTCCAGGTGAGCAGCTCTAATATTGCTCAGGGCGTCACAGGGTTATGGGCTATGAACGGTGTGAGTGTCAAACAGTCTTCACCCCCTTTTCTAAATCTCCCCTCGGTCCTGTTACTCATTAATGTTTGGGATGCAAGTAGATTTTGTTTCTTCTGAGGAATGGAAAATGCGGTGAGTCCTACTTCACACTTGGTCTGAGAGGGGACAAAGGAAACATGCGGGGGCGGCTGACATCCAGGAAATACTTGGCTTTACGTTGAGGGACAGATGACGGCCAGGGCACTAGATTCTGTGGTAGCCTGAGGGAAATATCCCTCAGACCACAAGATTTCCTTACCTTTGAATCCAAGCTCACCGAAGACAACTCTTTCTTTAGAGGTGTCTCTCTCTCTCTGCCAGGGGGCAAGGTGGTGAGGGTGGAGAGGGGGATCAGTGTCAGTGGCTACACCAGGGTTGCCCTAACTGGATCCTAACTGCAGACGATTGTCCAGACTCTCCCTGTGAGAAGAGTCCCAGACTCCACGTGTTCTTGTAAATCTCTCTTTCTCTCTCCTTGTAACTTTGCCTGGAAGTGCGACACACATATCTCAATCTCCTTTGGTAACTGAACCTTCTGCTATGCTCAATACAATAGCAAATGAGACAAAACAGGTCTCTCTCCTCAGAATATATGGTCTAGTCCAGAAACATTTTCTATGAAGTCTTTTCCACGGCCCACCTCCAAGCAGGTATAATTGAACATTTTTTTTTCCTTAGTACTCTTCCTTACTTTGTGCAGACATTAGCCAAATATATATTATTCCTCTTAGTGCTTTTGGAAAGAAAGCATGTTGGACTCCCTCTGGTAACATGTATGCTACTTAGGGCAGAGTGTTCATATCTTATCCCAGAGCCTATCATGAAGTAGGTGCTCAGTTAATGACTGACGAGTGTAAAGGGCTGAAGGAAGAGCGGACGAACATTTCAGGGTGGTAACTCCATGGACCAGGGGAAAAAGGAGCAGTTCTGGAAGCTGGCCTACTGGTGGTTGTAGTATGTCTCCACATCCTACAGCCCCACTGTGGCCAGGAAAGCCGCAGAGGGGCTCTGATGGAAATGTCTGAAATCGCAATAGAGTGTCTCTAGGGTATGAAGTCTGTAATGACGTATGTACATCACCTGGTTAAGCTTCACTGAGAAATAAAATTCCAGGCAGCAGACACGAAGAAAGAAGTAAAAGAATGTTGAGTTCTAGGCGCATAATTATTAATAACCTATTTTTATTTGTGAGGAGCAAGAAATTCAGAGAGGTTAGGCAACTTGCCAAATATCCCATGACTTGCAAATTACAGAGTCAGGATACGCTCCGAGGTCTGGGAGAATCAGAAGGCCAACATGGGCAAGGCCTGTAATGAGAAGCTTTTCACATATGAGATAGGAGATGACCTCCTTCAGTATCTCAGAACAAATCCCACTTCAGATCCCACCTTTTCTGTTTTAGATGCAGCGGGCATGATATGTAACAACTATTCCCGTGAAGAAGATGGCAAGGGGCCCATAATTCAGTAGTGCTTCACGGAGAATTGGCCGAATGTGCTGTGATTTTGTAAACGTATATTAGAAATAGAAGGTGAGATTTCCCTAGTGCTCGCTTTCTTCTACAGCCCTGGACCTTATGAAGCGTTTGTTCAAATCAGGAATTAACACCCCGAACATGGAAGGATGGGTGAGGACGTCCAGTAAACTCTGGCTGCCTGAATAAATGAATGACTCACTCCTGATAGCGCTGCGGGCACTGAAACTGCTCTCAGGTCAGTCTTTGAAGGTCGTGACATAGGATCTGAGTCAGGGAAGCTGGCAGGGAATAGCTTCTCTCCTGTGGCTAGTGTTGGCTTCTCAAGAAATTAGGAGCTCACTGTAGCGTGGCTACCCAGGGCTTTCCCTGCCCCATTTCCTATCAGTAAATCACAGAGGAGTGGGTTCCCAGAGTCTCGTCAGTATGAAGGTAACTGAAGAGCTGCTGAGAAGTACTAAGGCTCTGCTCAGGTGGTAACGTACCGTGCCTGTACTCATAGTGCGATGCGGCAGCTGAGACAGCTAATGTAACGTCAGGCTGCATCAATGGCCCCTAATAAATGGCCCCTCTTACTGTGTAATAAATGGTTCGTCATACCGCAGCTGAATTCTGTGTCCAGTCACTGATGAGCGGGGACATGTTCAAACAGGCAAACCAGCATAATGAGACACCAGCAAATAATGTCCTCTGAGCAGCATTAGAAAGGGCTGGTGATTTCATTTTATTTCTCTGGAAGGGAAGAATCCTCAGGGGAGCAAGAAAAATCTCTCCAAACAGTTGAGGATCTGTTATGTGAAAGATTGGGTAGGTTTCTTCTGATTGGGCCAAAGGCAGACATAGATATTAGATCAAAGTAAAGAGAAGCTTTCTAACAATGATCTAAAGATAGAAGGTGTTGGCTCACAAGGGGCGCATTATAAAAAGTGTGTGAGCAGAGGCTAGATGTTTGCAGAAAGGATGGCAAGTGTGGGTAGGAAGTCGGGCAATCAATAGTGTGGAGTGGCTTGTGTGGAGTGTCAAATGACCAGAGAAAATGGTCTCTCTTTTTGGCATAGTTCAGTCAGAAAGAGTTAAACTAACATACGATAGTTTTCATTTGCCAAAGTTGCAGAGACCATACCTGTAGGGACCAAAGAGGGAAGGAGCCTCAGATATCATTAACGTAATCCACTCATTTTTGAGACAAGGCCAGCCATTGTCTTTCTACCACATCGGGGCAGAATGAAGGAGATTCTCTGTGTTTTCATCTACCGATGGTTTTCAGATTTTTTCAGGGGGCTTGAGGGCTTGGAAGCAGAGTGGTAGGTGTGACAGGTTCCTGGCCTCAGAGCTGCTGTGCTCATCTGCGCCATGGACGTGGTGTTTGCATTGATCTTTGAAGTGAGGCTTCCACAACTCAAAGTTCAGGAACCTTGGTTGATGCCAATAGCATCTCTTTCTCCCACGGTCCTCATGACAGCGGAGATGAAACTCACTCTCTGTCTCTAGAAATGCCATCGGTTGCTTTTTCAAGTAACTACAACTAGCACCACGAGAACTGCCCGAGAGTGAACAAGTGGGACGGATTTTGGGCTTACTGGCTCACGTCTATTATTTTCCTCCTAATTTACATCACCACTGTGTGTCACTGCTGTATTTTTCTTGAGGCGCGGATGCTGCTTTCTCTAAGTGTTCATCTAATTGCTTCCAATCTTTCCTCTCATTCTTGAGCCTTTCAATGGGTCCTCAACTTTTTGGGGAATGAAAATGGCCAACCTTTCATTTCAGTGGGATATAAAAACTATTTGCGTCTCTCAATTTCGTACTGCGTGTCCTCTCAAATAGCCCTGGCCTGTTTATTTCTTATAAATACTAAACATGTAGTCTCAACTTGCTTTCTCATACCTGTGTTGAGCTCTGTTGGCTTATCTACTGTTTTTATGTTTCTGCCAACCCCCCCACCTCCCAACCCAGGTTTCTGGTAGATTTCCCCGTGTGTTTCTCTACCAAATTCATTTGAGTTCTTTAATGCTTGCATCCTTAACATCTTTATGCCTCTATTTCTTGACTTTCTTCCCTTGTGAGATTCAGGAACACTGACTGCTTTATTATCAGTTGCAGTTGGGTTTATCAGTTGTTCTGAATCAATAATGAAGCCTTAAAGTGATGTTTGACTCTAGGGGCTGTAGATGACACCTCCCTTCAGCAAGATTCATTTCTGTTGATTTGGTGATGCAGTCAGGCTTGCAACCATGAGAATGTGCAGAGCCCTAGCAATTTGCAAGTATGATGTTGGCAATATTATCTTGCAAGTTTTCTGCAAGTCTGACTGTAGGGGCATAATTGCTTTTATGTTCATTTTCTCTTTCATCCTGATTTTGATAGTTTCTGTCAATGTGTGGTCCTCATAGCCTACCATTTTATTATTAATTAAGTAATTAATACTGAAGTCTAGTTGACACACAGCGTTGTATTAGTTTCAGGCATACAACATAATGATTTGACAAGTTTATACATTATGCTGTGCTCACAAGTATAGCTACCATCTGTCACCATAAAAGGCTATTACAATACCACTGACTATATTCCCTATACTGTGCTGTCATAGACTCTAAGTCTAAAGTTCTCTTTTGGCCAGCAAAAGAGCAGATGCAGGATTAAAATGAGAGACTGGGAAAAGACAAGAGCCCCGAATAAGGGTCGTTGCCCCATATTTATTCAGATCAGAAGGCTTAGAAACGTGTTGGGCACAAAGAGACAAAGAAACCGTGAACATTAACTTGGGGACGTGACAGGGGGAGAGGGGGTTTTGAAGATATACAGTGTTTGGGTCAATATATTACATTTCTTTATGTTTGAGAGGCAGAGAGAGACATAGTGTGAGTGGGGGAGGGGCAGAGAGAGGGAGACAGAATCTGAAGGAGGCTCCAGGCTCCAGGCTCTGAGCTGTCAGCACAGAGCCTGACACGGGGTGAGATCATGACGTGAGCTGAAGTCAGATGCTCAACCGACTGAGCCCAGGAGCCCAGGAGCCCTGGGGTTTGGGTCGACAAAAAACAAAATCTGGGCACCGGGCAGATGGGCAGATGGTTGTTAACAGCAGACAGGAGGCACCGTGCCTGTTTATCTCTGCCGGCCTAGGGGATGAGACAGATAAGGGGGAATAACCTCAGGGTTAACAAGGCACCTTTTCTTTTGTTAATCCTCTCTGCTCTGGGGTTGCTTTGCCTGCAGCGCAGTGGTCCATAGTCCAATTCACCAATTTACCTACCCTGGCCCTATTCTCCTGTGAAAACAGGTTTTCTGCTATAGTACTAAATTGGGGTACTTCTATCCTGAACATCTAATCTTGTTAGTCCTATGTATTGGGCACCTTTGCACCATTTCTATTTCAGGCCTTTGCCTCTCCCTCCCTATTTTTGGGGGTTGTACACCCCTCCCTATTTTGGGGTGCCTTTGCATCTCCCTCATCCTGGCACCTTTGTGCCTCCCTATTCTCTGGGTATCTTTGCACCCCTCTATTCCTGGAGTGCCAATCTGTTTTACCCAAACTTGGGTGTGACCATTTTATGAGTTTGTATTTCTTTATGCCTTGTTAACCCATTGGTGTAAGCCCGGGGGATTCCTAAGCTTATCCCCCACACTGTGCCTTTTATCCCCATGGCTTATTCATTCCATAATTGGAAGCCTGTATCTCTCACTCTCTTTCACCCATTTTGCCCCCAGCCCCCAACCCTCATGGCTCTTTGGCTCTTTTGTGACATTTGGCTGACATATTTATTAATTTTCTCTTTATTACTAGATGTATATTTCACCAAGCTATAATTGCTACTTTACTGAATAGCAGTTACCAAGATCTTTTTCGACCAAGAGGCTACTTTTTTCCCCTGTGCTACCAACTCTCTAAGGAAAAAGTCCATTGGTCCTGAATAGTAGGTTACCAGCAAGCCCAATTTAGCCTAAGTGCTCACTGTTGGTGATGCATGGGTTATTTAGTGTATCGGGGATGATGTACAGACCCAGAGGTTATAAACTGAGGGTAGAAGTCCAGAAAAATAGATCTGGGCTTCTGGTGGGTGATAGTGGCTTATAGCTTGAGTAGTGTTTTCTATATTAAAATATCTACTTCACAGCCCATTGTAGCATATAATTAAGCCGATCTGGTTATTTTGAGACAGATAACTTGTGTTGAAAATACAATTAAGTGACATAAGAAAAAAAGGAGTTCTGGACTTTGGTAAACAAAGGGGGGGGGGTGAAATGAAACTCTCCCTAAGCTCTCCTTTTAGAACTCTAACACATCATCCCTCCGATATTAAAAACAAAAAAAGGAGGGGCGCCTGGGTGGCGCAGTCGGTTAAGCGTCCGACTTCAGCCGGGTCACGATCTCGCGGTCCGTGAGTTCGAGCCCCGCGTCAGGCTCTGGGCTGATGGCTCAGAGCCTGGAGCCTGTTTCCGATTCTGTGTCTCCCTCTCTCTCTGCCCCTCCCCCATTCATGCTCTGTCTCTCTCTGTCCCAAAAATAAATAAACGTTGAAAAAAAATTAAAAAAAAAAAAAAAAAAAAAAAAGGAACTCTCATTTTTGCTAACCCCTGCTAAGGTGCTAATGAATAAAGAAATAACTAGCCCGTTAAGATTTACCACTATTGATCTACAATGTCATCTTTTCCAGAGACTTTTGCATCTTGATGGGGAATTCTTAAAAGTGGTTACATTTTCAGGGTCAGAAGTCAAAGGAGTGAAAATACAATGGTACCTGGTCCTGAAGTTGATAATTTTGGAGATGGTCTTCTTGACTGTTTCTCCTATGATTTATCTCACACAATTTGTTGCCAGCGAGTCAGTAGGGCAAACTCCTTGGAGGAGAAAAGTTTCAACTAAAAGCTATATCTGATAGTATTTTCCTTTTTAGTTATCTGTTTCATAGGAAGTTTGGCAATGGCAGTGCTATGTGTGCAATTTCATGCTTGTCTTTTCTTACAGTTGCTCTTATTATTTCCTGGAATAGCAGGGATTTGAGATGCAGTGATTATGTTCCTGATAACAGCAAATTTCTTCATTTGGGACTTGGAATGGAATAACTAAGGCTTACAAATGTAGAGATTTGACCACTTTGTTTGAGGAGAGGATGACGATGTTTAAGATAACATGTTAGCCCTTTCCCCAAAATGGGAATAGGTAGGAAAAGTGACTTGTAAATTAATGTTGTTAGGCCTCCCAGATGATCAGCTTTGAATTGCATGGACTTCCTGGTTTTAGCTTTTTCTAATGGTATTCAGATATGCATAAGAGTATTTTGGTTTGTTTTTCCCTGTAATGGAAATTTAAAATAACCCCAAACCGGGTGTGTTGGCTGCATACGGTTTCATTTGCATACCACATAGAGGAGGAGAGAAAACCTGGACAATATTTTTGGCATCTTAATAATATGCCTCCAAGGAAGGAAAGAGCCACACAATTCATTTTCTTTGACAAAACTTTAATTAGAAAACCAGACTCCTCTGATTATAAAAATTACACAAGCTGATAAATCTTGGTAAGTTATAGAGAGAATAATTTTATGAACATTTTATACCTAATAAAAAAGTTAAAATAATTAACAGCATTCATCAGATTAGTTTTGTTTTCACGTGGTTTTCTAATATAAAAAAGCATATAGTCATCAACCTTTATATAAATCCATATATGTTTGTAATAGCTTTTTCATGAGAAGGGACAATATTCGTATTTAAATAATGATATTAATAATTGGTAATGAATCAAAACTGCCAAAAGCTGAAGCATGACAAAAGTTATGATCAAAGTTGCTTAGGGAACTTTTGACTCTTCTGGATCCAGCAAAAATGATCTTTTGGAGAAAACCTAGACACAAGACTTCATATTATTATAGTATTGCCCCACTCGAAAAAAATTCCATGTGACCAGCGTTGCTTCATATTCTGTCACAACAATGACTTTTTCTTTTCTCTCAACAGTTTTGTACCAGAGTGGTGCTAACCATGTGCTGGTGTATTTCTCTGTCTACAGGAAACGGTGTTTGATCAACAGTAAACTGTAAATCTTTTTTCTCCCCAGACCAGTAAGAACAGCTGCATGTTGACAATATAAAGTCTCATCTGAACATGTCGCTTCCGCGGGGGCTAACCCGCGTCCTGCGATACGACATCATTTCAAAATCTCTCGCTTCTTAAAACTTCTGTCCTGGAGCAACGGCAGCATCACATGGACTTCTGATTGCCTTTGGGCAAGATAGGAGAATTCTCGTGTCCAAACAATAAACGAGGAGTCTGGGTAGAAAGTAGTCACATGTAATATCTACATTTGTTTATTGCATTCTAATTTTCTCAATATTGCATTGCAATGCTGACCCAATTTCATACCATCATCGAACCGCTTTAACCACGTTTCAGTGAAAAGTGCGTCTGTGTCTCTGCCACAGTGTCCGAACATAAGAGCTGTAAACTGTTAACAAACGACTTAGTTTCATTTGGGGAATAGCAATGAAAAAGTTGTGAAGTAAATCCTCTAGGAAGGATGGCACTATGCTGAGCACACAGATATTAAACGCACTAATAGTTGCCATTAAATATTCTTTCACAACCTGGTACTCTGACACATCCCAAAGCTAATTTAATGATACAGGTTTTGTAGCAAACTGTAATTAGAAATAATTTGATATCGGTACCTTGAGGACCGAGGATAACACATTTAAGGATGCCATTTGTTTCACATCTCCTACTCAAATCCAAACACAAAGATTGCTGAAACATATTAGATCATTTAGCTTGTAAGCTAAAGAGAGGCAGAACCAGACTGTCGATGGACATTTAAACTTGAGTGCTGTCCATGCAGTCTTATTCCTTCCCTAGAAAGAGTTTTGCTAGAAGTTATACCAAGTGAGAGCCCTGAATGAACACTCCAAAAATTATAGGAGAGGAAGTATTCTCAGGTAGAAATATACTTGATTTTGTAGCAGGCACCCCCAATTTTGGATTAGGAGGCAGACTTAAGAAGAAAACCTGATTTTAGTTGATAAATATTCATCACCTTCTTCCATAAAATAATTTCCTTATGGAGGACGAAGTGATGTAGATGAAATCAAATCGGGTATATTCAGCTTACCTCAATGTCAAGTTCAAGTGGATAAAAATATTAGTAGCAATTTCAGCTGAGAACAAGGCAGAGATGAAACATTAATGGAAATGAAATAGCTATCACATTTCCCAAGCAACTTCGTCTATGAGATTTAAAGAAAACTTTGTATATGCTGAAATCTATGTGGTATAATTAATAAAGCATTTTCTGGCATAAATACTGCAATGCTGCTTCACCAACATAATAAACTATGTTATTTCGGAACAATTCTAATAAAGATAAACTAAGTCATAAACAAAATGCAGTAAGAAATTTGGACAAGCAACAAGCCATCTGAGTCAGAATTTCTGTGGATGGGATTGCACAATAAATCTGTTGATGTTAAAGAAGCTAAAACAAGTTCTAAACTAACAAAAATTTAGAAGATGAGAAATTTCTACCAGAAAGGAAAACAATATAGCAAATATCACAATTGTACAGAAAATGCTTCCTATATTCCTCCCTGAATTAACTTAAACTACAAACTTTCTTAATTCTTTCAGCCATTAGAGGACTAGTTAATGATCTTACAGAACCTGTGACTTAATTACGAGCATCTGTTTTGGAGACTAATAGATGAATCATTAATGTGAGCTTGGAAACAGCAGGTAGAATACCAATAAATTATTCATTTTGGGAGAAGAATGAAATGTTCCCAAGCATCAGATGATAGATTTTACTTATGCTTATGCCAGGCTGGCTTTGGGTGCTCATGTAATCCTAAAATTCCAACTGAAAATGGCTTGGGGAAGTGTGTTTGAGTTTTTTCACTAAGAAGAAATAGCAGAGCAAGTGCTCCCACTCAAATTTGTGGTTGCCATGATGGTCTTTCACATTTTGAGCCGTATTTCTTCTTTCTTTCTCTCTCTTCTTTCCCTTCCTCCCTCCATTCCTCCCTTCCTCCCTTCCTTCCTCTCTCTTTCTTTTCTTCTTTTGTTGTTTTTTTCTCTTTCTTTCTTTCTCTTCTTCTTTCTTTCATCCATTCATTTGTTCGTTCATGCCATTAACAAGTAAGGGCAACCTATGACAGTCTCTGTTGCGTCAAAGGAAATCACAGCTTTTGTTAAAATTTAAGTTATAGATAAATATTTTTAAAAATGAAAGGCTAGATGTTAATATTGCCTGGCAAGGCATTCACAGGTAAGAAATTTCCAATTTATAAGTAAGTCTACCCTGAATTACTTACTAGACCATGAGATACATCCAATGGCTTTACAATTGAAATATCTGAAGCTTTCAAGATTCTCCTGAAATTGGCTCCCACTTTGACCTTATTCTCTCCCTCCCTTCTTTCCTTCCTTCTCCAAATATTTATTGAATGCCTAATGTTTGCCTGGAACTATTCTGGACTATGCAGTTTTAGTAGTTTATAGAACAGAAAAAAAAAATCTGTCCTCATAGAGTTTTCAATCTACTGAGGAGAGACAACAAACAAACAGCAATGGAAGGAAGGAAGGAAGGTAGGAGGCTTACAGTCTGGTTATGGAAGGCCTTTCTAATGACCTGATATTAAGAAGAAATGTCATGAAAAAAATGAAGAAGACTTATGGCTAAGGGTGGGGGGAAAAGAGCCTTCAGGGTGGTGAGAACAGCAAGTACAGGAGGACAAAAGTGATTGTGGCAGGAGAGGAGGTAAGAGAGCAGGAGACAAGGGGCCAAATTTGCTACGGTTTCCGCTTTCCCACATCTCCCACCGGAAGTAATGGTTGTGCAGCGCTGGATGATTTACATGAACAGATCCCGTGCATTCTTCAAGCACGACTTAAGTTGCGTTTCCTTCCTGCAGGGTTCCCCTGATACCCGATTCTTTTAACTCTAAAGGATGAACCATGCAAGTTGTCATCACCCATTTTCTGTGTTTTATCACTTACGATTGTTTCCTCTGTTAGTGTCTTCAAATAGATCCCAAGCAACTTAAGGGTAGAAAGTACGTAAAACATTTTCTCCATCCCTTACGGTGCATAATACTGAGACTCATGGTAATTAAATAAAAGAAATTATGTTAATTAAGAAAAAAATAGAAAAATCCACAACTCAAAAAAATCCAAGGAATGTTGCCATGAAAACAAAAACAAACCTATAGGTTAGAACTCAGTGGATAATACAGATTATCTTCTGGTTTATCTGATGACTTATGTCATCGCCCATTCTACTTTAGAGATTATCTCTGTATGTTTGTAGACTCCTTCTTTCTGCCCTGTAGAAAATGGGGGCCCCATCTATGCAGGCTTCTTTTATTATAATAGTACTACTATCCACTCCCCTTAATGTCTGTCTTCATTCATGAGATTTCTTTCCGAATCTGTGTATCCAATTTCGCAGCATATTGTTACCTAGCAGAGTCAGGGCTAACGGTGGAGTGGCAAATTATAAATATATCAGAGACATAAACTACAGGGTGAAAATCCACTAGGCCACTAGTTTATTTGAATCATTTGCTGGAGGTCACCTAGTTAAGAAGAAGTCATGGATGGGGGCACCTGGGTGGCTCAGTTGGTTAAGTGTCCAACTCTGGTTTTCAGCTCAGGTCATGATCTCACAGGTTCATGGGTTCAAGCTCTGCCCCCAGTGTAGAGCTTGCTTGAGATTCTCTCTCTCTCATTCTCTCTCTGCCCCTCCCCTGCTCATGCTCTAAATAAATAAATAAACTTAACAACAACAACAAAAGAAGTGGTCATGGATGAGTAGTGGTGATACAACACTTTCATAAAAATTATTTCTCTTACGGTAAGGTCTTTATGATTTTTAGACTTGAAATTATCTTTTACACACTGTTCATCTGCTCTCTACGGAAGACAGTATAGTCCAACTAAGGAAAAAATGTTGATGTGCTCCATGCTAAATAGAACAAACAAGAAGAGAAGATTCCACTTGATGACTCTCAAATTGTCATTTTAGAGAAACATATCAATCTTAGTCCCCTTGGGCGAGATCTTACAGTACATCCAGAACTAAATTTTAAACTGGATAAACACTTGGGAACCCAATGTTAAGGAGCAAGATTGTATTCTTGCTTCCATAGATGACTCTTTTTTTCTTTCCCAAATTAGTCATGATTTCTCCTTCCTTTAAGCCATACTTTTGAATATGCCTTAGTCATTGCCATGCTAAATAAAAGTGAGAGGCGGTGACAACGTGGCAGGAAATGACTCCTTATTAACATTCTTTTCTGATGTTCTTTCATAAAATGCTTTTCCCTTTTTTTTTTTTTTTTTTTTCCTACTCTGTCTCAATTCTGGTCTGAGTGGTCTGTTTATCAGTGTTTCTTCCCTTGGGTTAAATTATGAGTTTTGGCACTTGTTTGTAGATGTAGTCACTAACTTGTTTTAGTGTATTAATATCCAGCAAAATGATTTCTTCCCTTAAGGTTTTATCTTCTGCGTTGTTAATAACGCTAATCAATTGCCTGTCCTTGCCTTTCTTTTTTTTTTTTAAAATTTTTTTTTCAACGTTTATTTATTTTTGGGACAGAGAGAGACAGAGCGTGAACGGGGGAGGGGCAGAGAGGGAGGGAGACACAGAATCGGAAACAGGCTCCAGGCTCCGAGCCATCAGCCCAGAGCCCGACGCGGGGCTCGAACTCCCGGACCGCGAGATCGTGACCTGGCTGAAGTCGGACGCTTAACCGACTGCGCCACCCAGGCGCCCCTGTCCTTGCCTTTCTACCTTACCATTTAGTTTAAAACATATCTAGCACGCATTGGTACTTATTTTCAATAAACAAACACAAAAATAATAGAGTAACTGCTCTTTATATTAATCAAAATTTTTGAACAGTTTTTAGATTAGGTTAACTAATAACTCTACTTTCAGTTATTCTCATAACGTAACTATTTTCAGTTAAAGAAAATAATGTTTTCCATCTTTTTATTTGGCATTAAGATGTTTTTCTGAATTATTTGAACATTGCTTTGTCCCTAGCACAGGACTTGTTCCATTACTTGGCACAGTGCTTAATAAATGTTTGGGGGATGGATTAGTGAAGGAATGATATGGCTTTTTCGTTATGCCCTGTTCTTTCCTATTTCCTAGCTAATTGCCCACATTTCTAGTTGTTGAAAAACTTCTTCCAATCAATAATTATTCTCTACCATTGTCAACCTTTAGTTGGGGCTCTGATTACTAAAAGTAGCTGGGTGCTCTAAGTATTTTGATATAACTCATAAAGAAAAACTATTGGAATATTTGGGAAGAGATTGATGACCCCTAGAGGCATTTTGTGTACAGCTCTAAAATAAGTTTCAATATTCCTTCTTCTACCTGGATGACCAACGTGGCTTTTTGAGGGTCTGGTGGTGGTGAATTTTTTTTCTGTCTTTTTTTTTTTTAAACAAATTGGTGTTTGTCAACCGTTGATTTTGCTAGATTACGGCTTTTTTTAAGAGTGTCTTCGCTGGGGCGCCTGGGTGGCGCAGTCGGTTAAGCTTCCGACTTCAGCCAGGTCACGATCTTGCGGTCCGTGAGTTCGAGCCCCGCGTCAGGCTCTGGGCTGATGGCTCAGAGCCTGGAGCCTGTTTCCGATTCTGTGTCTCCCTCTCTCTCTGCCCCTCCCCCGTTCATGCTCTGTCTCTCTCTGTCCCAAAAATAAATAAACGTTGAAAAAAAAAAATAAAAAAAAAAAGAGTGTCTTCGGTTTGGCATACATCACGGTATAAAAGCTGTGATAATGAGGACAAAGAAGGCTTACAACCATTTTCAACACACATTACACACTGTTTTTGGCTGAAAAATTTCCCCTTTTCTACTTTATAAAGTTCTCAAGAAATAACCTTTCTCAAGTGTTTCATTCACAACCCAAATTTCCCATTTATACTAGAATGTCATTGCATTTTTCAAAAGGATGACAAATAAAATAACCCATTCATCTAGGCCATTTTGGTAATGTTTTTCCTTCATATTTCACTCTTTTTGGTATTTTTCAACTTGGTTTCCATTTATTTCCTTTGACTTCTCTGAGTTTCTACTAAAACCAAAGGGCAAAATCAACTCTGTATTGTTTTAACTAAAACCCAGACTCTGAATGCAGTTACCATGTAGATGAATCATTTTTGTTTAAGTATTCTACTCTTCTGTGAGGACGTAAATCCCTTAATTATCTAGATAGTAATATTATTTAGCAAATAAGAACTGGTTTGTATACAGACCTATCAATACTGCTTCTTTTATTCTCTAATAAGATAGTTTCCAAAGTTTGCTCCATGGAACACAAGTTTTTAAGGTGCTCCATGAACATAGGGCCCCATAGCCAAATATATTTGGGAAATGTAATCTTCTGTCTACCCTACTGGGAAATTAACTGCAACATCTAGGGTAATTTGAAAGGTAGGCTTCATTTGGCAGAATTGAAGCCATTTGTACTTCAAGAAGCTCCTATTGGAGAGACAGGAATAAAAAGATCTCCTAATAGTCTGGACTTTGATTGTACTTAGTATTTTACCTCGGAGTTAATATTTATCACCATCATTCTGTTTTACTTGATATTTGTGATAGTCCCACATGCAGAGGAAGATCAATATTTTGTGGGACCTGAAGTGTGTACAATTTTGGAGTCCCTTTGTAAGAAAAGGAATACAACATTATCTTACTTTCACGAACTTTATATAAACCGATGATGATATGAACACACTGCTGGAGACTGTTCCAGGGCCTTGGAAAGACTCACTTGAGCAAAGGGCCCTGAAATTTAAGCTTCATTAGTTAGGTGCTAAATCCGCATCATCCCACATGAAAAACAATATTATAAAATAGAATTTATATACTTTATAATAAAATTTATTATATTATACTTTATAATATTGTTTTAGCCTCACTCCTTCTAGTCATTCTGCCCACCTGACACACACCTTACATTCTCAGTGTTGACAGATTTGAGAAATAAAAATTTGAAATGCCCAGTGATATTTAAATTTCAGGTAAATAATAAACTTTTTAGCATATCTCAAATGTTGCATGGGACATACTTATGCTAAAAAGAAATGTTCATTGTTTACCTGAGATTCCAACGTAATGGATATCCTATATTTTACCTGGCAACCTATGCCTTTCAGTCAAAACACTCCATCAGAACTTTTCTGAAAATGATACAGCCTTTCATACTCTATGACTTGGTTCAACGTCTCTTAAAGTTTCTTCACGACAAGGCCCTCACGGGGAACCTGTTACAAATATAGACGCCTAAGCCTAACCCCTAGTGCGTTCAACCAGCTTTCCAGGTAAGTGTTATCAATAGGCAAATTTGGCAAACATGGCCCTAATTCGGGGGGTTTTGTTTCCTCAGGCTGGAATGTTTTTGCACGCTCTAATCATCCAAATTCTCAGGCCTAGAGATAAGGCACTGCCCCTCATCATCACCCCCTTCCCTGGGCAGACTTCATCCAGCTACTCTCAAACGCCTACTGCTGTTTACAGACTTCTACTGTAGCAATTTTCCAAGTGAAACTGTGGTTTCATATGCCAGTAGCATCAGCATCACCTGGGAACTTAAACACAAATGTTTAGGCCTCATTCCAGACCCACTGAATCAGCAGCTCTGGAGGTGGGGCCCAGCAATCGGTGTTCTAACGTGCCTTCCACGTGATTCTCATGTACCCTTCAGTCTGAGAATAATTACTCTATGTTAACGCCCTTCACTTTTGTTGTAGTTAAACGTAGCTGTCTTGCCTCTAGTTGGATTGTCTAAATTCCTTGACGGGTAATAGCTGATTGGATTTTTCTTTGTATTCATTCTCAGTGCCTGGCACATGGAGAGTATTTAAAATTTGTGTTAAATGAAAGATTTGATGAATAAATGAGTCCATAGGTAATTATGGTTTGTTGTTGTTGTTTGTTTTTCAGTAAGCTGTCTAGTAAAAGCCATAACCCACAGTGTACATCATAAAGCTGGGTGGATGGTAAAGCTTTTCTGGGATCCTATTGTGTGGCATGGGGGCTCCAAGGCCCAACTGTTCTTACATTTTCTCAAGCTACCATTTGCTCCTTGGTCCTTGAGGCATTTCAGTTCTATAAACTGTGGAAGAATACAAAGAGTTAAGATGAATTACCATCTCAGGTCATTTTATAGACACATGCTAATGTTAATAAGCATGTATCTATAAATGCAAAACGTTTGATGGGACAATTATTCCATGGAAAAAGTACTGAGTTAGAGACAGGCCAGCTACGAGATTATGCAAGTGCTGTGTATGACGATATGCTGTGAAAATTATATTTTACATACATATCCAGCATTAACCAATGCTGATGGTTAAAAATGACAACATCTGTCTTTATGATGAGGTATGTATATGTGCCTATACAAAACTATCTGAGCAGATGACTGAAGACCAGCTTTCTAATTATGGGAGGAACAGTGATCATGTTTCTATGCATAGGTCACCTGAAATGTTAAATTCCCTGAAATATAAACAAATTTCAAGAACTGTTTGCTAATTAAATTGATGTTTTCATCTGTAGATTAATCTAAATATTGTCGTGAGTTCCTTAGGTAGGATGCATACATGTAGATAAATGTCGTATACTTGAATATCCAGCAATCTAACATAGAGAAAAGCACAAAAGATCAGGGGTACCTGTTCATTTTGCTAAAATTTTCTGTTTCTTCCTCTTTGACACATCTTTCATTATGTCAGTAACGTGAACCAATTAAATCCATTTTTTTTCCCCAGGCCAAAAATGTGGAAAACCAAATCAACCATTCCGTCAAGAGTGATTTCCTGACATTCGGTGGTAACAACAGCTAATTTTGCGTATAAGAACCACACAACATGATTATTAAAATATGAATTAGAATATTAGAGTGAATAGATCATGCAAAGAACGAGTGACTGGTTACTGTGATACCCTATCAAACCCACTAACATGTTCAATTATAGGGTAAAATATGCTGGTGTTTTGTCAACTCAAAAGTTCCTGGGTGTCCAGGCTACCTTATGGATGCCGGTTCCACAGAATTAGTTGCATTCATTTCTTCCTTTCTTATCTTCATGTCATTATCTCATGTCATTATTACCTTTATCCTTGGGGACTATATCATCTTCCCAACACTTTCTTTGGCCCAAGTTTCTCATCTCCAATCTATCTTATGGTTGTATCATTGCAGACTAATGTTTCTAAATCCTGACTCTAATAATAATTTTAAAAAGCCATTCAAAAGTCCATCATATCAAATATGAATTGTCCAGTATGACATTCATGGTCCCTCTGCCAAACTTCTGCTTGTACAAATTAAAATCCTCTACAGGAAACATAACACTTAAGCTAAATTGGGTTCATTGATTCAGGAACACAGTCTGTGCTTCTGTTGCTTAATTTCTTTGCTTAGGCTGTGCACACTACCTGGGATGCTCAGGCCAAAAATTTAACCCCACCTGACATGCTGTCTTATATAGAACGTACGTCTTCCAGGTTTGGCTTTACTAGAGGTAAACTCTCTACCCTCTAGATACTCTTCGTGGGATTCTTTACAAGTTCTTGCTCGTATTTTAGTTATGGATGCCATAGATACCTTTGTCTTGACTTTTATATCTTCACTCAATGTAAGGGCTCTATCAACACTTGTTGGATTAAATTTGTGGACTTGGTGGTCTAAGCCACTGCCTATCACATTTAGCTGTACGCTGAAATCAATGGGGGGAATGTACAAAAATACTGAGACCTGAGTCCCACTGGTAGAGATACTGATTTAATTTCTCTGGGCTTTGAAATAAAGAAAAAAATATCTCTAGGTCACTCTGATACGCAGAAAATTTGAGGACCAATGGCTCTGCTGATCCTAGGAATACCCAAAATGTTTTTAGGAGTGTGCACGTTGGCCACAGTCTCCTATGGCTACTTGGTTGGTAAATTTATGTCCCTATCAACTCTGTGAAAAGTTGAAACCTTCAGTCAGCTCCAAAATGTGGCTTCCCCAGACCAAGTCCAATCTTATCTTTAACTCTAAGCCACATTATTGGGAAATGCTTACTTAAGGTTTAAAGGTTGGGGCGCCTGGGTGGCTCAGTCGGTTAAGCATCTGACTCTTGGGTTTGCTCAGGTGGTGACCTCATGGTTTTGTGAGTTTGAGCCCTGCATCAGGTTCTGGGCTGGCAGTGTGGAGCCTGTTTGGGATTCTCTCCCTCTCTGTCTCTCTCTGCCCCTCCTCCACTCACACTGTCTCTGCCTCCTCAAAATAAATAAATTAATTAAAATAAATAAAAGTTAAAATATATCCGTCCAAACTTCCTTCTAATCCCACTTGCTAGTTTTTTGGGAGCACCAATCATTATTGTAATTAAGACACTAATTATAAAAAAAGGAAAAGGCTAGTATATAAATTGAATAGTTTTAAACTATGTACACATATTACACTTTACTGTGATCTCCGAAGTAGAAGTGAATCTTAAGCATATGATTTAAAAATAGTTTTAAGCATGTTAACCAACACATGGTCTTAAATTTTGTATTTAGAAAGGGGTGGGGGGGGGAGAGAAAAATCTTCTATGCAGCTGTTCTTATCACATATAATTTGTATTTGTATGACTCTGTACAGGCACTTTTTTATGCCTGATTTAGGATGAAAAGATGATATATTGTACCATGGGGACATAGTGCTTGTTTATAATGTTTTCTTTCGTAAAATAATCTATAAAGCAGGGGCAACAATACCTACCCTACTGGGCAGATATTTGAATTGTAACTAAAACTAATAATTTTGACAGAGATGGTTAGTTTCAGTGTATTAGTTGGAGTTGTTTTTTTCTGGAAGGTTTGGATTCCAACTGGTCCATGTCAGCCCTTTACTCTTGCACAGTGAAGGACACTGGGTGTTTCTGAGGTGACCAGGTGGCCACAGGTATCTATGACAGAATATGGATGGTGTTCCACTGTCAAGAGAATCAAACTCATGCCCTAAACTGGCTCTTGCAAATACTATAAGCAATAAAGATTAGAAATTTGCATGTTGATGCTGAATTTTTGGATCCTTGACTTAAATAGGAAAAACACAGAACTGTGTCAACCTTTCACTGCATTCAAACCCGAGAATATGTCTCAGGACAAGCTGTCTCTTCATGACCCCAAGTCCAAATGCAATTCTGGTGATCCTTACTTTCTAATATCCAACTGTGACCACTCTCCTCTGGGTTGCAATGCATCTGTGATACTCTTCACAACTTTGCTTTGCAGTCTGTGTGTCCTTTTGTGTATTCCGTATTCTTCCAGACTGTCTTTATCTATTAGAATCTTATCCATGCATCAATGTGGATATTGCATAATGGCTTCCGTGAACTTCCCAGGCAGAACTTTCCTTAACAGATTATATGTGCCTTAAAGGCAGGGGTATGCATATTGGCATTTTTCCCTGAGCCTAGCACAGAGACCGATATAGGGGCTCCTAAGTATGTGCCAGATAAATGCATATAATCTCAAGCAATCTAAGAGTGCTCCAGAAACCTACCCACAGTAAGGCTTGCTCCTAAAATACAACTGAATTTCTGGTTCTATTTCTTCAGGGCCTAATAGCCAATAAACTTTTGGAGATTTAGATTTGTCAACATTTGTTTTGACCTCTTTCAATGTGTTTACTATTAAAAAGAAAAAACCAAAATAGGGGAGCCTGGGTGGCTCAGTTGGTTAAGTGGCCGACTTCAGCTCAGGTCATGATCTCGTGGTCCAACAGTTTGAGCCCCGCATGGGGCTCTGTGCTGACAGCTCAGAGCCTGGAGCCTGCTTCAGATTCTGTGTCTCCCTCTCTTTTTGCCCCTCCCCACTCATGCTCTGTCTCTCTGTCTCTCTCAAAAAAATAAATATTAGGAAAAGAAATACATTAAAAAAAACACAAAATAACTAAACTAACAAAAACCAAATAAAACCAGAAACGTTTAGTTCAGTGTTTATTTTCTTCTTCAAGTTTTTCATTTTTTTCTTTTTCTTACTGATCTTTTTTTAAAAGCATCCCTGTCCTTTGGTATTTTTTTTTCCACGTCAAATCACATTGCCTTTTATTTCCCTGTCAAGATGTGTATTGTGCCAGGTTCTAGCATCCCAAGTTATTGGCAAGGACAGTTAGCTTCATCATAGCTGAATTTTATTCTTCATATGGGGCCTTCTTCCTGTGTAATAACTGGTTTTAAAAAATAATCCCAGAAAATAAAATAAAACAAAACAACCACCAAAACAGCCAAATATAGGTCTCACTGATTGAGATTGTTGAAAAACTCACAGGCATGGGTCACAGGCAGACAAGTCAGAGGCAGAAGGATTCCTTAATTTATTTCATTAAATAGGTACTTGCGAGTGTCTAAGTGGTAGCACCTTAGCTTGGCATTATTAAAAGCAAGTAAGGAGTTTCAGCTTGCTGCCCATATTGAAAACAATGAATAATACTTTTCCAAGACTTCCATGCTTGTAAATATGTTCACCTGTCCAGGTGAATCTTGCTAAATTTTCTTATTTCACCCCTTCCTAGCCATGCTCATTCTTACCTAAAGGAAAACTATGCTTTAGTCACTCTAAAAAATTATTTTAAAATGAGAAAGACTGAACATATTAAACAAAGGAATGAAACAAAATAAATTAATGACGAAAATGTTAAATTTAGACAGGAAAATGGCTATGGAGTTAACTCAAACATTTCCATTCAAAATTCTGGGCACTTTTGTTTGAAAAAAATTTAAAAACTATATATAATAAAATGTTATCAGACAGAATTCTTTATTTAGTCATGCAAATAATGCCAATAATGAGCTGACTCTGAAATGACAGGTTTCTAACGTGGATTGTGGATTATGAAATTGTTTCAGTATAATTTTGGCATCAGGTGCACTTAAATCCTGTGAATGTTGGTTATCTATGTATTCCTTGTAATTACATCACATTATTTATCAGAACACAGAGTGAACTAGGGTATTCAAAGATTTAACATTCTGGGTTTCGATGACTTAGAAGTGGTGCTGACAGCTCATGAATAATTTTGCTCAGACTTGGAATTGTATCACGTCCATAGACGATAAGGGATGTGCTTTTTGAGTGAGCCTGCGTACTGCACGAGAGCCACCAGTCTATTTATTATTGTCTTCATCTCTTTAGCTCTCACGTGATGAGAAAATTGTTGCTCCAAGCACCTTTGCAATTTATGTTCTTATAGTAATACAATGTAATGGTAAAAATTTTTAGGCAGGATTTTTTTTTGAGCTGATTATAAAATGCGTTAGACATGAAGTTAATATCACGGAGGTCATAAAGGGCCATCTAAATATTTTAGTAACACATTAGTAATTTACATGTTGTAGATATGTGTGAATTTAAAGATTAAAAGAAGTCTCAGAAATGCCAGGATATTTTGCCTTTGCTTCAGAATGCCCTATCTTAACCATGTAAATATGACTAATATATATTATCATGGTATTTTTTGAATGAATTTATTCATCAATTTTTGAAGGATAAAATTTATAAGTTTTGGAACTTGTGATTCTATAATGGACTAAAGAAGTATACATTGTTATGTTACATTGTGATGACATGAGATATTAGGATTAAGAAGTTGAATTGTAGTCTAGAAGAATCTTTCTTTAAAGGATAGGAAGCCCAAAGATCCCAGTGACATTAGATGAAGAAGTCTTGTAGTATGATATTCTGTAAGGCATTTAATATTAATAGGAAACTACAGTGAATCTATCAATATCCTAGTTTGCAGCATTTGGAATTGCAATCTAGAAAGAATTTAGCAAAGTCAACTGACCCTAGGAACTAAAGGGTAGCCACCAAATATCACCTATCATTGTTTTCATATGCTAACTGTTCCTTATTATAACTAATGGACATGGATTTTGGTTGTTGTTAAAATAAAAGGTCAGCATAGCCAGAAATACTGTAAATAATTTTGCTTAGTGGCATTACAGTAAATATAACTGAGATGACATTTTTTTACAAACAGCTAAGACTTTATTGTTATTTTTCTTGAGGTTTTTACCTTTAGGCTTTAGATCATAGATTTTTTTTTTAGATCATAGATTTCTTAAATAACATAATGGTGAGAAATTAACTAAAATTATTATATCTCTATGTATCCAAAGTATGAAAATAATAATGAAATTAACAAGGAACTATCAGCAATATAACTTCCTTGATTATGTTATGAATTAATTACTAATTAAGTATGTTTACATGTGTAAATCTACGGAAAATAATTTATTTCTCTATTTTTATTATATTAGGAAAAACCTAGTTTATATTTTTTTTTTTTGCTTATAGAGCGTAGAGACAAATTTTGATAATGGACCAAATTCAGGTAATTTGGAAATTTCTGAAGGACTCTTATAAGAACATTTGCTTGTTAGTAAGATCTGATATGGGTGGGCACTCTGACAGTTTCCTCTTTTGAAGATATTTTGGGATGAAAATATAACTTCAGCAATTTTTTTTTTGATATTGACATTTTTGTTCAAAATTCTTTTTCAAGTGTTCCTTATAAGTAGCTTTAGTTTTATAGTGCAAGGTACAGAATCACAGAGCAGAGAGTTTAAATGGTGTAATAGTGTATTTGCACTATTTTATGAGTGATAAAATGAGGCTGTTTTCATGAATGAGATGTGCTAAGAAACTATATGACATAGAACATTAAAAAAAGAATGTTCTTATAGGGAAAGACATCTGAAAATGGTGGTTTGCTATGAGGTTTGTACTGATAAGACACTGGGTCTCATAATACCATACATTTTATCATTCTTCTTTGTTAGAGAAATTAGCATTCTGTTTATCCAGGAGAGCACCTCGGCTTTTGGTTTAGGATAGCAAAGGAAATAAAATGCTCAACTTCTACTTTCATTTCTGCAACTTGTCTATGCATGGGTGAAGATCTTTTCCTCCTGGTAGTTTTCTTCTCACTGATTCTCATGTTTCCCAAGGTGACCTGTGTTTCAGAATCCTAATTTAGTCAAAAATGATAGTGATCATATCCAGTGGAAAAGAAAACCTAAGTAAAATGCCAAATACTAGTAACTTTGTGTCTTTCTATTTGCTTAGGGTAAATGAGCAAACAAACAGATTAAATTTTCCCTCCATTGATAGGAAGTGCACTTGAATTTTTACTGAGTTACTCACAGATTATTTGATTGTGCACCTCCCTAGGTAGACCACTGCTTCAAAGTCAGTGTCAAGGTATTCTCTTTCTGAACCAAGTTTCATGTTCGGAGATGTCTGTAGAGAGATAACCAAACAACAGCTCTGAGAGATTTCACATTAGTGAACATCATGTTAACCGGAATGCAAAGGAGGACTGCCCAGGGGGTATTCCCTTTACATCTAGATCATCTAGACTTAGAAAGTGAGGGAGATGAGATAATATTGCTTTGTGGCTTTAATGTATCGCCATTTAATCAAAGGTTGCAAGCCATTTCATCTTTAAATACCCTTATGAGGTAGCTGGGAGAGATCTCTGCCCTTTTCAAGCTGCGATAGATTTCCTGTTTAAGAGCAAGAAAGTTGATTGCTGAAAAATACGTCTAATTAACGTGAAAGTCTAATAAAGTTGTTGATTAAAGCCTGCTAAAACTTTGGGATATTTGCATTGGTGAGTTTAAGGTCTAATTTATCGGTACCTAGCACTTTTATGTTTGAGAAGAAAAGATGCCAGAATTTCCTGATTCTCCCGCAAAATAGTTGCTGCACATTACACCAAGGTATGGGGGAATATAAGAGTTTGGCCTTTTTCTAGCTCTCTCACTGTGGCTACCAAATAATCAGTAAATCCACTAACTAGAACGATGGAAGACCAGTTTCCAGGTGGATACTGTACTGGCCATCTTACATTAGATGACTTCAATGCTCCCCACAACATAGTGTAGACTGCCTCTGCCCAAATCCAAGTTAATACATCTACACAAGACTGGAAAACAACACACTTGCCATAAACCCCACTTGTCTTTTATCCATGGCAGTCTCTCCTGATTCTTCCTAGAGTTCTGATTTTTTCACTGTTTTGACAGAGCCCTGTGGGTAATGTGGTCGCTCTAACAATTATGGAAATGGAAAGGAGACCATACCGTTCCTCTATCTGGCCATACCATTAGCCGCGTGGGAATCCGGAAGCCAGTTACAAATAACTTCCAAAACCCCCTGTTCAGATAAGTATAAACACAGGACGTGGAGTAGGAATCACACACAACCAGTAGATATTCTCACTCCTCTGTTTCTAAAGTTTCCTTCCGATTTTTAAGACTTCATAATTAGCATGACCTGTGAACACTTTCTTAAAACTTTAAGGGGGGAAAAATAGTAGTGATTTTCTGTAATTTATAAAAGTGCAAATTAGCAATGGTTTTGTAATAAATATATTAAAAAATATCTACCTTATAGAGGTTCTCAGTTTAAGATATAAGCCCATTTAATTTTGATGTAGAGGTGCAGAAGAGATATTATTATCTACAGACCAGTCATCCATACCATTCTAGTTATGTGATTTTTTACCATATATATATTTCTCTCTGAATAACTTTCCATTTTATAAGTAAAGCAAGTGACTTCTCTATCAGTAACAGAGAGGACCTCATTAAGTACAGAGGAAACATTAAAAAAATTATTTGTTATGCCTCAAAGATGGACAAAATCAAGGAATGCCAACAGCCATCTCTAGGAATGAATAATGCTTGCCTGGGGGTTTACTTGAAGTTTCTTTTCAAGGAGGCTCCCTAGTACCCGACTCTTCACCCACAAAACTATCTATGGCTCTGGTTCATGCATGGAAATTCAGAAGCAATTTCCTTGCAAAGATCAGGTTATGAATTTGACAAATAAGAAGACAATCTTCAAGTGAAATATATTGGCATACGACCAATTTTGCTAGCAGTTAAGAGCCCGTAGTTTTGAGGAATGATGCAATTCTCTGTGCATTATCCTAAACTCTAATATATGTGGAATTTCCCCCACCTCTTCTATCACACCTACTTACCAACATCTTGATTTCTGAGCATGTGGGCTCATTTCCCAACCTTCCTTCACACTTATTTCAAATGTTGCCTGAGCCAACTGCACAAAACATTAAGCACAGAACACCACCTCTTTCCTTTCTAACTAAAACATCATGGTGGGGCAAACCTTGGCCATTTAGTTTACAATTCAAAACAATTTACCGTGGTTAAGCCTACATATAGTTCCTCCCATGCTGGACCTGATGCAAAGAATCTTTGTTGTTGTCATTATGATTTTGCTGCTTTCATTTGACTAAATATATTTGCAGTCATGATCTTGAAGACAAATCATTAAAAAAAAAATCTAGCTCATTTCCCCTGTACAATATATTGGCAGATCATGGCTTAAAAGGGTTGGTATAAATGCCTGCACCACAGTGATGATGCTGAGTTTTATTTTAGATTCAAGATGGGAAGATTCCAAGGGCATACAAATTCAGCTATAGATAGGTTTTGAGTCAATGTCATAAAATTTGTCACAAAATTGTTTTGTAATACAGAAGGAGCAAGACATATTTTTTGTTTCTTTGTTTTGTTTTTAAAGGGAATAAAAGTGCTTCTAAATTACTTTGAAAAAAAATGACAGTTTTCAGGCTCACATTTGAAAAGATTATCAATACCTTTGGCAAACACCAACAGAACAGAGAGATCTCTCTAAAAAGAGGTTGAGCCAATCATTGAGTTCTCCAATTCACAGGAGACAGATCTAAATTTCAGTCGCAAGGTATTGTACTCTCTGGTTCACCGTGAGATCAGCAAACATAAGAAATTAAAGTTGGAATAATTACTAACACAGAATCTGCTATGTTGTTTACCTGGAAGCCAGATTTAGCCTCTAGGATTTTTCAGAGGACATTCTAGAAGAGGTTGCTGCTATCAACACCCAGGGAAGGCAATTTTTAAATTGTCCCCCTTGGGATGAAACTTTCTGTGGACTTTAGGCCGTTGGGACCAAAACCTACAAGGCATTTATGAATAGCTGATATGAGAATTTTAATAAAAGTTGCAATAACCATGAAAATAGTGTTTGTAAAAATCTATGTACTATTAGTAACACTGCATGCATAGTGCCAGGCATTCATAACTATTTGGTTATAAAAATATGTGACTGTAATTATGGTATTTACAGTCAACTTATAAAAATACATGTAATTCTGATGGCAATAGTTAATCCCTAGCTCTAACCACAAGCCTAGAAGGATTGGAAGATTATTATGGGAAAGTGCATGGGTAATTACAAAATGGACAAAGCTCTCACCCTCTCGAATTCAACATTCAAGAATGGTTATTATAGCTTCGTAGGAGCTTCATTTATCATAATTCTTCTAAACTCACAAGGTAAAACCCAAATTCTCTGGAAATAACTAGGAATCAAATGGGAAAGAAACATTCACATGATACAACCATAGGGAAGAATAATTCTTTCATGGAATATTCATGCACACCTGTCAGAGAGGTTCCCGATCCCTGGAAGAATTCATGGGGTGACATTTAAGCACACCTTTCATTTAAAATATTATGCATGGTCTAGGTTAACCAAATCTCTTTCTGCAATTTAGGTGAGTACCTCTTTGGAGCTTATTAACCATCATGGGGAGTGGAGTTCTTACAGGACTTTCTGATTCAAATTTATAATCTGTTGGAAGAAAATAAATCCACATTGCAGTTTAAATTCAGAAAAGGTGTGTTCTTTCCTTCTTTCTTTTCTTTCTTTCTTTCTTTCTTTCTTTCTTTCTTTCTTTCTTTCTTTCTACAAACTTTAAAATCTCTTGTTTTAAGAGAAAACCACATTTCAGCAAAGTACAATATTCTACATATATGACATATTTCCCACGGGTGCTTTTCTTCCAGGGTTGATCAGTCATCTTTTAGCAGTAGAAAGGGTTCCCAATTTGAACGCCATGAGTATTTCACAAATGGACAAAAACAGTGGGAGTAAACTAGAAAAACTTGAGAGTTAGACATAAGCTATTGAAAAAGGCAGAGGTTGGGCATTACCTACAAATCATGATCTCATATGTTAGGATGTATCTTGGCATTGAGTAATCGGAATATTTGAAAATATCTGTTGCACAGTGAGGTTGGGAGGTCAGATGATGCTCAGTTAGATTCTTTATGGGCTTAAATTACTTCCTAGGACTGAGCTAGGGCATTTTGGATGGTATATTAACTCTTCCAGAACAAGAAATTCCATTTCAGTAAATTATTGCTACAGTTCATTAATGAATACCATGGTATCCTGGAAAAGATAACAACCCTTCCAAAATCCAACCCCTCTTGTCAGTTGAGCAATGAGGAATTCACATTTATTTTACTCACTGTGATCCTTGAAGACATAACCTAAAAAAGAACTGTTTTCCTCCATCCACATAGAGACTATCTAGACGCAGGTAGGATACTGGAATTGTCCTGGTGGTTTGGCAATAGATGCCAAACTGTCCTCACATGCATTTGGCAACTGGCATGCTTCATTCGTTCTTTAGAAATCAGACTGCCAATCTTCTTCATATATGGAATATGGAATTGTCTAAGGTAATCAAGAAAAAAAAATGACCCAAATAGGCAAGCTTTTTAAAAATTGGTAAATGAATGGAGAATGATACACCTTGGGCAAACAATGGAGTAATAGTTAATGGGATGTCTCCGTTGATTATTTCCCATCTTTTGAAAGGGATGTAAAACAAATATTCACAAAGGGTGAGTAAACTATGGCAGAAGAATCCCCCTCCTTTCCCTCAAAGCCTAACTTTTCAGAGACTTCTACTTCAGATATGAGATCATGGTCTGCAGGTCTACTAGTATCAAATACCAGTTCATCCCAGCAGAGTTGTTCAGGAGGCAAAAGGCTAGGGTTATCTGTGACGTGAATTTCACAAAGAATAGGAGAACAATAGCTGTGTATGTTTATGTCAATTACTTTGCATACTTGATCTACTGCTATTGTGCCCACATGAACACAAGTGAGAAGACACGAATCATTTCTAATAGAAAGAAACTCAGTAACCTCAAGGTAGGACAAAACAAACTTCACATAATAAAATAAAATTTCGTTAAATGGTTTTCATTTTAGAGACAGTTCTTCTTTCCCTTAATATCCTGGTAAACTCCTTATCTGGAAAAGTATACTTGTTTTATTGTTTTGTTACTTCATTAATCTATCAACTTCATTTCCAGACTGCAACCAGAATGGAACGGTTTGTATCTCTTTTCTGAACTTAACTGAGTCCAAGAGGTTTTTTTTTTTCCCTCTTTTCTTTTTTTTTCCTTTTTGTTTCCAGATTTTAATATTTGAAATTCAATTAAAATATACAACTGAAGTTGGTGGGAAACAGTAGCTCTCTTCCAGGTAAAAGAGCTTACTAAATGTTTTTATCATCACTGGACATTTGTTCAGTCCTACCTGAAAATTAATTTATTTTACTGGTTGGCATGGGAAAAGGCATTTTCTAGGAATTTTCTGTGACAGGAAGCACAGCATTAATCCAAGTAAGCACCCAACAGACTAAGTGTATCTGCTGGGGAGCAGTTTTAAACGTTAACTCAATGAAAACATTTACCTCGGTACTTGTTCTGAGAGAGAATTCAGCAGCAGTTACAGTTAACATGACCCGTGGAGAGCTACGAACACCTCAGGGGGTGGGCCAGCTGAGGAGCACTTTCCAGGGAACAAGAACAATGATATCGCAAGAAGCTACAAAACGATATTGCGGTAGTTATAGTGACCACTACTATAGTGATCGTGGCCTGGGTCAATGTTCCAAATATTAATGCAAGGAGCACACTAGACTTTATAGGATTAGAATATTTTCCTTACACTAAGAACCAGTTGATGGCGCATGATGAGTGGTGATGATCCATTTACTCTGTTTCGTTCTACGACATTTCTTAGTTAGATCTCCTTTTTCCTATGTTAATTATCTATATTCCATGGCAGTATATATTCGTCATCTAAAATGAGAACACTGTACCTATGGTATACCTCAACGGTCTCACACACACGCACACAGACACGCACACACACGTGTACCCTATACATACATGTATGGACAGTATGTGTAAAATGTTCATTTGCAGTGGGTAAGCTCTCTGAAAGCAGCCAAACCAGCCTTCCCAAGTATAGCGAACCATTAGACCTCAATGAAAAGCCTTAACAACTATTTAGCTCCAACATGAAATTTTAACCCTTGTCCACGTGGTAATTGGTTTAAATGCCTTTTGTGTGTGTATGTTCTTTTTTTTTTATTTTTTATTTTGTTTTTTTCTGAGGTCATCCAAAGCAAGAATCTCCAAGATTGACATGATATGTAGAATCTAATGGACTCACATCTCTGTTTATTTCGCTTATCACACAGTTGTGTAATACTCTTTCTGTTGAAACACTTGAGTTGTTTTGAGTTGCCATCAATGCATCTATATTTGGCTAAGGCAGGTTTGACTTTCTAGAGAAAGTCCAGCCCATCTGCAAATGGACAGCTTCTTCTACACAAACATCAATGTTCACTAAAGACAAATCTAAGTATATGTATATATGGCATATATACATATATATGTACACGTAAAATGGATTGGGAAGTCCTTTGGTTTAGACGGGATTAAATATGTACTTCCCAAGTGCATAGGTTTCCTTTGACCAACCTGTTTCCTTTGATCAACCAATAAGAAAAACGCCATGGCAATTTTGACATTTACTGTCTTTTCCCCTACTTAGAGGCCCCCTTTCTACTCCTCTCCATCTTTCTTAAGCATTTTATTTTTAAAAGCAGTGAGATCTTTTGGCCTTCCAACGCTTCATTCATTCGTCCATTCCTTGGAAGAGCTCTAAGATCACATCCCCAAACTTATCTTTAGTGGAGAACAAGGTTGTAAAGAACATTTCCCTCTTCTTTGATTCTCTCTTCCCCCCAGGAAGCGGACACCTTGATGTGTCATGAACAATTCACTCTTGATCTGACTTTCCTTGTTACCCCTGGCCAGCCCAAGCAGCTGAGGAGTGAGCTTTACTCTCCCTGCATCATTGTGCAATACTGGAAAAGAAAAATAATCCATTTGTCTACACCCTTCAGACTGTAGTGACATGATCAGGGTTCTCTTGAATCTCTATGCATTCAATTTCCTCTCTCTCCTTCCGTTTGGCGCGTTTCTTTTTCTTGTGGTGCTTTTTGGAAGGGGGGAAAAAGGTTAGGAACACGGGTAAGATAACAAAACAGTGCAGAAGTGTGCAACCCCCAGTGAGCAGCAAGCATTTGAACAGTGTGAAGGTCAGGTTTGAAGGCACAAATAGGAGGGGGACCAACCCAATAAGAAAAGAAGTAACATTTTGCAAAATGGCTGTCCCATGCTCTTGTAGGGAGCTTTTTATACATTGTGTTCGGGTGTGCTCAGTTGCTAGTACAAATGTGTAAAGCAGTGGTGCACAGTGGTCAATGGCAAAATTTAAAGTGTAGATAAGGCACAAGATAGAAATGCAATCCATGTCGACGTTCCATAGTGTCATTAAGCCCAGAACGCCCAGCTCAATTGAGGTGACACTAAGAATTAGCCAGAAGTTTCCCAGAGGGTGGATCACTAGGAAAAAAGTCAGGATTAACACCAGGAGGACACCAAAGCCTGCAATCAGAACAGGCACCGTGACAGACAAGCCATAATGATCCGTGAACACAAAGGAGGGGTTGAACACGATGAATCGGATGCTCTTTGACAGGGACAGGGGCCTCAATTTTTCCAACACTTCTATGACTTCCTTCTGCTTGTCTCTGCTAGTCCTGGCCACCAGATACAAGCGAGAAGCGATAATATTGTTTTCATCCCCTGCTTTGGAGAAGATGATATCGTTTCGAAAATGCTGGAATTCTGGCTTTTTTAAAAATGAACTTTGTAGGACACTGATAAAGTCACTCTTGTTACTGGCACTGATGTTGCTAACTTTCAGGAACTGGTAATACTGCTCCGCCCAGGACACTGCAGTGAAGCCACTACAGAGCCTCCTCAGATCCTCCTGGACGCTGCTGTTCCAGTACTCCAGCGGCTCGTAGATGTAGAATCCTATCACCGGGCTGTAGTTGCTGAAATATTTCTGCTGAACCGTGGCGTAGGAAACACTCGGAGAATCACTGGCTAGTAGATTGATGATGTTGGCCCTGTCGCTGATCTGCAAGCACCCCATGAAGGAGAAGGAGGCGTAAATGAGATAGAGGATGACGACAAACGGCTTCACGTAGATATTGGTAATCCATTCGTTGTAATGTTCGCGTAGGAAGTGCTGAATAAAATGGTGCTGGTAGGGGTTCGTCTCATGATGGGATGTCTGTTGATGCCCGTCACTCATCACTGTCTGGAACCACACAGGTTTGCGGTCCAGGTACTCCGCGGAGGGGATCTTACAGCAAAAGATGCTGTGGTAGCGGTTTTGCTCTAGTTGGCCCGCGAAGACCAGACAGGAGCCAAAGAATGAGAAAATGTAGAAGTAGTTCAACAGAATGGAGACACACATGTTCTGACAGAAGACCTTCACAGCCTCTATGTTTGTGAATGGGCTGGCACCCATGCCAAAGGTAATGAAGTACAAGGAGCTGGTCATGGTATAGGTGACCATCACATCAGAATAGGCATCTGCAACCCTGTCTTTGAAGGGTAAATTCTCTCTTGTTCTGCGCCATCCGGACAGAAGCTCAAACACTCCTTTAGTTCCATGACCTAGTTTTTTTTAGAAAAGAGAAAGAATCATTGTTTTTATTTCCTCCTATGGCTCAAGTGAGCTCTTTATAGACTATCTATGCTAAGCAGCACTTTATACTCTAATCTTCAAAATGCTATGATCCTCGTATCAGGGTCTCAAAATCTGAGTTACGCAACAGGATATAGTTAGTCTGGGTGTCTATTTTAGCGAAGTCCAAGTTAATCGGTGTTCTGGATAAAATTAAACATGTACTGTCTGTCTTATTAATTTTACAAGTCGTAAGTATAATTGACATTATTATGTGATTCCCACCCCCACGCCCCCGCCCCAGACACATGCTGTCTCCCTAAGTGGATCATAAGTTGTAAACGGCAGGGACTGTTATTCATACATCTTCAAATGCCCCACTTCAACTGACTGCTCGATCAATTGATGTATTGACTGACAGTCCCTAACCTCCATTTCAAGCTGACTTATGGGCTGATTTAGGAAATTATAAGATGATTTTAAACACTTAAAAATCACTTAAAATTGATTTTGCAATGTTTAATAATCTGCTTGGTGGCCAAATGGCTTAGAAACCAATTCTTATAGATTTGATTAATTAACATTGGGTGTGAATTGAAAAAATCCGCCAGGTCACATAAAAGACAGGGGAAGACCTTCAGAGAAGAGATCATAGCAAGTATTTCCTTTGGGTTCCTCACAGAGCTTTTATTCACACAGTATGAACGCTAACATTTACTTCCTTAAAGTGGATGTGGAATGCTTCTTTTTAATCAGCTTCTGTGCATTCTTTAATAGGCATAAATAAGCAAAAGCTTTATTCCACAAATATTACTTGAGCACCTGCTATGTACCAGATACTGTTAGATACTGAACTGCCACCACCCTCTCCGCTCCCCACCTTGCCTGCTTCTTCACCCACCCCAGGCATTTAAGATACGACCACTTGCTTCCTTACCAGCCAAAGCAGAAAACAGCTGGGAAAGCAAAGGAACTATGCTATACCTTCAATTTCCCTCTTTTTCACTTCCCTGAATTAGCTCTGTCAATTACCATCTACAATGTATCAATTGGTAACCTTCTGACTGAGAGAAAATCTTCATGCATCACTCTTGCCCTTGTAGGCAAAGCAATACTACACACAAACCTTTTCTATGAATGGATACAAGCTGTGCTTGGGCTCTTCTCCAAGAAATCCATTAGAGGAGGATGTAGCTTAAAGGCACAAAATGACCTAGTTCAAGAAAACTTGGAAAATGGACTTTGTGGGACACCTAGATATTGGAGCAACTCACCTAGCAATGCTTTAACAAACATAATGGCTGAGGTCTTACTATAATTACTGATCTTGTGTTGTTGATAGAGTTGCTAATTGGCGTACATAATTTTCCCCTTTGTTACTTTTATTTGGGACTACAATGGGCACAATTAAAAACCATTTCTCAGCCTACCTTTCAACTCGAGGTGGTTCATATGATGTATTTCTGGGTAATATAACTGATAGTCACCTAAGGATGCTTATTAGAAAACCAGAGGCTTTGCGGTAAATGGTATCATGGAGCCACCAATAAGAGCCATGGCCTACCATCCTTTCTAATTATCTTTATTTTTATTTTTTATTTTTTTACATTTATTTATTTTTGAGAGAGCACTAGTGGGGGAGGGGCAGAGAGAGAGAGAGAGAGAGAGAGAGAGAATCCAAAGCAGGCTCCAGGCTCTGAGCCATCAGCACAGAGCCCGACGTGGGGCTCAAACACAAAAACTGTGAGATCATGAAGTCAGATGCTCAACCGACTGAGCCACCCAGGCGCCCCTCTAATTATCTTTAAAGAGAACCCAATCTCTGCTTATCTAAGCCACTGTAAGTAAGGTTATCATATACAGTTGAACTTTTTCCTAACCAACAAAGCTTTGTAGGTGAGTTAACATTTACTTAAACCTCTTTTCTGAGGAGCTAAGAATTCTTGCTTTATAGTTAATTTGACTCTAGTATTTATAGGTTTAAATATATATAATGCTAATATTTGATTAAAAAAACATTGGTTCATCTCTTTTGGGAGTTTTTAAAATTAATTATTAATTGTTACTGCATTGGGGTTGTTCTTATCCTAAATATAAATCTATTGATTCTCCAAAGTTCTCTCTTCTGGGTCTCCAGTCAGAAAAGATAAATTTATCCTAGCAAATAGAAAAGATTAGGCAAATTGCATTTATGTATAAGGTAAGTTTTTTTTGTTGTTGTTATTTTGGAGGCAATGATCTATTACTTATTACATTTAATTACTAGCTCAACATGTATGTGCATTGCATTAATAATTCTAATAATTCTTTAATTTTTTAAAAATGTTTATTTTTGAGAGAGAGTGAGAGAGACAGACAGACGGAGTGTGAGTAGGGGAGGGGCAGAGAGAGAGGGAGACACAGAATCTGAAGCAGGCTCCAGGCTCTGGGCTCTAGCCTCTGAGCTGTCAGCACAGAGCCTGGCGTGGGGCTCGAACCCATGAACCATAAGATCACGACCTGAGCTGAAGTCAGATGCTTAACCGACTGAGCCACCCAGGAGTCCCAAGTCTAATACTTCTTAACATCATTAATTCTTCATTTCTATCTTCTGCAAGACTCCTTGACAAAACAGAATACTGGCTCTTTCATTCCCTTGACAAAAACATAATATTAGAATATTAGCTGAAGTAATTAAAAGAATTCTTTTAATTAGAGCACTTCTCTTCTGAAATGAGGACTCTTGCTATCTTTGTAGTTATAAGGGGGAGAAGGCTACATGGGGCTACAGCTAAATTTGGCTTTCCTTTACTAATGGTCACTTTTGTGAATATTAGGTACACTATGTAGGCCAGATTGTTGCTTTATATAGTACAAAGGTCTGTACGTGTGGGAAGATGATGCTAAACTATATTAGGTTAACTAACCACTTTAAGTGTGATAAAGTGAAAACTGAAAACATAATTTCCAAACTTTGTTTGGAGAGGACATTTTATCCCATTCATAGGTTTGGATATTTTACAGACTATTCCTACGGATAGGAATCATTTGATTCTCACCATAATCTGGCCATTTCCTTGCTGGTCTAATCTATGACCTGCTTCAGCTAGGGTAGTCTTTCTTCTCACCATGAACCTGCCCATGATCGGTCTTAAGTTCTTAGTTTTATTCATGCTTTTTTCTCTGTCTTGCAATACCTTCTCCTTATCGCTGGTCATATGGACGTTTTGTCCATCAATCTGTTAAGTGTCAGCTCAGTTCTCTTCCTTGCCAGGAATTCATCTCCGACAATTCCAGACATATTGATTTTTTTTCTGTTCCTTAAAGTCTTACTGCACTAATTAGTTACTCATTTTGGCACAAAACCATGTGCTGTTCTGCTCTGGAACAAAATGGTTTTCCTAGGATATGTTCTATTTCTTTGGTTAGACTGCAAATTCTTCAAGGTCAGGGAATACATTTTATGCTTCGCAGAACAATCTGGCAGAGTTATAGATGCCCAGAAGATGCCCACTAATCTCTTATTGAATTAAATCAATTCTTGATTCTAGATGGGTCATAAAAATGTATCTTTTCATTACTTATTCTAAGATTTATTATGCATCTTTATATCTACATTGTGTCCAGAAGTATACATTTTTCATTCAATTCAACCCAATATGTATTTATTTTGACTTGTTACACATGAGTACCTAAACTAGTCAATATATAAAACATAAAGGTAAACAAGAAACACACTATTTTCCAATATCTGTCAGACCAGAAGGTCATTTTCACTTGGGTAATTCTGAGACAGAGATTATAGATATGAATTTTATAAGCTGTCCTGTAGGATGTTCAGAAGAATTTCCTGACCTCTACTAACTAGATGTCAGTAGCACACTCCACAATTGTGAGAACCAAATATGTCTCCAGACATTGCCAAATGCTGACTGGGGGACAAAATTGCACCCAATTGAGAATTACTGGTGTAGTTAAAAAAAAAAAAAAGTACACACACACACACACACACACACACACACACACGTATTTTAATCACCTTTTCCTGATTGTAAAAACAGGACATACTTCCATCAAAAAAATCGGGAAAGATGGAAAAAATAATGGTTCAAAGTTATTTTATATTCCTGCAACACAGATAATTGCTGTTAACAATTTCGCATATTTTTGCCAGTTTTGTATGTATACAAGTATGTATTAAACTTATCCATCCATCCATCCATCCATCCAGATTGGTAACTACTTAATTATCTAACAGAACAGGGCTCCTGTAAAGAGAAATTAGAATTTGGGATTACTCTTGTTGCTATCCAGTTGTCCTGTCAACTGTGGGAAGCCTGTTTCCAAACCTCTGCAGTGTTTTCTCTCTTGGTTTCTTACTTTTGACTTTGGGTTCCATTCTGAGGCCAAAACCATTTTTTGAACATCTACTCACTTGAAAGAAGCCCAGCTATTTCCCATAGCTTTTTAAAAGTGTGTATTCACTAGTTTTCCACACTTGCCAAGGGTCCTATTGCAATTCAGACAAGATACCTGAAATTAAAGAAAGTGACCTACCATCACAGATGATGATGATAGTGTGGCTTGCCCCACTGGACCACGACCTGAACTAATTCTATTGTATTTCCTTCTGGTGCCTTAGTCCTGACAGTTTGTTGTTTCTCTCTCACTCCTGCACAAATCCTTAATCTCCACCTAAGGCCTCTGCTTTATGAACCACTCCATTCGAGTTGCTGACTGGTGAGAGACATAGACGTGAGCCGTTAACTGGATTGTAAAGAATAACCGGAATTCTTTCTAAGCGGAGATGAATGCTATGGACTGTGAAAACACACCTGGTTCTTTCTGCGGGATCAGGGAAAGCTCCAAAAGTTTCTGACACATAGAGGATGATGCAGTCTAGACTGATGGAATAACATGAATTCAGGCACAAATGCCTGTAAATCAAGAGGAGGTGGTTGTGGTTTGAATATTAGCTTGTTGGTATAGCCGGTTATGCCATTGCTGGAACAATGCATTTACTATTTCAGGAGATGACTGCCAAACTTTGATCATGATTTCCTTCAATTATTAGCATATATTTGCAAACTATATTACAATACCATAATAAGCGGCTCGACTGGGATAACTAAGCTTTCTCTTGGCAAAGTTTCATGAAAAAACAGAGAACTCTTAAAAATGCTTTGGATAGAGTTGGAACCGGGAGGACAATTCAAGGAGGGCAATGAAATAAAAGATTTGGGTGTATGTGTGTATATTGAATACTCCAAAAGTCTTCAGCAATGTTGTTGGAGACCTCTTTCCAAATGAAAGCAAAGGGAAGCCTTGTGCAATAACAAGTGAAACTTACATGACACCTGGCTAAAACAAAATCTGGATATTGAACCAACGTTTGATTAGTATTAGGAATATTACTCTATTTGACAATAATTTAACAATTTCTCCTATTTACAATGGATAAATATGACAAAAAAATGAAGATTATGTGGATTCTTCTTTTGGTCATGGTATTGTAGGTCAGCCAGAGAGAAAATTTTGAATGGTTAAAATTTAAGAACATACACTTTTGTTACCAAACAAAACTGATTTCAGTCATAAATGAGGTGAACAATATTCAGAATGGGTTGCAATTCCCTTGAACCCGAAGTAATCACTTTACAGACAACTAAACAGGACTTCTAAAGTAAGACAGATGTTCTCTGAGAACAGATTCCTTCCCACATTTAACAACATTTCTCTAAACTCTTGTATTCCAGTGTAAATTTCCATACTGTGATTGTACCTACAGTGACTTAGGAAAACTCTGGTGACAGGGCTAGGCCTAAAATGACTTCCTTCAAAGGAAGTATTGTTCATCAGTAAATGCAATACAAATTTGACAGTTTCCATGTCAATCCCAAACCCAATCTCTCCCCAAACCAGAATTCCAAAGAAAATACTTTTAACAAGGATCAAATCTAATCAGAACTAATTGTAACTGATTCAATTAGTACTCCCTACTGGGCTTTTCTTGATATATTACTTTAATAAGCACCATCTGTGGGCTTCTAATTCTTTCTAATCAGCTGAATTAGAATTCTCTTCATTTGCCTCGAGGAGATGTACTAGTGGGCCTCCCTTTATACTTGAATATGTCAAGCCTTCTGCAGGTCATGAGAGCTTGATATCTCTGGTTTCAGCAACATAAGAAATAAGGCAAAAATAATATTCCTTCTTATGATCTGCTCCAGAGAAATCTTTTTATTTCTTTAATCTCATTTATTTATTTCTTTAATCTCATTTATTTCTGCTTTGGTTGGCTATGCTTTCAGTAACTGTGTTTGTGGAAATCACCCTTAAGCTCAGGTGGAAAAGCATATTTTGATTTTCTACTGGGCTCTCAGGCTAGGTGACTTCCCAATACTAATCAAATGAATAAATAATGAATGAAAAAAATAAAATCCAGCCAACTGAGCCAGTAAAGCAGCTAACAGCAGCAACAACAACAACAGCAACAACAATAACAACAACTCCACCCCCCCCACCACAAAATCTGGATATTGAATCAGCATTTTTAGTTACCGTTCACCTGTTCAGCATTATATGGGATACTCATCCATTGTTCCTTCTGTTTAGTTGGCTGTTCCCGCTTATATTTTAAAGATACCACTCAAACATGATCTCATCTCTAATATCTTCTGCTTGCCCTCTTCATCCCTAACTCACATGCTTAGGAGCCTCTCTGCATTCCAACACATATGGTAATGTCAACTAATAAAATCATCCATCGGTGTGCCTGTTTTTTTTATGTAAGTCTGTAAGGCCCTCACTGTCTAGGGTAGGCACTGTCTTTTCCATTTTTATATTTCAATTATTTGACACTAATTGGCGCTCAATAAATTTTTGTGAAATTCAATTGGCCATGATCTGTGTCTAGTCTTAAAGATATTCTTAAGGGGCGCCTGGGTGGCTCAGCCAATTAAGCATCTGACTCAGTCTCAGGTCATGAGTTTGAGCCCTGCGTCGGGCTCTGTGTTGACAGCTCAGAGCCTGGAGTCTGCTTTGGATACTGTGTCTCCCTCTCTGTCCCTCCCCAACTCACACTCTGTCTCTGCCTCTCTCTAAAGATAGATAAACATTAAAAAAGATATATTTTTAAGTGTGCTTGCAGTGATTATTACTAACAACTCTATATTTAGCATAAGTGTCTGTGAAATAGAAATTCCCTCATTTTACTGAGAAGGGCACTTGAGTGTTACCTTGGTGGTGATTCTATGGCAGAGGCAATGATAGGTATCAGTGACGTTCAATTGCAAAGTAGCATGTAATTCATTAATTTGACTGGTTCAGCGTTACAAATGTCTGAGAAATGGAATATCAAATTAAAAAGCTTGTTCTAAATTGTTATTTGGCAGGGTAGAAATGATTTTGTAAAGTACTCCTGCTCCCTAAGAGATGGGTTTTTTTTAGACATTTTCTAATCCTCATAATCTCTCACCTGGAGGTGGTGATCAGTGTGTATTTTAGACTGCTACTTTTAATCAATGTTCATCAGAATAAACAGGTGATTATCAAGCTCTATACACAAAGGATGGCCAGGGCTCTTGCCTTTTGATACCTATATAGCCTAAAAGACATAGAGTAGGATGTTATTTAACAGGAATTTTCTTTTTTTAAAAAAAAAAGTTTAGTTATTTATTTATTTTGGGAGAGAGAGATAGGAAGTGGGCAGGGGAGGGGCAGAGAGAAAGGGAGACAGAGAATCCCAAGTAGGCTCTGCACTGCCAGCGTGGATCCTGACGCGGGCCTTCAATGGGCAAACCAGGAAATCATGACCTCAACTGAAATCAAGAGTCAGAGGCTTAACAGGTTGACCCAACCAGGTGCCCCTCAACAGGAATTTTCTTTTTTCTTTTCTTTTTTTAATATGAAATCTATTGTCATATTGGTTTCCATACAACACCCAGTGCTCGTCCCAACAGGTGCAAGCTGCTGTTGCCAGGGGCATATTTGATTGTTTTACCTGAAACTTGTGATGGTGTCGTGCAATGGGGGTGGGTCTAGCTTCATATTACTGTTACCCAGGAAGTGACTTCTCTTGAAATGTTCCCATCCCCGTATGGAAGGAAATAGGCTAAAACGCATGGTAAAGCGGCACCATATTGCAATGAAAAGAGGAATTAGAAGGAATCTGAACAGCCACTCATCTCTTAGCACTTAGTAGGAGGTTAGAGGATTTTATTAGGTTCCTAAGAGAAAAAAAATGGAATTTAGTAACAGATTCTTACTGGATGTTTTTTCAGAGCTGTTGTGTATTTTATACATATCCTAATGTATAGAAAAGGGCATATAGTCTCACTCCAGAGTTGCATTCCATCATTTTTGCTAATTTATTTTGTAGTTCTACATAAAGTTGAATGTAAAGAATCTAATAAGTGTGTGTGTGTGTGTGTGTCCTCACATACACATGTGAGTATATGTAGATCTCAATATACATATGAGAGAGAGAGAGAGAAAGAAGGGGAAGGAAATAGCAATAGAGATAGGGAATGGGATTGTTTCAAAACCTGGTGACTATTGCAGCTAAAGTTTTAATACTCAGAGGGGGCAAAACTAGGTAGACAATGTGGTTACTAGCACATCCCCAGAGTTAGATTGATTGAGTTCAAATCTCAGGACCCTTTCTTCCTAGCCCTGTGACCTTGGGCAGGTTGTTTTTTTAAACCGCTCCATATTTCAGTTTCCTCATCTATAATGAGATAACAATGGGGGCTACATCATAGGATTGTTATCAGTTTCAGATCAGTTAACATATGTGCTTGGCACACGGTAAGTGCTCTATTGAATGGAAAAATTTGGTGCTGGCAACAGCAGGTTGTTTGCATCAAGAACATTCCAGATCATTTGCCTTGGAATGCCACCTTCTGAATGCAGCTTGGTTTTTGCTATCTTTACCACCACAGCTGAGTTGGCTTTGGGAGGGGGGGATCCCCAGTGCTCTCTTTTCAGCTTTTCTTGCTGTGGCACCTCCAGGGCTGCAGAAGCTGAAGCAATCCTGCAGAGCCAGCGTGCATACGATGGCTTGCTTTCTCGTCCTCTCCCTCTTTCTGGTATTCCCATTCAGGGGAAAAAAGACTACAAGCAAGCTATTTGTTTTTTTCTCAATGCTTTCCATGTCTTTCAAGTTCTATGAAATGAAGATACATTGCTTTTGAGAAAGAGAAAAGCAGCTGTCAAGTTGGCCTTGGGTGTTGCCAGGCCCTGGTCTGGCACCCACAGTTAGGCTTAGCGTTGACCACAGACAGTCTAGTCTGGCAGAATTGCATCAGATAAGACCAGTCTGACTGAGATGGACTGAGATAAAACAAGGCCACCTCATGATTATGACCGAATATAAGCAAAACATAAAAACAAAACCAAAAAACCGCCATAAAATGGACCAAACACCTTCTAATGTCAAGAATGGTAGGAGTGATTGCTGTTTCTTTGCCAATCACAGTTTAGTCTTCATCTCCTGGTCTTTAGTCTGGTCTTCTTGCCTTCTAGGTGTCAGTATTATTAAGATAACTGATCACAGAATTATCCTCTTTTCTTGATAGAGACCAACCGTGCTGTCTTGAACCCTCTTCCAAATCACCTAACACATGCAAAAATCATATAAGTCCATTCTAATACCTTATTCCTGAATTGTTCCACAGTCCCCAATGGTATGTGTTCTTCCTCAATGTAATGAGTCGGTTAATCCAAATTTCTTCATTTATAGTAGTATTCCTGGTGGTCCTTGACTGGGGGGGCATTGGCATATTATTAGGAATAGGTGTTTTTGGAAAACAAAATAAGTTAAAGCTTTTGTTGTTGACTTTAAGTTGATTTCTTTGAGTTTAGGAGTTAGAGCAGGAGTACTGAGTCAGAGTTAAGCCCTGAAGGATTTGAATTTCCAAATCAAGGGATGGCTTCCTGGTGGAAGAAATATTTTGGTTGTGTTCTCAGTGAGAAAAGAATGCCAGTTGGGTATATAAGTGGGAAGATGTTCTGAGGAAGATAACACAGATATTAATAGGAAAAGCGAGGAGCAAGCAGTCATATGATACTAAGAAATCATTGTTTTAAGCACAGAAGAGCAATTAATGGAAGAATGAGTGGTCAGGCTGAAAATCTTAAAATTGTTAAGAGAAGTGAGTTTGCAGTTTAGAAACTAAACACAAGCACATGCCTAAAAAGTCAAGACCTAGACTAAGGAATCATATGGAAGAAAATAATAAATACAAGAACTTGTAAGAATGAATGAAAATTAAGATATAGTGTTTATTGAGCGAAAGACATTTAAAGAACAAAAATTAGTTAGAAGAATTAATTCATTCGTTTGGAGGACATTTCCTGAGTGCCTCCCATTAGGAAAATATGGTCAAATGTCATCTTTCTGAAGTTTAATAACTCCCATTTGTCCCACTTGAAAACCATATCACATCCATATGTCTGAATTTATCAGTTCATTAATTATAAGCTTTGGGGATCTTCTATCCTATAAAGAGTAAAAGTGGTGATAAATTAGGATTTCTGTAACACCAAGATCTGGAGAATGATTTCAAAATGCCTGATTCAATCATTGGGAAACATGTTTGAAATAGAAGTAATCTTACTTAGCAAACCTAAATTATGCATAGCTTTAGTTTCCTAATAAATATCACTCAAAAGAAATCTTCAAAGTTGTAGCATGAATTCTTGAAAGAAGTGTAATGCTTCAAAGGGCAAGTTTTCTGGGAGCATCCTTGAGTGTTTTGTGACTTTTTTTTTTTTTTTTTTTTTTTACCAATGAAGATGAAATAAAATATCCCATGTGTTGGAATTTCTCTCTGAACAGAATGGCTCAAAGCCAGTGGAAACTCAATTAACCAGAAAGCCCAGAAATTGGATCATTTGAATAGCCATTAAATTAATCAACCAGAACTTCCTTTTTGATTCAACTTTTATTGGTTGATTAACTTTATTGGAGAAGATCTTTCTAAAATGCATTAGACTCGTATTACTCTTCTGTGTTCTGTCCTAAAGGAAGGAGGGAAGGAAGGAAGGAAGGAAGGAAGGAAGGAAGGAAGGAAGGCAGAAGGAAAGAAAACAGTATGTGTAGCAATTAAAAGGTTGTACTCTAGAGTAACACATTTTGGTTCCAGTTCTGGCTCTATCACTGTGTGATGTGTGATGTGGAGAGAATCAATTAGTTTAACTTCTGCGTGTCTCATTTTCCTAGTCTAGAAAATGGGGATAAAAATGGCACCTATTTTAAGGGGCAAATAAGAAGATCAAATGAAATAGTAGCTATAATGTGCTTACAGCAGTGCCTGGCACACAGGAAGCACTCAGTGAGTTAGCTATTGTTATTTATTGAATAATACTCCACAGGATCATCATTTTATTACGCACACAAAATCAGGAGGCAGTATTGCATATTGGTTAAAGCATTACATGCTGTGTGGGTTTGAGCTTCCTCACTGCCATCAACTAGATGTATGACCTTAAGCAAATTAACTCCATGGCTGGATTTGGCAATCTGTAAAATCAAAAGCATAACAGTAGCTGCTTCAAAGGATTGTTATGTTAAAGGAAAAATAGACCCATGGAACCCTTAGTACAAATATCTGGCACACAATTCGTGCTCCCACAAATGCTAGCTATTATTGAAGAGTATTATGTAGTTGTAGAAGTGTGGGAGTTTGGATGAATGTGTACCAGGCTTAGAGAAAAGTTTAAAAGTTCTCTTCTCTGGTTTTTATTTTGAAACTTGCTCCTTTTTTTTGTCCTTAGAAGTTAATTGTGGAAAAGCACTGATTAACAAAGGGTTTTAGTTAACTAGATTCAACTGATTGTGGCATTCCTTGCGTGAGTGTTCTTATTCAAGGTTGCTAATAGAGTTGCTCTCATTTAGCAGGAGGGAAGCTGAAAGGGAGCTTTCCAGACACTGTGTGTTTCTGACTCACAGAGGGAACCCCAGTCATTTCCAGAAGGAGAACACAGCAGAGCTGCTGGACAGATGGCTGAGTTCCATCAGTCCAGAGAGCAAAGAGACCATTTGCAGAAGGCCCTAGAAATGACAGAGCTGATATTATTTGAATGTATCCCTGATGAATACAGCCTTCCTTTTCAGCTGAGAAGGAAGTTTTCTAGTACTTTCTAGTACTTTCTCCACTTTTAGTGGTCCACAGCTTAGCTTGGCTTTGTCATAGCATGAATTTATAAATAAGAGTTACATCTTTTCTGCTTCTTATTATAACAATTTCTTGTTAGGTGTTAATTCTCAAAGGCAGGGGATAGAGGACCGTGGGTCATGTGGATAGTAGCCTGGCAGAGGGGGTCCTGAGTATAGGCTTTTGTGTTCATGCATAGCTTCAAACTTCAGCGATGTTATTCCCTAACTGGATACCTCCATGGATACTCTCCATGTTGGCTTTCTCACATGCAGAGCAGAGAATGTAAGCACCTACCTGACAGTGTTGCTGAGAATAACAAATAACAAATAACAAATAATAACAAATAAGGTAACCCACATAAAATGTTTACCACAGTCCTTGGCACATATCAAACACTCAGTAAATATTAGCATCACTTTTTGCTTATGGGTAAGGGTTCGTGTGGGGCTTAGGCTTTGTGTTCGTTGTTCACTACAGCACATGGCTGTTTCATTCTTGAAGTTATCAATAGAAATGACAGTCATGATAACATGGCAGGCCACTAAACATAGCTTCAGTGAATGAAAATTGTAGGAAACACTTATTGCCTCTTGTGATAAATCTTACTCCTTTCCATCTTGATAATCCCTATGGACTTTGTCCAGCCCATTTCCATTAGGCAAAGATTCATCAAGAAACAATCATGAGAAGAACATCTGTTCTTCATGAGAAACAGATGAAAACTCACCCAGATTGCTATGACTATAAAACAGCTAACTGGACTCTTGGGGAAGGATGAGTTTTGGCCATGTGACCGTTAGAAAGTTTAGGGAGATAATCTGAAGGTTTCGAGCTCTTTGAGGTATATGAAAACTCTAGGGCTATTCTAGCATTTATAAAAATTAAAAAAAAAAAAACCAAGCAGGCCCACATTATTTATTTCCAGACCATTTTCACTTATAATTGACTGACAACAATTCAGGGCTCAAAAATAGTACATAAAGAGCTGATGAAAGAATATCAGCAGCTTGCAAAATTTATTATCTCTGTGACACCTTCTGAGATTTCTCAAGAGGTAGACTCTATTAACACTGGTAAGGAATCTTCAATAAAATAGCACAGCTCTCAAAGAAATTGATCAACTAATCAACAGATATCGAGGAAGGACCTACCATATTCAAGTTGTGGTGCTACACGACAGCACACAGCTTTACCCTGATGAGTGTATCTTTCTACATACCCAACAAGTGAACATCCTGTCCAGATACTTTTTGAAATTTGCAAAGTTCCTCCATATTTAGAGTCGATGTTAGTCACCCCCAAATTTCCAAAATCTGCTACTAATTGTATACTTTGGAACATATGGCAGTTGTTCTGCCACATACCCAATAATTCAAATATTGGAGACGATAGCATGGAACCTTCCGTCTTCTCCAGGCCAATCATCCCATTACTTTGACTCTTCCTCTGATGACATCTGCAGAGGACTCAATTTGAAGAACTGTATAGCAGTAAAAGTGCCTTGAAACCAAGGACCGTGTCTTCATTTTTGTTTGTCCCTCGGTACCTAGCAGTGTCGTAAATGCATCAAGTACTTAAAGAATATTTTTTGAGTCTTGTGTTGTTAAAGTTTTGTAGCTAAACATGCTAAGTTCAAAAGCAGGCTGAAGCATTACAGGGAGTGGCAGATGGTAAGTCCTGTGATCATCTCTTAATTACAGTTCGGGAACACAGCAGAGGGATTGATATCTACATGTTGTCAATTATTACACGCATTCCATCTTCTGTACTGTAGTGGGTGATGACATTCTAGTAAGTTGATGGCAAGGGTGATTTTTGTAACAGATGTGGTCAAGTCAATATTGTACAAAGCCTGTTTTCACCAACTATGGAGGTGTCCAAAGGCAAGATCTATTTCTGTCTCATGAGGCAGAGTATCCTAGGAATGCTTCTTGGATAGGTTTACAAGATCGGCAAATAGCTAATACATGTAAAAACAAAACAAAACTAAAAAAGACAGATTTTCCATACTAGCTCACCATGCAGCATGGCAGGCCTAATTTGTCAGTGGAGTTGCTTGACACTTTAGATTTATACTAGGAAAAGGAAGTTAAGCTTCATGCAAATCTACAAGTGGAAATTATTTCTGTATTTGACTTAAGGAGTTAGTCTTCTATGAAAATAGAAATGCTTCTGGGAAGATTTACCTTGTAAACATAGTGGTTCTTCATTCTTTTGGCTGAATGAGTTTGTCATATCCTTTCCTAAAACAGATATGTGTTGACAGAATAGGCTGGGTACAAAGGAAGGAGCCACTGATGAGCAGATGTGCACAAAGGGGATCCTGAAGAATATCACTGTATACGAATCCCACGAACCCTTCATTTAATCATTAGGAAACGGAATTTCCGAAGAATCCATGACATACAGCATTTACAAAGTGATTTTGGTAGTCAGGACCAGAATCTAAATCTTTAGCCTCTCACCCCAGTGTGAGTAAACTGATCTCGAGAGCAGTGACTGTGTTCTTTGGTTCTTTGGTTCTTATGTAACCATTTCCCAAGGCACTACTTGGCACTTAGTAAATATTTATTATAAAACTTGAGGACTCAGTGGGTACCTCTGATCTTCTAAGATTTCTGGTGTTCTAGTGTGTTGGGGAAGGGATATTTACACTTCATGTTTCCAAGAAGAGGTAACTACAATCCATTCTAATTTGGATAGCGCTGGAGAGAGTACTTGTATTTAATAAGTGAGTAAGGAGAGTCAGAACTTGCCCTCAGCTTTCTCATTCCCTACTTTTCATGTTCCCATGCATAAGTGGCTTCCATCCAATATCATTTGGATAGTGCTGAATAGTATATGCCATTTCTTCCTTTTATGCTTTAATCATCCCTTCAGGTACTGGGAATAGCTGATCTGATGGTTGGAGCCTGATGATAATGTACCAGTAGGTTGGCTGCTATTCCTCTAAAACAAGAAATAAGCTGAACCCTATTTCTCTACCCTGCACTACTTATATTAATGAACGAGTAAAGAGGGTGAGGGCTTGTCCTCAGTTTCTCTTTCCATGTGGAAGCACTCCTGGCCCTGTTGTTCTAATGGGAGGCCATCTCTTAATGTTGGTCTCCAGTACCCTCTTCTGAAAGCAACTGGATTTGTGAGGAAAACCACAGTCTTCCATGCAATTGGCTGCTAAGGAAATCTTAATGGGGGTGCCTTAAAGACCTAATTCTCCTTATAGGAAGGAGAGGGGAAATCTAGATTTAGGATTCGTTAGGCAGAGATCCCCACATTAGCCTCTGGTACAGTGTAAGGTCTCCATTCCAGTTTTACCAGGAACTTTGGGAAATACCATCCCTCCATTTATAAGGATGAAAATTTGACTCTTGTTTAGCTCCTTGGGTATATATTCTCCACTGCATGGAACCCAGCAGTGGGGAAGGTTGATTGATTGAGATGACTGATTTCCACACATTACCTATGACATGATCACTGAAAGAATAGATCTTTCATTTAAGAGTCTGGTATTAGTTATACAGTAGGCATATCATAAACACTCATATCAAGGCTGCAGTTTTCTTTCTTATTTGTTATTTCATCCTTCCAAAATGGCATTTTATTTTCTAAATTGCATTTTTATTTAATTTGTTTTTCTTTTAAGAATCATAGACTGAATGCAGGACAATTGTGAATTAAGCATAGGTTCTTTTTTTTGATGTTTATTTATTTGTTTTGACAGAGAGGCAGAAGACTCAAAGAGTAGGGGAGGGTCAGAAAGAGCGAGCGAGAGAGAGAGAGAGAGAGAGAGAGAGAGAGAATCTCAAGCAGGCTCTGTGCTGTCAGAGCAGAGACTGATGTGAGGCTTGTTCTCACAAACCATGAGATAATGACCCGAGCTGAAATCAAGAGTCAGCTGCTTAACCAACTGAGCCCCCCAGGTGCCCCTAAATTGCATTGTAAACCATCATAACCCTGTAGCTAAAATGTTTGGTAAGTTACAGAATCTTTTTGGCTATTAATTTTTAAATATCTCTGTAAAGAGTATCATTCCCATTATTTGACCTGACCCCATGCTTTTCAACTATTTCCTCTATTCAGTAATTAGGCAAATCTGTAAAGCATAGATTATGTCTTAGGAATTTTCCTCATTGAATAAGAATGGAAGCATAGGGGGAACATGGGGTTAACTCTACGTTTAGCAGAAGAACTTCTCAACAGTAGTGCTGGAGATTCAAGGTCAGTTCAATGTACACATGGTACCACTCACATTTCTTTCCAATGGCTGTTTAAAAAAGAGTAAACACAAAGACCAGAGCGAAACAGCAATGAATTCATCAGCTTGCTTAGGATACCAAAGGCTTCTACCTTTTAACCCCATGTAGACATCCTTCCAGTTAAAAGCAAAGTCACTTCAGGAAGGCATGCATCCCTTGCAAGAGGAAGGAGGGCATGCCGCTGAGGGGAAATAAAGAGGAGTAAAAACAAGGGAAGGAAGAAAGGAAAGAAAAGAAGAAATAGGGGGAACAGAAACAAGTTTCCTTTTTTGGTCCCTACTGGTACTGGGGCCATTGGACATCAGATTCTCCCTATTTCTCCAATAAGAGAGAAAAATCCCTGGAGAAAAATCCAGTGAAGGGTTTGTATGAATAAACAGAAATATTTCCTCCTAGATTTTTTTTTCTTCAGGAGAAGACTAGGAGTATCCATAAGTGGAAGAGTTTTTGCTCCTACAAGAGACAAGAGATTAAGTCCTGACAAAACATCAAAGTAAATACAAGTCTAGAAGGGCCTCTCCCCCTTTATAGCAAGGCTATATAATACTATATATGACACAAATCCTGGGATTGTCAAAGAGTTTCTCCCATGTAATATGCATAAATGCTTTTTATTGCTTCTCTGTTGTTCTTATCAATTTACATATTTTGCCAACTTCCTGAAGCAATATCTGACGTCTCTTTGCTCCTCAATACCTGAGCTTTCACTGTACTATGATCATTATAGGTACTTAGGGAACATTTTTGACAAACTTGATGAAGTACTTTTCCTGACTGCCACCAAATAGGACGTTATTTATGAAATGGCTGTGGAAACAATTGTAATCTATCATGCTCCATAAAGGTAATGTAGGCATAAAAGTGTAAAGATACTAAAGATTTCTGAGTTCAAATCCATCCTGTTGGGTACAGAAAATTAGTCTGGGATCAAACATTTGCTGAAATAACTTTGCATGTTCTAATGGGGTTTCCAAATTAAGTAGAAAAAAAAAAAAGAAATGAAGGCGAACCCCTCCTTGTAACAACCCTATTGAGATATGTTTCGTACAATCTACCCATTTAAAATATACAATTGAATGATTTTTCGTGTATTAAAGAGTTGAGCAACCATCACCACAATCAATTTTAGAATTTTTCATCACCCCAAAAGAAACCCCATACCAGTTAGTGGTCACTCTCCATTCCCCATCTTCTCCCCCTGAACCCCTAGTCCTAGGCAACCACTAATCCACTTTCTGTCTCTATAGATTTGTCTATTTCACGTAAATGAAATCATATAATAATTTAGTCTTTTGCAACTGGATTCTTTTACTTAGCATAACGTTTGCAAGGTTCATTCATATTGTAGCATGTATCGGCACTTTATTCCCTTTTATGGCCAAATATCATCCCACTATATGGCTACACCACATTTTATTTATCTCTTCATCAGTTGATGAGTATCTGCTAATATGAGTCAAGCTGCTATGAACATTTGTGTGCCAGTTTTAGTGTGGGCACACGTTTTCATTTCTCTTGAATGTATACCAACGAGTAGAATTGCTGGGTCATAATTCTATACTTAGCCTGTCAGGAATTATCAGACTCTTTTCCAAAGCTGAGACACCACTTTACATTTCCACCAGCAATGTATGAATGGTTCCAATCTCTTGCAACTTCATCAACATTTGTTATTTTGTTATTTGTTACTGTCTGACATTTTTTATTTTGGCTATCCATGTGCTCATTGTGGTTTTGATTTGCCTTTCTCTAATGACTAATGATGTCAAGCATATTTCATGCTTTTTGGCCATTTGTTTATTTTATTAGGATAAACATCTATTCAAATTCTTTGCTCACATTTTACTGGGTTATTTGTTTTATTATTAAGTTATAATAGTTCTTTTCATATTCTGAATATATGTCAGATCAGATATGTGATTTGGAAATAATTTTCTCCCATTCTGTCAGCTGTCTTTTCACTTTCTTTGTGGTGTCTCTTGAAGCATGAAGTCTTTTAATTTTGAAGAAGTCCAATTTATCTTCTTTTTGTTGCTTTTGAAATCATTTCCAAGAAGACTGCTTAATCAAGGCCATCAGAAGTTACTCCTATGTTTTCTTCTAAGAGATTTATAGCTTTAGCTTTTCACTTATGTCTGATCTATTTGAGTTAAATTTTACTTATATATAGTGTAAGGAAGAAGTCCAGCTTCACGATTTTTCGTGTGGATATCCAGTTGTTCTGGTATCATTGGTTGAAAAGACTGTTCTTGTCCCACTGGATTATCTGGGCACCTCTGTCAAAAGCCAAACCACCACAAATGTAAGAATTATCTCTTGAGTCTCAATTCTATTCCACTGATCGATTTGTCTGTCCTCATGCCAGTACCTCTGTGTCTTCATTACTGCTGTGTTATCGTCATTTTCCTGATCTACAAACATGGAATGTTTTGCTGTTTACGTAGGTCTTTTAAAGTTTGTTTTCAACAGTGTTGAATAGTTTTCAGAGTACAATTTTGCACTCCAATTCCTAATTATTTTATTCTTTTTAATGTTATTATAAATGGCATTGTTACCTTAATTTCATTTTTGAGTTGTTTATTGCCAGTATGTAGAGATAGATTTGATTTTTATATATTGATCTTGTATCCTGCAATCTTGCTTAACTCATTTATTAGTCCCAAACATTTTTTGGTGGATTCTTTACAATTTTATATGATGAAATCATCTTATCTCCAAATGAAGAAGTTTTGCTTCATCCTTTCAATATGAATGACTTTTATTTCCTTTTCTTGCTTAATTGTTCTTCCTGTAACTTTCAGCACAATATTGAAATGATTTGGTGAGAGCAGACTTCCCTGTTTCTGATCTTAGGGAAAAAGCATTCACCATTAAATACGCTGTTAGCTTTGGATTTTTCATAAATGCTTTTCATCATGTGAAGGAACGTTTCTTTCTATTCTTAGTTAGTTGAGTGTTTTTATGACAAAAGGGTTTATCAAATGCCTTTTCTGTGTGTATTGAGATGATCATGTAGTTTTTGACTTTTATTCTATTGATACGATGTTTTACATTAATTGGTTTTTAGATGTTAAACCACCCTTGCATTTATGGGATAAGTTCCATTTGGTCATGGTGTACAATCCTTTCTATATGTTGTTGGATCTTATTTGTTAATATTTTGTTGAAAATTTTGCATTTATTATTATTATTATTATTAGTTTTCTTTCCTTCTGGTATCTGTTTTGGAATCAGGGTAATACTGGTCTCCTAGAATGATTTGGGAAATGTACCCTTCTGTTCCCTTTCACTTTCTTAAATGCAAAAACTGTTCCTACCTCTCATGTCTTGCCAGGACAACCTCCTTCATTTTGTTGATAAATTATAGCATATCTAAACTTCCTCATCAGTCAGTACGTAGGAAAGTAGCTATGTGATTTGAACCAATTTATTCTAATCACCAAACAGTATTTATAATGCTCCCACATGATTTAAACCAATTTAGTTTTCCCACGAGAGAAGTCAGGTGGGAGATAGAGATCGAGGTGGTGTGCATTGCAGATGTGTAGCATTAAGCACAGGGAGGAAAGAAATGCCTGGAGCAGACTTACCCTCTAAGAAGCAGATAGCTCGGTTCTAAGATGAGAATAAAATCTCAGGATTTCACAGATCACTCTACTTGTGATTAACATTATATTGTTTCCTACCTTTTAGACTCTATGAGAGGAATCTTCATGTTTAATCTTTGAAATCCTCCTTCCTAGCAGAGGATCCCCCCACCTCCTTCCTTCCCTCGTTCCTTTCCTTCCTTTGTTCCTTCCTTCCTGTCTTTCCTTAGAACTGCATTTCTAAACTCCTGTAAACTCAGTGGCGATAACTCACTGATGGCTCAAAAATAATACAAGGAGTGCTTGGGTGGCTCAGTCGGCTAAGCATCCAACTCTTGGTTTGGGCTCAGTCATGATCTCACGGTTTGTGAGTTCGAGCCCCTTATTGGGCTCTGTGCTGAAGGCATGGAGCCTGCTTGGGATTCTTTCTCTCCCCCTCTCTGCCCCTCCCCTGTGCTCTCTCTCTCTCTCAAAATAAATAAACTTAAAATAATGATAATAATAATAACAATAATATAAGCAGGTCAGGAACTACAGTTAGATTAAGTGCTATTTTCTTAGTTTAGCTCTTATTTTGACTTAACTACTTGAAGACATTGGGGAATTAAAGATTTTAAAAACAACAATAACATAACCAGTAACCCAACAACCTGTCTGGTTCTTGATGAATTAACATTTTCTGGCTCTCCTCATGACAGTAGGTTTTACTGAAATGCTCAATGTTAAATGCTGTAAAATTATTATCCTTTAATCCCTAAATATCTGCTGCACATTAATGTTTCTTTTTAACAAATCAAGTTAACAAGTAGTTAGTGATGGTAAATGTTGGGGTTTGGGAGCTAACAGTCAAGAACGAATTCTTGTAACATCTTCGGTACAAAACGGTGGTTTTATTAAAGCATGGGGACAGGACCCATGGGCAGAAAGAGCGGAACTGGGATTGTGAGGAGTGGCTGATTATACACTTTCTTTTTTAAAAAATTATTTATATTTTATTTTTTAATATGAAATTTATTGTCAAATTGGTTCCCATACAACACCCAGTGCTCATCCTAACAGGTGCTCTCCTCAATGCCCATCACCAACTTGCCCCTCCCTCCCACCCCCCTCAGTTTATTCTCAGTTTTTTTTTTAATTTTTTTTTAATTTTTTATAAATTTTTTTTTCAACGTTTATTTATTTTTGGGACAGAGAGAGACAGAGCATGAATGGGGGAGGGGCAGAGAGAGAGGGAGACACAGAATCGGAAACAGGCTCCAGGCTCTGAGCCATCAGCCCAGAGCCCGACGCGGGGCTCGAACTCACGGACCGCAAGATCGTGACCTGGCTGAAGTCGGGTGCTTAACCGACTGCGCCACCCAGGCGCCCCTATTCTCAGTTTTTAAGAGTCTCTTATGGTTTGCCTCCCTCTCTCTCTAAGTTTTTTTTTTTTCCCCCTTCTCCTCCCCCATGGTCTTCCGTTATGTTTCTCAGGATCCACATAAGAGTGAAAACATAGGGTATCTACCTGTCTTTCTCTGTGATTATACACTTTCAAATTGGGATAGGGTTAGGGATAGCATAAGTCTGTAAGGAATTTGAAAACAAGATTTCCAGGACCTTGAGGGGCTAGCTGTTGTTAGGAAAAAGTCATTTACTGCTGTCTGGTAAAACCTTATTCTTGAGACCCTTCAGACGTGTACCCGTGGGCCATACGTTTAGAGGATGGTCCAACATATGTCTCGGGGAGCAGAGATAAGGGAGGATTTTTTACAGATCCTCAGGATCCTGGAGGTTGGGCTAAGTCAAGCGAAGGTTGCCTTTTGCCTCCAGCAAAGCATTAGCATGGAGGCAGCTAAACTCCTTGAGGAAGGTGACTCTGCCCGTCTCAAGTACTTGTCACTGGGCTGTAAGTTTTTAGGAAGCTTAATTTTTCTTCTATATTCCTTTTGCCTTTGTTCTCTACATCATTTAGTAACTTGTATGCTCTGGGTATTGAGTGATTAGAGAGGAAAGTAGGTTTAGATGCCTTTTTTATTCTGAGGGGTTTATGATCTCATCGAGTGAAGGCATATATTTAAGAAATACTTAAATAAGAATTCAAGATGCTTTAATCCAGGCAAGCAGGCATTTATTTTTTACCTACTGTGTTCAAGGCACGGAATATCATTTAGAGGTGAAACTATTGGAGCCCAGGGAAACAAATACATGGGGAAATTGAAATGAAGGGAATGATTTTAGAACTCAGAAAATGATGAGCATATTGGCTGACAAAGAAATGGGAGACATTCATGATTTCAGCCTGAATATTAATTAGCAATCGTTTTCCCTTCCAAACAGAGCAGCCAATTAAAAAAAATGTCAACTACTTTGATTTCCTTTTAATCACATATAAATAAATTCAAATGCTATTCTTTCTTTGTCTCTTTTGATGGGGCAATCGTCAAATATGTCTTAACTTGAGCCAATTTCGTATGCTCAAAAGTAACCCACAAACACTTTTGAATCTCAAAAAACCTCAATGTTTTCCTTTGTTCCAAAGTACAAAGGAAACATACTTCATATAGTGCTTTCTGTTTAAAATTACAGAAATGAATTGTTTTTCGTGGAGCTCTAAGGAAAGTTTTTCTGACATTTTTGTGATCCATGGGAGAAGGGTCTGGTCAGAGCATTCACAAACACCCACAGAATTGAAGCAAGACTTCTCCATAGCCAATTTCTGTGCATGCATTTAATTGAAAAAAAAACATACATCTGCTTTTTGAGTTTTGCAACCTAATTTCCCTCCCTCTAGTTCCATCCAGGCAGTGCAGACAGACAGTTCAGAGGAAGTGGCTAAAATGAGACTATGAAGCATTCTTAATTTGAGCGCAGATGAACACAATATATGCAAACTTTTTCAGCTCAAAATTTGACAAGTTTTCTCACACACACTCAACAGGAAAAGAAAAAATTACTTGTGATGGTGTTTTGCTTCGGCGCAGAAGTACCTATGAGGAAAGAGGGCTTGTTAATTTATTCATTCTTTTAGTCAATATATATTCATTAAGTGTATAAAATGTACTAAGCACTATTACAGGCATTAAGGATACAGCAGTGATCAGGGCAGAGGAAGTCCCTGTTCTCATGGGGTTTATATTCTAGTGAAGAAGACAAATAGTAAATAAAGTAAATAAGCACAATATATAACATGCTATATGTTGGTGAATCAGGAAAAACTTAAGCAGAAAAGAGGGGTTGGTTAGGTGTGTGGGGTGGGAGATTTTAGATAGGATGTCTAAGAAAGACCTTATCATAAAGATGACTTATGAAAGATGTCCAGAAAAAAGTGAACATCCTGGCTGTATTATCTTCAGGAGAAGACTATTTTAGGCAGAGGAAACCTTGAGTACAATGGCACTGAGGCAGGAACCTGCCTGACTTGTTCAAAGATAACATCTTAAGGCCAATGTGGCTGAAATGGACCAAAAGAAGGGAGGATTGATTATTAATAAACTCAGAGAGATAGATCATGGTGAGGGACAGACAGAGCCTTGCAGATCACAGTGCAAACACTGGCTTTTATGTGGAGCAAGATGGGGGACCATTGGCAAGATCACCTAGGATTCTGGGATAAGAATAGAAGGCAAGGGTGCAAGTAAAAAAAACCCAGTACCGGTTAGGAGGCTTTTGCAATAATCCAGGCAATAGAGATGTGTTATCTAAAGCAGTGACTCTGATCACTTAGTACAGGGGTTGGCAAGCTACAGCCTGAGGGCCCAAATCAGTTTGCTGCCTGTTTTGGAAATAAATGTTATTGGAACACAGACACACTCATTTATTTACGTATTGCCTATGGCTGCTCTCCCCCTACAACAGCAGAGTTGAGTGGTTGCAACAGAGACCAAATGGCTAGAAAAGTAAAAAATATGTAGCATTTGGCCTTTTACCAAAAGTTTGCATATTCTGACTTAGAATCTCCTAGGAGGAGGATTATGGCAGTGAAGCTGCCTTCTGGATATGCAAAACAGCATAGGCAAGAACCATTGTTTCTCTTCATTACAATTCTGTATAGTGTATGCACTTTGCAGAAGGTGGAGAGAAGCATATCTGGGGGTTAGTAATGAGGCAGTATGAAAATAAGATTAGTCGGTCAATAAAAGATAATGAAGAATATCCTTCATTCATTCACTCAAGACATATTCTTTGAAAATGACATTTATCAATCACAAAATTTAATGAGCTGGAGAGACATCAAATAAATAAACACACAAGTAAATCTATAATTACAAAAGCACTAAGTGCCATGAAGGAAAGGATAAGGGACATACTTTATATTAGGAGAGTTCAATGGAAAGGCCATTTGAGATGAGACCAGAAGGACGAGTGGGAGGGAAAAATAGAGGAAGGATTTCATATCAGAAACAGGATGTACAAAGGTGGCAAATGGGATGCACAACTGAAAGAACTAGGAAGAAAGCACAGAGACAGGCACACAAACACATACACCCCAGGCACACACACACACACACACACACACACACACACACATGGCTGAACCTTTGACAGCAATGAGGAGAGAGTCATGGAGTGTGGCTGCAGATAAAGAATGAGTTGGAAAATACAAGGCTTCATAGATCATGTGGAAGAGTTTTGATTTTATCGTAAGTCCGTTGAAGGACATCAGGCAAAAATAGTCATGATACGCAGAACTCTGGCCCCATGAGGAGTATGAATTGAAGGGGCCAAGAATTCAAGGCTAGCAACCAGTTAGGAGCTAGTTTGCAAGTGACTCAGGGGAGAGATAATGATTACATGAAGCTGGTGTCTACAGTTTCATTCAACAAGTACTTACTATATTTTTACTATGAACAAAATATTATTTTTGGTTCTATATTGGTGGAGCAAAGATAAATGGTAGACCGTCTCTGCCTTCAATAAACCTATAGCTCTGAAGACTAGGAAAAGTATATGGATACTTGTTCTATGTAGTTGGCTATGATAAGTTCTAAATTCTATATGACGACCTGATAGAGTACTACTGGAGACTGAGGGAAGGAAAGTTTCTACTGGCTTGATTGGTGAAAGAATCTTAGTCACCACCATATCCCCAGGGCTAAGCACAGTATCTCGGTACCTCACACATGACAGAGGCTTGGGTCTTGAGGCTTGAGAGAATGACTTAGGTCATGTCTCTGGACTCCTGTCTTACTCATTGTTTCCAAACACACTGATTTCAGTGACTAGATGTGCCAATTTCAGCTCCTTCTATATTGCTCTGTTGCTACCAGCCAGCCTAGTCCTTGCCACAGACCTTCCTTATGCCATGATCAGATAGCCTGCCAAACCACGGTGTTTCTCCCCGTGCTAACAGCTTGCCTGCCTTTATTCGGATTACAGCCAGTTGTTGTGTTTGGCCTCTCCGTGTGAAAGGGAGCCAAGGATAAGAGGCAAATAAGCCAAATTAAGTTAAAGTACTTTATAGAATTCGAGGACCTAACAACCTTATCCTACGCTGCGACCAAGAGCTGTTTGATTCTGCTGGGATCTATAGGAGGGTTGTGGGGTTCTGCCCCTCTGAGAATGCCTTGCACACACTTTAATACACATTAGTTGATTCAAAAATACAAAGTAAGCTGTGATGAAGTTTCAGGTAAGCTAATTCATAACAGTCATTCCACACAATGAAGAATATTCCAGGGTCTTTTTCTGCTGCCAAGTCTGCCCAGCCCCATTCTTTCCCTCGCCCTCCAAGCTGGAATCACTTCCACTTGTGGGGTCAGACCCATCCAGGATAAGCCAACTCAGAGAATATATTACAAACTTTCATCTCACCAGGACATGCAGCCTGAATTAAGCCTCAGACTATGGTTCTTGAGGGAAACGTAGAATACTGACTAAAGCCAAGTATTTGGAGACTAGTTTCTCTCATTGTTTTTCTTTACACTGCCATATTCAGGCTGTTTGATGTTGGGCAAATTTCTTAACTTCTCCGAATCTTAATTTCTTTATTTATAGAAGGAAAATAATGAACTCTTCCATTGAGGGTAAAGCCCTTTGTGTAAATCCTGACACGAGATCAGCATTAGATTAAGTGGTAGCTGTGGTGAAATCCCTGTGGTGATGTGGCTCACTTTGCAAATTTTGAATACAAGATTGGCAATTTCTCCTAGTAGGCTCACCCTTGTCATTTCATTAACTTTATTATAGTGTGACCTTGACTTTTGCGGACTTCACTTAGAGAATTATGGTGGGTTTTACTGTTGTTATCTATTAATCTACAATATTATTATTCATGCAGAAACCTGGTATTAATCATAAGTCAGTCTCAGAAAGAGACAGAGACTTTCAATTCTGATGTGTTGCCTCCCATCTTTGTTTTCCAAAGCAGGACCACTTTGAATGGCATACGTTATTACAATGCCTGTATTTTGTTCTTTCCATGTAGAACACCCTTTGAAACAAACATGCCTCCAAATTCTGGAGGCAGTTACAGGTCTCTAGTGGCCAAGTGGAACTGGTGGGAAGGAATTTTAGAGACAATAGTCTTTGGAATTGAGACAACTTTTAGCAGTCAAAGACTGTTTTCTTGCCCATGGAGTCAATAATATTCCTAAGATTCTGCCAGCCAAATGGTCTTGGTCTTAATTTACATTACTTCAGGTTCCCAGGAGTACCGCCACAGGCAAGAATCAGTTTTGCTAATGATTATAACAAGTAATGTTATTGAACTGAGACTACTGGACTTGGATAAGATAGAGAAGACTCATTTCTTGCTATATCTCCTGTTAAGTATAATTATAATATCCTTGGACATAATACAACAGACGAGCATAAGAAGACTCTGAAAGGTGGAATGAAGAGCGCATACTAATTAGGGACCTTGGGATTTTAACAATGTGGGATGAGTTCCCCACACTTTCTTTTTCTCCTCCCATACATCCCAGGCCAGCTGCTGGAGAAGTCCTGGCCGGATTTGAAAGTCCCAAAAGACACAAACCATAAAGATCCCCCAAAAGTGTGCTCTCTAGCTAAAGAACCAGAAAATGGGGAGTCCAGCAGGGTGGCAATGTTTTTGACAAAGCCCACCTTACTACATTCCAACATCGTGGAAGGGAACATATCTCCTGTGGTGCTGGCAGAGATTGAGTGGAGAGCCTGGATTTCCAATTCCCCCTGGGAATAGCCCTTGGCAGCCACAGTGGTCTCAGCAGGGACTGAGGGGAAACCTGATCTCCTAGATTCCTACCCCAAGCTGCTCTCCTCCCCTTAACAATTTACAGAGAGTTGGGGTGGGTTTTGGAGAGGAGGGAGCTGGAGAAAGAATTTCTTTGCCTTTTGTGGGCAGATCCCTAGTAACCCCAACATGAAACTGATTAGAATTAGCAGTTCCAAAGGTCTGAGATAGAAATACAGTATAGAATACCGCCTAAGTGTTCATATGGGCCTCTGAGCAGTCCGTAAACAAAGCAGACCGGAATAGCACTGCATAGGCTGTGACAAATAAGTTGTCATTGGTACTACATCCCACAAAAGTAGGCCAGGACCTGCATGATGAGCCAAAAGAGGAACTCTGCTAAAAACAAAAAAAATAATTAGGATCCAGAGCCTTATCACATGATGCTTCAAAAATCCACTTACTGTTATTTGAGTGAGCTCCGGACACTCTGATGGCTATCCACCAATGCTCAGCTTTGCCCCTGCTCTTCAACTCTTGCTCATTTGATCTGATCTGTGAGTTGCGATTTTGTCTTTTCCTGCCTAGAGCTCAGAGCCCTGATTCCAACCCACACCTCTGGGACTTTGACTGACATTTCCAGGAGAGAAAGCTGATTCTGTTCCACATGCTCCCAGTAATAAATAGACTCTTGTGAATGGATCAATTGCATAGAAGTATAATGCTGCCCTGTTTTTTGGGGGGAGTGGCTTTTAGATACAATGCCCCAAATTGCCCTTGAGCTGGGTCAGTTTCCCTCATGCCACTCTTTGACATGGTTTTGGCCAATATTCTCCTAAAGAAGTATCATGGTTTCTGTCAGAAATGAAAATTTAACCCACCAAATCTTTTATTCATATCTAATTATTCCAAGAGTCTATAAATTCAGCCACTTAGGACCTACAACTTTCTTACTAACTTCAATTTATAAAATATCCATTTTAATAAAATTTCCCCCCCTCACCCGAGAGCAAATGTAAAACTGTAGGTGGCTAATGATCCATTTGAGGAGATTACAATATGTGAATAATGAATAATAATAGTGATGTAAACAGAGAAGACATTATGGTTCCTTTATTTTAAAAGCCTCCCTCATTTAGGAACGCTTCATGAATTGAAATCTACCTAACAGGGTGCCTGGTATACAGTGGGTGCTAATATATATTTACCAAAATTAAAACCATCGGTTATGTTTTGAAGCATTTGTTCACACTAATGGACAGTCCAAATGCTACTTCAGTCATGATAGTCATAGGAAATCTAGAAGTGAACTATAATCCCGAGGTAGAGATTATCACTGTAGTTTGAGGCAGTGACCCTTTGAGGAAGTGATTTAAGTATCAGAGAAAATACCTACGAGACACCTGCAGACCACAGAGTTTGCAAAGCTATCCCAGGTCTGTAATTTTGGGGGGACATTTACTTAAATATCTCGTTCATATCATCTGAAGCAGATTAATAGTAAGTATTGCTTACCAAATGGGGAGGCTGAAAGCGTGTGCTCACATGGTACTCTACTGTAAGCCACTAGGAATTCAATAGGCATTCCTTAGTATATGTACATTAAAGACAATAAGCATGTGCTCAAAATATTATTAATAAGAAATAAAACTTAAAAAAATTAATATTGTCTCATGTTAAAATGCAGTATTCTTTGGTTTGGAGGTCAGGGTTTTAAAACTAAGAGAAGAGGGGCATCTGGGTGGCTCAGTCAGCTGAGTGTCTGACTTCGGCTCAGGTCATGATCTCACAGTTTGTGAGTTTGAGCCCTGCGTTGGGCTCTGTGCTGACAGCTCAGAGCCTGGAGCCTGCTTTGGATTCTGTGTCTCCCTCTCTCTCTGCTCCTCCCCTGCTCATGCTCTGTCTCTCCTCTCTCTCAAAAATAAATAAACATAAAAAAAAATAAAAAAAGCTAAGAAAAGAGTTATTATAACCCAAATGACAAATATTTTTGTTATCCCCAATTGTCTAATAATGATTTATTTCGCTTCCTATTCAAACTCAATTAATACACCATTCTCACTCTTCATTATTCCATCTCTAGACTCTTTGAAGCGAGTCGGTAATATTATTCCCTCTTTTTACACATGAATAAACAAGGAGCAACAATTAACTGATTGGGCCAGGAGGTTAACAGTGGAGATGTAGATGAGTAATTGGACTCTGTAACGTTTACCCCTGCTGGGTTCTCACGTCTGCTGCCTTGCCGCACTGCAGGCCTAGCACATGTGTCACACCAGGACACAAAAGAGAATCTGATTCTTGGAATATCAGGGGTGCGCCATCTCTCCACATGGGCGACATGGCTACGGCAGTAGGAGGATCTGATTCAGCATCCTCCTCGACTTAGGAAAAGACTGCCCTACCTCTTTCTGGCCACAATGGGATGCAAGTAGGCACTTCACTTTTTTGACCTTCGATTTTCACATCTAGAATTTTGCACTACTTGGTTTGTAAGAGCTCATCTGGTACTAAATTCTTGGAAATGGCACCAGAAGACAATGGCTTCCTTTGTTTTGAGGGTTTCTTCCTTTGAATGGAGGAAACTATTGAGAGCCTGACAGTGTGGTTAGAAGAGTAACTGAGATGTCAGGGTAAGGTCTAGTGCACTGTACAGGCAAGGATGTATACACAGGCATGCATGCATGGACGTACACACACACACACACACACACACACACACACACCCATTCCAATTTTTGGCCAGGTACTTGGAATTCGGTTGGGAGACAGAGATACATGTTGTGTTTATTTAAAGACGGTGCTTTGCCTTTTATGTTAAGCAGGTTTTTATTTATTTGTCAACTACCTCCTTATCTTTCCATCAAAGACATGCTTTGATTTGAGACGAGGTCCTGCCTGGAAGCTGAATAAAACAAAGGCAACTAATACCTGATATTCTGGTATCAAACGTTCATGTCAGCTTTTTGTTCAGGATGGGCTATTCCATGATCACCTCAGAAACACCCACAACACCAAACAAAGAAGTCAAAACAGAGGCTGGGGTCTCATTCCTGGCATCCATAGATTAATAACAACTGGAGCTGTCCGTGACAAACTCATTCTGCCACTTAGGATCACTTATAGTCACTGTGTTTAAAGACCTCAGCAGAAGAAGAACAACCATAGCCACTCCATCCCCTCTACCATCAATCGATGGCGGGTGGAATTCGGACATCTCAATACTTTTTTTTTCTTTCTCCATTGATCTGCTTTCCCTCTGTAATCCATTTCCTACTTTTCCCAGTTTTATTTTTTCTTGATTTTAACTTCTTTTTATTTCCTTGGACAAAGTTTTTCTCCTTTTTTCCTTCCTTCCTTCCTTCCTTCCTTCCTTCCTTCCTTCCTTCCTTCTTCCTCTTCTAATTCATGACATTAGGATATTACAGGTTGTGATCATTATTATAGGTCAACTTGGCTGGGTGGAGGGATGCCCAGAGAGCTGGTAAAAACATCATTTCTAACTGTGTCAGTGAGGGTGTCTTCAGAAGAGATCAGCATTTGAAGTGGTAGACTGAGTAAAGAAGATTGTCCTCGCCAATGTGTGTGGGCATTAGTTCACACTGAGAGCTCCATCGGAACAACAGGGCAGAAGAAGGGTAAACCTGTCATCTTGGTTTGCAAACTGGCCCCCATACATGGAGGTCAAGGAGAGAGCAAAGAAAGAGGCAGTCCAGATTGGCAGGTGGCAGTTTTAATAAGACATAAGAGAACTTACACATGTGTCTTGTCTTGGGTGGCCACAAGACAAGGAGATCTCTACACCCACCCCCAACAGAATCTTAAAAGTTTATGTAGAGGTCTTAACTGAGTTCAGTCACAAAAACAGCTTTGATGATCTCAACAACACCTTATTTCCTCAAGGTTATGTCCTTGAAATGACTACTAGTATGGAAGCATACATTCCAAGGACAGGGGAGGGGGTGAAGAGCCTCCATTTGCCTGGATTTTGCTTGCCAGTCAACCAGCGGGTATGTTCTCTAGATGAGCTCCTCCAATAAGTCTCTCTGCTTGAGGTAAGATATTCCACTTTTCCTGACCTTAGACAAATCTTCAAACTCAGACCACCATCTACCCCATCAGTCCCTTAATTCTTGTACCTTTGGGTTTGGACTGATTTACACCACAAGAGCTTTCCTGGTTTCCTGGTTTTCCAGCCTGCAGATGGCAGAATGTGAACATACACTCCAAGTCGTGTGAGCCATTCCTATAATAAATCATGTATGTATATATTATTGATTCTGTATCTGTGGAGACCCCTGACTAATATACAGGTCCTAGTCCCCCGGCTCTGACCTGGCCTGGGAAATGCCAGGTTTGAATCTTAAGCTTATGTCTCCAATGTTTCGGGGGCACTCTGCAAGAAGCTGCTATGAAAATGTAAGTAAATGCTTTTGAAATAGCTGCTTTTAGGAGCTAATTAATAATGAATTGATATTCATGAAATCTGACCAGACGCAGTGAGCCCTGAGTGGGGGATAATTAAGATATTGGCACTCCTACCATTGCTCTTTACCGACTGTGCAAAGCACTTCCTTTTTCTCTAGACTTTTTTGGTTGCAGATTTCGGGAGTGTGTCATTTTACTTAATTAACTAATATTTGGGGTTTTGTCTTTATCACTTATTCACTTTATGATATTATGGGCTAGCAGAGGAGATACTTTTCACCTCCTGCCTCACCCACCCAAGATGTCTGCTGCCTTCTGGAGTTACTCAAAACCCCCTCCACAGGACGGTGAAGCAAGCAGTTCAGACTTGAGTGTGCCTCTGCAGTGTGGACAACAAGAGCATAGAGGCAGGACATATTGCTTGTGAATATTTATGTCCCTAAGAGGAAAGCTTTATTTCTCATTTGTCAGAGAGTTTATTTTCTTTCCTACTTCCCCCTAAATAATCTAAATCAAGCTTTTTACTTGATAAAGCCCTTTAGAAAAAGCTTTCCAGTCTAAGTCAATTTTCTCTCCCTACATGTTGCTCTTCCATGTGTGTGAAAATTACATTCTTTTAGTTGTACTAGAAATTCTTCTCGCTCTCTAAAATAAGACATCCCTTGTGAGCTGCAAACTCATTGTGATTCTACACGTTTTCTAGTTTCTAGTACGGCTTTATTCACAGCCTTCTCTCTCAACCCTTAGTCTCCCTTCCCTAAATATCCCTTATGCTAAGAGATATGTAGTCTTCTCTCTTGGTCAGGGATAATCATGTGCTTCAAGATATTAAGAGGTTTTGAAGAAAGAGAAGACCTTCTTTGAAACTTTGGATAGAAGGGCATGTCCTAAATGTTTTGATTTAAAAATAACCACCCTCCACTTACGTATAAGTATGTTTTCACAGTGCAGTGTTCCAGAGAACAAAATTGACAAATTACATCTTCTTATTAAGCTTATGTTCTAATGGGAAAGGCAGACATTTAACAACAACAATAAGTAGTTGAATGCACCAATAAAGTCAAGTAGTGATTAATATTTGTGGTGGTCACTTGTTCACTGCTCACTGCTCTTGGGTCCATTCCCAGTCCTCCTTCTAGAAAATACATTTCTGAGGGTCCCTTGTCCTCTGGCTCTCAGCTGGCTTTGGGCAGAGGAAAGCTCTGAGAAGAGAGTAGAGGGCAAGGGGAAGGGAAAATCCATGTCATTTCTCCTGTCTTTTCTCTGTTTTAGGCAAAACAATGGCTGTATCTCTTTTATATAAGCCATTTCTCTTCTCTATGTAAGTGACTTGGGGTATCTCCCCTTTACCCTGTATCATCTTTTAAGGGCAGCTCTTGGGCTCTGATGACACCATCTTCTTACTTTCTTCCCCCAGCTCTAAAGGTCTTGCAGTCTGATCTTCCTAATCTTTGTGCTGCCTCTTTCAACAGCTTTGATCCTACTTCCTTATATTATAGTTCTTCTTTTGGACCACTTAGTGTGGGCCCCTTTTCCCATGTTGGGCCTTGGCTGACATAGCACTATAAAATGTAACTGGTAAGGGAACTAAGAGGGAAGAGGACGCTGTGTTTGACATAGTGACCAGGAAAGGCCTCTCTGGGAAGGTGGCTTTGGGGAAAGGGCTTGGATGGAATGAGGAAGTAAACCATGATAATGTCTTAGGGGAGAATTTTCTGGGCATAGCATTTGCTTGGGGCTCCAGGTGGGAACACGCTTGGCATATTGGTGTAACAGCAAAACGACCAGTATTGTTAGAGCATGGTATGGGGGAGAAGAGAGCTACAGGAAAGTCAGTCAGAGAGTTAACAAGGGCCAGATCGTTTAGGCTGTGTAATGTCTGATAGAGGTGATCAGAATAATTGGACAGAATAACCTGAGTTGATGACTCTGGGAAGAGTGTATGCAGGGAACCCAATAAGAAGGCCATGGCAGCAATATGTCCACGTAGAATATGGTAGTACTTCAGACTAAGATGAGAGAGGTAGAGTTGGTGAGATATGGCAGATACAGAGTGTTTTTGAGGGTGAAGCCAACAAAATTTGCTGATAAATTGGATATGGGGTCGTGAAAGATTGACATCAAGGTTTTGAGCCTTGCATAATGAAGATGCTGAGTTGAGAAACACATGATAAGTCTGGAGGAGGTTTCCTGGGTGGGCAGAAATTGAGTTTGATTTTGGACATGTTAAATTTGAGATACTTAATAGACATCTGAGTCCAGTGCCAGGTAGGCATTTGGATATGTGCATCAAGTTCGGGAGAAAAGACTAGGCTAAGGATTAATTCTAAGAATAATGAATATATACATGGTCAAAGGACTAGATCGGATCTGGGGAATAAATACAGAGAAATATCACAGAGATCCTTGGACTGAACCTTGAGGTAATTCAATACTTAGAAATCAGGCAAGCAAGAATTCTATTACAGAACAATCCATGCTAACAGCCTAAGTGTCCGTTGATGGATGAATGGGTAAAGTAAATGTGGTATGTGCATAGATCTAGATGTGGATATTTAATGGAACATTATTCAACCATAAAAAGAAGAAAATCCTCCATTTTCAACAACATGGTAGACTTAGAGGGTATTATGCTAAGTGAGATAAGTCAGAGAGAGAAAGACAAATAGTGCATGATCTCACTTATACATACAATATAAAAAACCTGAACTCATAGAAACAGAGGCACTGGTGGAAGGATGGAAAGCAAGAGAAGGGAAGAAGTGGCTTTCTTCTTCCTTATGGTTTCTGGTGGTTGTTTTCCAGTAGTAGAAGTGACAATACAGAAATGGTTACAGAAATGACAGCTGTCAGGCTGGTTTCAAGCAATAGTTTCAGCCATGATCAGGGTGGAAATTCTGGGAGATCCAGGATCCACCATAATAGCACCTCCAAAGTGTAAGCTTGTGGCTACAGCCCAGAAATAATAGCAGCCTCTCATCTCTGGGTATCACGCCTTCCTACCTTTTGCCCCTCCAGTTTCTTCCTTCTGCTTTTGAACTTCTAGTTTTTCTAGGATCTTTGTACCTAATCCTCTGTATTAAATTCCCTGTTTGAGATATTTAGGTAGATTGTACTGGAGGTGATATGATTACAAAATGTCTCAAGTGCAATTCCATTTATTGTCTATTTAGAAATTGTTACACACATTTAGTGACTTACCAAGAATTTCTGGGCATGACCTTCAGTCATATTTAAACTCATATTTCATATTTGAACTCTTATATTTTATCATCAGTTGCTATAATTTGGGATGTCTCTGTTCTGTAAATTTTCCAAAGAAGGGCAAGCAACTTTGCCCAGTAGTGAACTAAACCTCAGACTCAGCAAGCACAGTTTTGCAAAACAATGGCTTCTCCAGTAAGTGATAATTAACTCAGTTCCTGTCTGTTTCAATGAGTTTCCTTTCTTCTACTTGGCACAAGTAGACTTTATTATTAGTGGAGGATCCTGGTGGTATATGTTCCGTGAACTTCATTTTATGATGCTCCCCACTGGGACACTGTTTCTTATGACTTTCCCCACCAAGGAAAATCTTACTCATTCTTCTAATGAGGACAAGTATTTCACACTATTTAGCTTCTTTTCAATCTAGGTGACCTGTAGTCCCAATTCTCATTTCCAAAAACTGAAGCAATGCTCTGCTCTTTTTTTTAACAACTTTTTTCTTTTTTTCTTTAATAAAACAGAAGAATTGAGAGAAAAGGTTTTGCACTTTCATGGTGAACTGGTGCTTAATAAGATGAAATCATGACTCATCATGACGAAAATGTTGTAAATTCTGGACAAGACTGGTAAAGACAAAAATAGAAGAAACCCCTTTGGTCTGCACCCCAACACCCCTAAACCCTGAATCATTCAAGGATCAGCTGTATCTATATACTGGTTTTGTTTCTTTGGCGAACCCTGACTAATACAGTCATGTAAATCAATAGAAGAAAGAAATAAGGAAAAAAAAAGAAGGAATACTGCACCAAGCAGTTTAAAGAGAACATGAAAATGATACATTATTTATCATGAGGTTCTTTTCTCTTTCTCTTCTCATCAACTTTGTCAAAATTCCTCAAAGCAACTTCTTAAATCTTTATTGGAATTCATTTCAGATTTGGGGCAATAAAATTTATCTGCCTAAGGTAGTGATTAAGCATCCATATTAAAAGGTCTACAGGTAATTCCATGGGAAAGAAACCTAATTAAATGTCACAGACTTTTTACTACTTCTCTGCTTAAAAAGTAAAACCATGAAAAGGGTTGCCTCAGGCTCTCTAAAACGCTTGTCAATATGGATTTTAAAATCTGATGTTAAATCTTTGAGCTCTTATTTATTCAAGAAAATGACATATCTAGTCCCTTGTCATTTTAAAAATTATTAGGTGTGTTGATTTGTGTATTAGGTCTATATTGTAATATTTCTCATTCTTGAAGCATAGTCAGATTTCAATTGTATGCCAACACAGAAAAATTCTTTATGGAGATCATGTCAAGAGGATGACAATTTACATTGTCCCATTTACAGAGGACAATGATCTGTTGGCATTGAGAGTCCTAAGCAGCTTTCATAGTGGCATCATCGTTACATCATTTCTAAACTAAATTTGTGGAAAGTTTCCAAAGGGTTCTGAGTTGGTAGAGTAGACTCATGGAAGATATAAGGGAGGTACTTTTTACATATAGGAAAACTAAAGTCAAAAGAAGAATGAAAACTGAACGGTGCACACAGGAAGTCAGGCTACTTTGCAACACATTCGATTTGTAATGAATCTGATAATAAAATTATAGCACCTGGCCGTTATAATTATAGTTGACCCTTAAACAACAAGGGTTTGAACTGTGTCGGTCCACTTATATGTGGATTTTTTTTTATAAATACAGTACTGTAAATGTATTTTCTCTTTCTTACGGTTTTCTTACTAACATTTTCTTTTCTCTAGCTTACTATATGCAACATACAAAATATGCATTCATCAACTATTTATGTTATTGGTAAGGCTTCCAGTCAATAGTAAGCTATTAGTAGCTAAGTTCTGGGGGAGTCAAAAGTTATACATGGATTTTCAACTGTGCAGGGGGTCGGCACCTCTAACCCCCATGTTGTTCAAGAGGCAGTAGTACTATGTTTGTTAGAAACAAAGATTGGGACTTTGCCCGTTGCCTCCAAATTGCTCTGTACTGGAACAAAGAGGCACAAAATACCCTGAAATCCGTACTAACTTCTACAATACCAGTCACAATGTCTGAAAGAAGACAACTGAGTGTCTAAACTGAAGAAAGAAAGTGGAGAATTTTTAGGGGTGGGGTGGTGGCTGGTGGTTTTCTAAAGGAATCCTCTACATAGACCAGCTGGAAGATTTCAGAGCCAAAAATCCTGAAGTCCATTCTCATGCTCTCATCCAGTGCATGGTGAGAGGTTTCTTGGGAGAGTGTGACATGTGCATGTCCTGCAGTTGTGAGAGTGAACAAAGAGCTTGGTGGCTGTGAATTCCAGAAAATGCTGGAAGGCTGCTGGAGTGGCTGACACCAGCAAATGACATGGGGCTGAAGTGTAATGTGGCTTGGGAGTAAAGAGTTGTGGCAACTTCCTGTGGGTTCTTGTAGCTCCCTGAGTAGGTGGAGACCTTAGCAATTTCTCTAGTTCCATGGAAGGTGCAGGATGGGTAATGGAGGAGGCAGGACACAGGCGACCAATGCATAAACTGGTCAAGGGAGATTACAGCTTACCTGGGAACCTATTCATACGTGAGACTGAGGGGAGATGCTGTCAACTTTCTTTGAGGTGATCCTCAGCAAATCACCTCCATCATCTGTGTGGAGACCCCCACAACTGTGAGTACCTTCAGCAGCAAGTGGGACCATTTTGAGCCACAGAGCAAGATGTCTTCCGCTCTACCGCCCACATGTAATTAGTTGCTTAAGAAGATCTGCCCCTCCTAATTCCTCTTCTCCATTCCTATTATGGAAGAGGGAGAAAAAGCAGGTATCTCTGCACTAAACCTTCTTGCCCACCCCCCATCACCACACACACACACACACACACACACACACCCTGAGAAGTTAGAAGCAGAAGAGTATGCCACGCCCCTTCCCACAATTGGTAGATGACAGCTAATGGGACAGGAAATTAGAGATTTATAGTGAAACAAGCTGAATTTTAATACCTAAAATTGATCTGAAATCATGAAATCTGTCCAAAATTAAGGCTCAAGTTGACATCACTAATTGGAGAAAAATATAACCACTTTGTATTTGTATTCTCCTGGGTTGGCATTCCTCCACATATCATTTGAAGAAATTATCTGATTTAAAAATAATTGAATTTAAATAAAATCCAGTTGTTTGTAGAATAAACAACTAAGCTAAAACTACAGTATAAAATAACAGATGGTGAACAACTCTACTTTTAAAACCCTGAATATATTTTTAAGAATTGTTTATTCAATTTTTTCTATGATACTACTTTTGGGCAAAACAGGTACTACATTTTCAAAGAGTTAGGATAAAAGAATTAGTTGTCCCTTCCAAAATACCTAGGCTACAAAGAAGTTAACTCAATTGCTCAAGGTCATGTTTTAAGCTTGCATACATCAACAATTGACCTACATAGTCCAAATAACAAAGCCAAGCTGATGAAAATGCACCCGTGAAACAAAGGCTGTAACAAACAGAGATGAATGCACATGATCAAGTAGGCAGATGTGAGAGAACATTCAATTCTATAAACTACAGTGTTCTGGGCTTGGAAGGTTTTCTTGTAAGACTTCCTTCTTTAAGGATGCTATAACCCTTTGAGATCATCAACCAATATTGAAGCAGACACTTGATTTTACTACATATATTCTGTTATAAATTTTCTCAAACTTAAAAAAATTGATACCTTTGCTGGAGAAAAGAGTTTCAGAGGCTTCCAAGTGCCAAAGGAATATACAGTACATATATGTTTTATTTTATCTATTCTATTCTATTCTATTCTATTCTATTCATTTTTAAGTAGGCTCCATGCCCAATGTGGGGCTTGAACTTATGACCCTGGGATCAAGGGTCAGATGCTCTATTAACTGAGCCAGCAGGGGGCCCCCAATACATGTCCTTTAAATGTAGTTATTGGAAGTTTGAAAAATTTATCTCCAGGGATCTCATCCAACTTTTTTGAAGACAGAAATGCCTGAAAATTTATTTCCAATAATGCTGAAGCCACTCTCGGGGAAGAAATAAGTAAATCCAAGTAACAAGATGGTAATACAGTTGCAACCATTAAAAATGTACAAGAAATAGAAAAATCAAGTTGAGCAGAATTTTATCTCAAGGAGTGAATTTTAAGTTGCTGCTGCAGTAAAGACAAATGGTGACTGGGTGTGAATGGGGTGGTGGACAGGATCTAGACCAGAGGGAGATAGGAAAAAGTGAGTGGAGGAAAGAACTTCACAGCATACTTTTACTTTTTTATTTTAGAGAGAAAACAAGAGAGAGCATGAGTGGGGGAGAGGGACACTGGGGGAGAGAGAGAATCTTAAGCAGGCTCCATGCTCAGCATGAGCCTGATGCCAAACTCAATCCCACGACCCTGGGATCATGACCTGAGCCAAAACCAAGAGTTGGACATCCAACCGACTGAGCCACTCAGGTGTCCCCACAGTATGCTTTTTCTAGCCTGGACTCAACCTAGAGTTACCTTTTCCACACCAAGTCCAAGAACCCTCTCTGCCAATAGGTGCAGATGGCATCCACAGACATTTGGAGTTAAGAATGTTCATACATGGGGCTCCTGGGTGGCTCATTCAGTTAAACATCAACTTCAGCTCAAGTCATAATCTCATGGTTCATGAGTTTGAGCCCCACATCAGGCTCGCTGCTGTCAGCCTATTGGTGCAGAGCTTGCTTTGGATCCTCTGTCCCCATCTCTCTGCCCCACCCCCCCAACTTGCACTCTCCCCAAAATAAATAAATATAAAAATAAAACCCAAGAATGTTCACATTTGTGTCAGAAAGCCACTCTTTCAAATTTTCACCTTGGACAGGTTAGTGCATCTCCAAGGAGGAAAAGAAGTAGCTAAGACAGTGGAAAGACCATTGCCGGGGGGTAGGGGGTGGGGTGGGGGAGGATCAATGTAGTAATAAAGACACAGTGCTTTTGAATTTCAAAGATTCAACCTGAAATTGAGAGTTTTTAATAAGTGGTTCATTAGTTCTAAACCAGAAAGATCCAGATCAGCCTAGGGAAATAACACTGTGTGGGATGTAGGAGTGAGAAAGACACGGGAACCAGGGCAACCAAATGCCAGAAAAGTTGAATCAGAACTGGGACAGAGATTGACCTACACTGATTTTGCTAAGATATTACAAATAATTAGATGAAAAGGGATTTTTAGTTAATGTTAGAATATTTGCGCAATTTTTGTACTGGGCTAGCTATAAATATATTTAATTGTTGCAAATATTGTAGAGGTCATTCCCTCCTGAAGGTTCAGTTCTTTTTGGTGGAGTTTTTTTCTCTCATGAAATTTGAAATGGAAAAAACAATCACCTCAAGTATTATGGCAGAGATTTTTAGTTTTCTTCCAGTGCATCTCCCCTTTTTCTATAATAACAGAACCCCAGTTTTGCATCTTGTTACATAGCTACTCAGATTAAGTGTGCATTTTTCATCTACTCTTACAACGGGGTGTGACCACAACACTACGTTTGGGGCAATGGAATGTAAGAGGAAATGGTGTGTTCAGCTTCTTAGTCTGGATGTAAAAAGTTGGATCCTATTTGTTCCCACCTGCTGGCTAGAATTCAGAGTCATGGTGGACCACGTGGATTAGGACAAACCCCTAGTACTACCAGATTAACAAGGAAGAAGGGATCTGGGACTTTGGGAAGCTGGCATATTAAATGCATAAATACAAGTTGCTACACCTGAATTATTTACTTGTGAGAGAAATAAGGTCTAATCATATTTAAGCTTCATTATTTTGGGTTCCTCGTATAGCAGCTGAACCCAACCTCATCTCCAAGTGAAACATGTATTTTTTCTTTCATTCGTTCAACAAATTGATATTTTACGCATATCCTAAATCAGTCACTGTTCTAATGATGGATTTGCCAGTGAACGAAAGATACCAGGTCCCTGCTCTTGATAGAGTGAAGAGCCTCAGCTAATAAATAAATTAAATAATGTATAAGGTAATATCTCATAATTATCAATGCCATAAACAAAATGGCACATAGTAATCTATTAGTGAGGTGTTAGATACCAGGAGGGTATGCTACTTCTAAAGAGTTAATGATGGACAGCCTCTGTGAGGAAATGACAATTAACCTAAAATCAGAATGGTAAGAGGTGGTTAAATATCTAAATATACAGAAGAAGAGGGGTCTAGTGGAGGAGGCCAGCAGTGTGTCAAAGCCCCAAGCTAAGAGGGACCTTAGAGTTGCTGAGGGCATCAGAAAATAGTAAAAAGAAGGAAGTGTTGAAGTATCCAAGGTCAGAGAGACGTACAGGTATCTGATCACAAGTGATTCTGGAACCAGGGTAACAAGTTTGCGTTTTGATGTCATCGCAGTGGGTGGCTACTGGAAAGCTTTGAACAGGGCAGGGATATGCTCTGACTTCTAATCCACTTGAAAAGATGCTCTAGCTGTTGTAGAAGCAGGAAATAGGTGTGACAAAACATGTTTTATTTTCCTCCTGGTCAGTCAGGAAGTCTACATTACCCAGTCTCCCTTGCAGTTAGGTGGGGCCATGCAACTGCCTTCTAGCCAATGACATACGAGTGGAAATGATGTAGGCCACTTTAAGGCCTGAACCTTAACACTTCTGTGAATCTCCATGAGTTCTCTCATCTCTTGTCTGTGGTTGGATGACGCACTTAGAGGGCTTTGGTGATGGTGGAGCCACCACTTGAATGAACGTGTTTCCCAAATGACTGTACAGAGCAGTGTCTCCCTACCAGAAATAATCTTTTATTTGTGGTGAGTCACTGAAGTTTGGGTGTTGTTTGCTGAAGCAGTCAGACTAACCTGATTGACACAGATAGCTACTGTGGTGGTCTGAACAAGAAATGACAGTGGCTTGGACCAAAGGTACCACTTGGAGGCAGGGTGAAGTGACTGGATTTGGGATATAATTAGAAAGTGGAGCAAACAGGACTTACTGATGGATAGAATGGAGCTAACAAGGATATAAACAAAATGAGAAATGACTTTAGGATTTTTACTTGAGCAGTTGTGTGGCTCACAATTTCATTAACTGCGGGCGTTGGGTGGGGAGATTGGGAGGGGGCAAGTGTATGCAGGGTGGGGGAAAGCAAGCATTCTATTTTGGCTAGGATACATTTTTAGATATCTAATTAGACACTGAAATGGAAATGTTGGATACATGAGTCTATATCCCAGAGGAGAGGGAAAGGCTGAAGATAAATTTTGGAATCATCATCCAACAGATCATATGGACTTAAGCAACATTTGCATTCACGGTACTTGTCCACCGAATAGGTTGTTTCTCACATGCATGCCCACTCATTACCAATGTCTTCTGTTGGGATTCACAACACTTTTAAAGATACACACACACACACACACTCACACACACACACAATCATGTCAGAGAGGAACATTAGGAAGATGTGAGCCTGGACAAGGAAATTAACACAGAATTAGACCTTGGGTAGATACATAGGTTTTAGCTAAAATTCTATTCCTAAGACAGTGATGGCTCCCACCCAAGTGTCAAAGAAAAGAACAGGACAAGAGGACTGGGAGCATCTGAAGTACAGCTAAATAGGTTCTGCTGATTGTTGTTGAGATTATAGAAAGAGGAAAGAAAAAAGGTGATCACTGAGGTGTAATTCCATTTACCACATTGTCGGTTTAGGTTCACTGAGGTGAGGACTAAAATAGTCTGTTGCAAAAGTTAAATGAAGAGGAAGAGTTAAAAAAAAAAAGTCTAGCTAACATTTAAAGAAAAGATTATAATTGTCACTACTCTGAATTTCAGACAAGCTCTTCTGAAAAACAAATTATTTGTAGTTCCACTGTTCCAAGATAATTATTGTTAGCTATTGCACTTCTCTATAAATTACTTAGCAATTTTATTTCTTTTTTGGAGGGTTAATTTGATAGGAGAAAGTGTCATTCCCTGTTTTAATTTACATTCCTTTAAAGTATAGTACATTACACTTTTGCCCTCCTATTTTTTACCCAGTTATATTCTCTTCTGCCAATTTTTCGTATCCTTGGACTTCGTTTTCCAGCATAAATTTTGGTCTGTGTTAGAGACTACTATTTTCCCACCCAAATATCAGTTTTTCCCCTCTTCAAGCCCCTAGCTTTTAGCAAAGCATTAAGCCTCTTGAAATAAGACATTTCCTGGCCTCTCTTGTAGCTAGTAGGAGACACATGACTAAATTCTAGCCAATGGGATATTGGTGGAAATACAGCATAGCAGCTTCTGGGAAATTTCTTTAAGAGGCAGTGACATGTACTCCTTACCTACTTTTTCCATCTTGATGTTTAAAACATGGATATGATGGCTGAATCTCTGTCTTGGGTCATGAGAAGAAGGGTATCTTCTGTACCTGAACCCACGGAAGCAAAATGGGTTCCAGATGATGGGACAGATGACAGTCTGTGCCAGCCCTGGACTGCCTGCATCAAAACTTTTATGTGAGAGAAGAGTAGATTTCAATTTTTAAGTTGCTATTTGACAGACTTCTGTCAATCAGCTAAACTTAATCTTAACTAATGTGGATACTGAATCCAATCTTCATTTTCAAAAGACTTGTTAGCTTGAAAAATCCCTTCAGTGCAAGAAACTATGAAAGAAACTTATTGAAACAGAAATGCTAGATTTCGTATCTTGACTTGATCCCTTCCCTCTGACTCTTTTTCCCCCCATTTCTTTTCCATTCTACCCCTCTTCATCCTTCTCTTTCCTTACCACCACTTTCCTACTCTAGGTATACGTGTCCACTTTCCTTCCCCAGGACCTTCACTAGCCTAACTGGCCCCGCTGTAGGAATTAGAAAGACGCAATCCTCAAGGTGGCTAAAAGTCCACTGGTTCATGACTGTGGGAATTAGAAAAAGGTACCCCTTCCTCTGCTGGATCCAATCCCACACAGAGCATATGGTTTGGCAGGCAGAACCTGGGCTGGGTTTCAATCCTTCCTTACTCTTTTGGCTGGGTGCCCTCATGCAATGAACTTCATGGCCGTGTTTGCAGCCAGCGAGTCCTTTGCTAGCAGGCTCGGCTCATTGACAATAGGACTCTGAAGCAAAGCCATAGAAGGGTCCCCCAAATTGAGAGCACCCTTAGACTTAGTGTTAAGTGCCATTCTTGTTACTGGCTTTCCAGCCTAAACAAGGATTCTTTTTGCTTTTATTCCTCATTACAGTCGAGAGCCCTACTGACATTCATTTGTTACCTGCATGTATCTTGATTGCTGCTGACACCATTTCTGGTAGCTCCTATTATCTGTGCTTTCCTATCTAGTTATTTGTTTTGTTTTTCTGAACACTTAGTACTGTTTGGTTCTTATTGTCTCGGTTCTCAGTTTCTTCTTGTGCTGCTGTCTTCTGGACTGGGGCTGGCCAAAGACACAGAGGGGGAAAGATACCAACAAAATTAGCTGGGAAATTAATCAAATTTATGGATTAATCCATCAGCCATTAAGAAAACATTTTAATCACAGAAATGGCATTTAAAAAAATTCTTCGAACTTAAAGTTTAAGGGAGGAAATAAAAATATTTGATATAGAGATTCCTCTGTGTACTTTAGTCTTATTTTCTGTACAGGCCTTCTTCCCCCTAATTTCTGGGAATCAGTAGTGCATTATACGCTGTATTTTATTAGAAGTTCTAGTTGTCTTTACTACTCTTTTCACCAACATAACCTAAGATCTTTTGTCCTTACCCAAGTTATTGTATTTTTTATGTCTTGTTTTTTTCTAGATCCTCACATATAAACTTAACTTGCGCCATACACAACATAAAACAAAAACAAGCTGGCTAATGAAACTCATGCTAGGATTATTTTCTCCACATTTCATAACCATACAGTGTTGTTTCTGTGCCCTTCGCCTTATAATTTTTCTTGCCCTAAGTGAAGACGGCATAGATGATGTCAAGTTTGAGGTCTATGTTTCACGATAAAGACAACTGTGACCATAAAACCATTGCAAAAGGTGCAAGTTCCTTGTTAGGTTTTCCTTGTTTTCACTTGTATTCACTGGATGGAAAAATGAGTGTGAAAACGTATAAGTGCTTGACTGCAAAATTCAAGGGGTTCCCGGCAATCAGTTCACGGGAACCAAGTCACTAGAGTATCCTTAGCATGTGTCCCCTGCCCCAGCCAAGGGCAGTGATCCCTGGAGATCCTCTGATTTCTGAGTGACCCTTCACAGTGCTGGGCTGAAGGCTAGCACCATGAATAAAGTGTAAATGGAGATCAAAAACCAATCTCTGGGTGGTCTGAACTCTTCCTGACATTCTGAGTTCTTATTGACACTGTCCTAAATATTTCTATCTATCTAGGTTCTGTATTTTGCCCACTAAATCCTTTATTCCCTGACTGATCTCTACATGAAATTCAATCTCATGGTCAACGTCACTTGTTCTTCTGAGCCGCACCCCACTCCACTTGCAAGGCCAGATGGTCAATCCAGGCCACTCCCGGTCAGTATTGCCCTATTGCCCACCCAGTACGATGGAGTCCTGACTATGTGGAAAAAAAAAACCAGAGAGAGAAGCCTCATTACAAAATGAGTTTGAGCTGGAGGGAGAAAGAGAAGGACATCTAACAGGCTGTTTCAGGTTATAGCAAAATGAAGATTAAGATGATTTTGGAACCCAGTGGTACAGAGGCATTCAAACTAAGGGAGGGTGTGTGGAGGTCACGTCAAATGGACAGACTGAGGACTGAATCTTCGCCCGCCACTTGCTTTTGAGGACCTCAGGCTGCTGTCTTAACCTCATGGGTCTCAGTTACCTCATCTGTAAAATGAAAATCATGACATCTCCCTTGTAAACCTGTGAGGATTACAGGAGATAGGACCTTGACCCACTTAGCACCGTGCCTGACGCATAACATGCTTTCTGTAACTGGCATTTTGAAAGAACAGGTTCACGAACCCGGTCATGCACTTGCAAAGAATTTTCACCCAGGCTTTATTCCAAAGCAGCTGAGAGCAGATTGTAACATATTTTCAAGTAAAGAACACAAACACAGTACTTTGCCTCTAAGTTTTTCTTTCTTGTACTCATTTAATTCACATCTCTGCTCACAGGTCGCCTTCTCGAGAAAACCCCTCGGCCTACCCCATGTAAAACAACTTCTCATCAGTTTCTTTCCTCTCATCTTGACCTGTTTCTTTGTACAGTACCTGTAGCCAGACATTTTGTTAAGTATGTGGTGTTTGTGTTTTGTTACTGGTAGTAGTAATCTCCTTCCCCTGTGTTTAAGCTTCAGGAGGGAGGAAACTTTGATTTATTCCTGTTTCCCTAGCACCCAGAAAAATATTGGGGACAAAGAAGGAATTTAATTGAATTCACTTGTTAAGTGAACTATGATATGTTACTTTTTCTGATTTCATGTTTATCAAGCTATTGTTTTTATGGTTCATCTCTGCAGCCGCAGTTAGAGGTATAGGTATGATCGGCCGCATGTTTTCATAGTATTCTTAGTTTTCTTGGCCATCAAAGTTCTTCTTTAATACATGGCACCAACTCATGTGATCAAAGCAAAGTGTTTGTTTCCCGGAGGACTTGAATTCCCTTTTAGACCCGCTGCCATTCTGAAAGAATGCCAGAACATGACAACTCCTTAATTTTTTTGCCAGTCTCATCTCTCTCAGCCCATGGCCCAGTGTCACTGTCCGCGAAGTGGGGAATTCACGGGCATTTTCTCTGTTGGCTCGCTTTTAGTCATTCTCTCTTTTCCAATAAACTCGCACAGGTTTTCCTTCCCATAGGACTCAGTACTGTGCTTATTCAGCTTTCAGTCTCAGGGGCAATTTATCAGGGCTGGTTTCCCAACTTGCTCCCTGTTTCCCATGACTCTTTTATTTCACTGTTCTTCAGCTGAGCAAAGAACAGGTCCTGGGGATTGATGACTGGAGCTTTCTGCATTAATGAGCAATCTGTTGTGCAGAGGCTGTGGCTCTGCCTGCGGGCTGACGGAAGGGCTTCCAGGAGTCACACATGTGACTCCTGTTCATCTTCCTCTTTCCGTAAACCCCCGTGGCCACCAAATACCACACTGTATTCAAAGGTGCTGGGGCTCACTTCATCTGGGCCATGAAAGGACATGTGAAGGACATCTTCCCCTCAACAGTGCAACTACAACTGTAGGATCCTTGATGGGTGCTGGGCTGAAGGTCACTACTGGAGGTTGGGAGGAAAGGTGGGTGCTCTAGGTTGAGAGTGACCAATGACCATATGTCTCTCTTGACACTTGGAAACTTCAGTTTTTAGAATGAAGTCTGTCAGTTTGTCATATACATATATAAAAGATATATATATATATACATATATACACACACACACACACACACATATACATATACTTGTAAAAGATATATACACATAAATATGAAATATATAAAGTCTTTTGCTCAAGGAGCTTAATGGTATACAAATGTATTATTGTAAAAGGATATGCCTGCTTAAAAATTGCTATTTATATGATAAAAATGAGATACAACTATTCTTTATTTCTTATTGATAGTATCTCTAATTTTCTAGAACTTAAATCTCAGAGAATGAGGGAGTTAGACTAGGCTATCCATAAGACACACACACACACACACACACACACACACACACATATATATATATATTTTTTTTTTTTTGAGAGAGAAGAAAGAGTGAGCAGGGGAGGGACACAAAGAGAGGGAGCAGAGTATCCAAAGTGGATTCTGTGCTGACAGCAGACAATTCGATACGGGGCTCAAACTCACAACAAATTGTGAGGTGGTGACCTGAGCCGAAGTTGGACACTTAACCAACAGAGCCACCCAGGCATCTCCACTTTATACTTTTCTGCTTGAAGTGTGGTCCTGGGAGAAACAGCATGAGCTTGACTTGGAATCTTGTGAAAAATGCAGGGACTCAGGCCCCACCCAAGATCTACTGAACTAGAAGTTGCATTCCAACCTGCTCCTGGAAGGTTGCAAACCTACGCTGCAGGTTGCAAAGCACTGATTTTCAGCTCTAATATTTTGGGGTAGTATGATTACATTTCAGAAGCTAAATAAGATAATTACCTAAATGCCAACAATAGCGTGAAGTGGAAAGGACATAGATGTGAATTTGGATTTCAGCTCCATTACTAATAATCTTTGGGAAAATAACTTCAGTGTTCTAATTCGTAATGTGGAGAAGATGGCATCTGCGTTGAGATAGATGTGGGGAGTAAAATTATACATGTGAAGGACCAGCACATGTAATTTCTGCCACCAGAGCATGATAACTATCCTTGTTGCTTCATTAAAATCTATACAGCTAAGAGATTCTTGAAAGTCTTTCACCCATTTGAAATTTATCCTGTGGAAGGCCAGTAGCATTGTTCAATGAGTTCTCTCCAGAGTGTCCGTCACTGAGCTCCATAAGGGCTAGAGGGCCCTTTATGTCCCAGAAGGGAGGCTACACCTAATTCAACTTTTTAGGGGACCGAGGATCCCAAGCTTTCCAGGTGTTGGAAGCCATCATCTTCCAGGACTATCTTGGCACCTAAGCTCAGCTCCTCGGATCCTCAGCCCAACATGTTTATGTACTGTCTACACTCTACCCCATATTTTCCCTATTAAAAATGGAGAACTACGGGGGCCAGGAGTTCCCCATGAAGCCAAGTGGTCTCTCTGTGGCCTTTCCGTAAGATACTTAACTAGCGGGGGGCTCATTCACCGCTGGGGCTATTGCCGTGAGTTCCAGCTTGCTCCAAGCGACACTACTCACATTTACCCGAGCCCTTTGCCCTATATTATTTGGGTAAAGATTAAAGAGTGGCAGACAAAAATCTTTTAACCTAAATGGTAAAAGATGTTACGACGTAGGGACCAGAACTAGATCTCATACAAAAAGAAGCAGGAGAAAGAACATTCTACTGGGAGCAAAGATGCAGTCTAATTCCATGTATACAATTAGCTGGCCTATCTCTCCAGTACATTTTATGAATGTAGGACTTGGATTTTCCATTTTAAAAATGAGAATACTGAATTAAATGATCTTTCCACTTTAAAAGTCAATCGTTCCTTTTTTTCTTATTTATCTCATATGCTTTGAGATGAAAAATCCAAAGATTTTTGTGAAAATTTATAGATTTCATAGCCAGTTTTCATATAGTAAAATCTTAAACTGGTTCGATTAAAAAGTCTTTAATCTTTTGTTTTGCTTTGTCTGTAATTCTTCATATAAACAATTTGTGGCCTATGTGAGGTTCAGTGGCTCTGTTTTTCTGGGATCTTTCTTGCCTTTCCCAAGCACACACATATTTGAAGATTTCTAGGTAACTGAGTTTAAAGAACTCCTCTGGTAAAAAAAAAAGTCTACCCAAGTAATTTTGAAAGAGCGTTCCATATCCGATGAACAAAAATGCCTTCCAAGTTGGACAAGGAATCGTTTCTGCAACTGGCATGGACAATTATTTCCATAAATAAGTAATTCAGTGAGAAAGAAACAAAGAAATCTAAAGAAATGCTTCATTTCAGTGGATCTGAAGGCAGAGACCAAGGACTGGGCACCAAAGTCCAAAAAGGTCTTTCTAAACTGAGGAAAACAAGTCTAAAGTAACTTAGATTTTGTTTAGTCTTCACTGATTTGGATTAAATTATAGCAGTGGATAACAGGCCTACCATTTAACACACATCTTCCTTTTTAAGAATTCACCCGAAACAATGTCACCTCCCTCTGTTCTCCCAATCATCAAGAATCTGTCCCTTCTGTCTTGTTATTGCACTATGCTTTGTGTATTACTATATGCTATTGTATTATATAATGTTATATATCATATTATAGCGTCGCTTTTATTGCATAGCAATTCCTATTTCCATTTCTGCCTACTCTACTTGATTGTGCATTTCTTGAGGACAGAGACCATGTCTTGATCATTTTTGTCCTCCCAGGGCTAAGGCAGTTCTTGGTGCAGTTGATACTCAATAAATGTGTTTTTAATATTTAATGAAGAAATTAATATGCATTGTACAAACATGCAAAACTTATTTTAATGGTGTTTGAGAGAAATATTATAACAAATTGTGTGCTCTCTGTTTCGCAGTGAAAATTTCTAAATAAAAATAATATGTGATTTGAATCTACCCACATTTGGGGTAAAAAGGATGTTCTAAAATAATAAGGCTCTAAATGGAGCTGCATTTAGAATGAGGCTCTCATTAAGATTATGAATTGGTACCTAACACATAATTTTAATATGTATTCATTTTAATGTAGATTTCTATCAAGTGCTATGTAAGCACCTTGATATCCAACATCTTCTTTATAAACAGTACTAAATGAAAACAATTGGTAAAGCAAGTAAAGTAATCCATATATAAAAGACAATTTACATATCAAAATGGAAATGCTCATTTGAACTAAGGTAAGGATTTGAACTCAGGAAAATGTAACAGAAGTAAAAAAGTATTCCATTTAAAAAAGAAATTCAGATAGGTTACTGAATATCAAGAACCCATTTGCACCCGGGTAGCAAGTTATTATTTTTTAGTCCTCATATTTGTATTTAATAAAACCATAACAGGGAAGAGTATCTGATAAGCCCAAAGGGATGCTTCTGCAGCAATTCTTTGTAATTTTTGCTCCCTGAATCTTGCAAGCATTTTGAATTTCTGCCTATTCTGAAGCAAACATAACTTTTGCTGTTTTTGTCTTGCAGTAGGTAAAAAGGTTGTAAACTCTGACAAATCAGCACTGCAGTTTAGTTTACGACACCCTGGTGCCACATATGTCCATAGATGTGAAATTGTGAATTTCCAGAGGGGAACTTGAGATGCTCTCAAAGGTCTGAATCATTGCCTCGGAAGTGGGGTCTTTCACGCTCAGATTCCCACGATTTATGGACTTTCAGAGTGTATGACATCTGTACGTAAGCCACCATGGCAATCCTGCCCACTACCAACTATTTGTGGTTGATTGTGGCCTCTTTCTGGTCTCTTTCGCTTTTCATTTCACACAGATGGGAGTGCCCTCTGCTCCTTCCAGATTGAGGAGTTGGGAGCCATACCCAATGAAAGTAACACCTTCTGCTTTTTGCTCTATAGCTTGCAACAGCTTCTTAGATTCCTATGCATAGTCTTAGGGAAGAAACTTGTTTTGACTAGTCCATCAACCTCCATGCCCTGTAGTTGAAACTGGGTCAGCATCCTTAAATCAGCTGTCAGAAAATAGTGGGCTTTTTTTCCTTCAGTTGAAGTACAGTTGACATATAATGTTACACTCGTTTCAAGCACTGCATAGTGATTCAACAATTCTATATAGTATGGAATCTTACCATGCTAAGTGTGGCCACCATCTGTCACCATACAAAGTTATTACAGCATTATTGACTATATTCCCTATGTTGTCCTTTTCATCCCCATCACATAATTGTTTTATCACTGGAAGTTTATACCTCTTAATCCCCTTCATCTATTTCATCTATCCCCCATCCATTTCCCCTCTGGCCACCACCAATTTGTTCTCTGCACGTATTAGTCTGTTTCTTTCTCTTTCTTTCTTTCTTTCTTTCTAAATGATTTTCCTAAAGTGGATGGGAAAGAAGGACAAGAGGTAAACGAAGAGAGTGGGAGGTGAAGCAGTACATTGGAGTCAGTCCAAAGGCACACTCTGAAAGGGCAAAAAAAGGGTAGATGGTTTATAGACATAGAACGATATTTTGCGTCTTCACATTCAACTATATTAAAAAAAATCCAAGGATCCATTCCAAGCACATCCAGGTAATTGGATGAAAATTTTGCTTTGCACAGAGATGTTTGGAATCTCAGAGAAAGACTGTCATAGAGACGTGGATTTTTAAAGTAGATTTTCCCCATATAAGGTTTTTTTACTCTCCACAACATCAATTCTTGCAACAAAGCCTTAGCTAGCTATTAGTGTCTACTGGATCATCATATTTTTATATATTCCCAGGTACATACTCCCAGGGATCCATGGCACGCAGTAAAAAAATATTTTTAGGAGACTTTCTTCACAGAAAACCCAAATGGAAACATTCATGAGGGCTGTGTATGCCCTCATGTAGAAGGTACACAGAGTTCTATCGAAATGTATATTTCAAGTGATAGTGCTGTCTCAGAATTAGTGTGAATTAGCAACTTTATATTACATAGGCAAGACCCTGGAACTGTTTCTGCTTCCTTATTATAGGCATACCTCAGAGACATTGTGAGTTCGTTTCCAGACCACTGCACTGCAATAAAGTGACTATCCAAATAAAGTGAGGATCACAATAAAGCAAGTCATATTAAATATTTGGCTTCCCAGTACATATAAAAATTATGTTTGCACTATGCTATTAAGTGTGCAACAGCATAATGTCTAAAAAAAGTATGTACCCTAATTAAAAAATGCTTGATTGCTAAAAACCGCTAACCATCATCTGAGCTTTCAGAGAATCGCCACCTTTTTGCTGGTGGAAGGTCTTGCCTCAATGTTTGATGCTGATGTCTATTGATTGACCAGACGGTAGTTGCCGAACGTGGCGGTGGCTGTGGCAATTTCTCAAAATAACGTAACAATGAAATTCGCCACATCAGTTGACTCTTCTTTCGTGCACAATTTATCTGTAGTATATCATGCTGTTTGATAGCATTTGACCCACAGTAGAACTTTCAAAATTGGAGTCAATGCTTTCAAACCTTGCTGCTCCTTTCTCAGCTAACTGTATATAATATTCTAAACCTCTTGTTGTCATTTCATCTATCTTCACAGCATCTTCATTGCAAGAAATGAAATTTCAAGAAATCACTTTCTGTACTCATCTATAAGAAGCAACTCCTCAACCGTTCAAGGTCGATCATGAGTTTACAACTATTCAGTCCTAGCCTCAGGCTCCACTTCCGATTCTAGTTCTCTTGATATTTCTACCACATTTGCAGCTCCTTCGCCCACTGAAGTCTTGAACTCCTCAAAGTCATCCGTGACAGCTGGAATTCCAAACTTCTATGAATGTTGATATTTTGATCTCTTCCTGTGAATCATGAATGCTTTGTAATGGCATCGAGAGTGGTGACTCCTTTCCAGAGGGTCTGCAGTTTTCTTTCCCAGATCCATCAGAGGAATTGCTACCTGTGTCAGCGATAGCCTTATGAAATGTATTTCTTTTCTTTTTTTTTAAAGTTTATTTATGTATTTTGAAAGAGAGAGAGAGAGAGGAGAAAGAGAGAGAGGCAGAGAGAGAGGGAGAGAGAGAGAATCCCAAGCAGACCCTGCACTGTCAGTGTAGACCTCGATGCAGGGCTCAAACTCATGAACCATGAGATCATGACCTGAGCTGAAATCAAGAGTCGGACGTTTAACCGACTGAGCCATCCAGGAGCCCTGAAATGTATTTCCTAAATAATAAGACCTGAGAGTCTACAAGATTCCTTTATCCATGGGCTGCAGAATGGATTTCTGTATTACTTTTTATCCCAGTTATTTAAAACTGATGAAACATTCCGAGACCGAGAGCAGCAATTGCTTGTGTAACTCAGGACACACTGCTCTGGTCTGCACTATTCAGAGAATTCATGCAAACACAGACATAATTTGACTTTTTCTTTTTTCCATTTCCATATATAACGACACGAGGTTCTTCTTCCTCTTTAATGGAGCATGTCACTGACGATAACCAGCCAATATTATTTGTTGCATGTGTGTCATGTGTCCTCTTAAAACTGTGAGTTCCTTAAAGAGAGGAACATTGCCTTTTATCTATTCGTGGGCCCACCACAGAGCTGGACACAACTGCTCAATAAATATAACAACAAGGGTATTATTATAATACTCCTAATACCTAAAATACTCTAGTAGGAACATTTTTTTCTTACCATAAACTTCCCCGAAATAAGTATATATTAAACATGTGTATCATTAGGTTGTGTTTCTTATGACCAGACATAGGGAGTTCAGTTCTCAAACCATGAAGAACAATGGGTCAAATACGCAACATTAAAGGCATATATATCCAGGAAAGTTGACAGAGGGAAGCACCGACTAGGGTCAGGGGTGGTGCAATGGGGGAAGGCCTAAGAGCTTTTTCTGTATAAAAGAAGGACTTCCAGGAGGAGGCATGGCCGGCCACAAAACTGGATAAGGCAGGCTGTAGTCCTAACAGAGGAAGTGACCAATGGATAGGATAGGCTCTTTTGCACATGCACCCCAATGTTTATAGCAGCACTATCAACAACAGCCAAATTATGGAAAGAGCTCCAACGGCCATCGACTGATGAATAAAGAAGATGCGGTATACACATGAATGGAATATTATTCGGTGATCAAAAAGAATGAAATCTTACCATTTGCAGCAACATGGGTGGAACTAGAATGTATTATGCTGAGCAAAGTAAGTCAGTCAGAGAAAGACAAATGTCATTTGGTTTCACTCATATGTGGAATTTAAGAAACAGAATAGATGAACATAGGGGAAGTCAAGGAAAAAATAAGATAAAAAGAGGGAGGGAGGCAAAAAATAAGAAACTCTTCAATACAGAGAACAAACTGAGGGTTGCTGGAGGATTGGTGGGTGGGGGGATGGGCTACATGGGTGATGGGCATTAAGGAGGGTACTTGCTGGGATGAGCACTGGGTGTTATACGTAAGTGATGAATCACTAAATTCTACTCCTGAAATTGTTATTACATTATACGGTAATGAACTTGGATTTAAATTAAAAAAATAAAGGCAGGGAAAAAAACCAAAAAAAATAAAATTAATTAAAAAAAGGATAGGCTCTTTTGTCCTTAGCAATTCTGGAGACAGAGTTATTCCTTAGTTGGAGGAGGCTGGATGGGGTTCCTGGAAGGACTCCATGTCCTTCTCTATGTCTGGGCAGATTACAGACTGTAACCTCTGAGCCACCCACCTTTGTCATCCATAAACTGTCAGGTTCCTTTGTGGGAAGCCTTAAGTGGGTCTCCTTTGATTTCAGAGATATCTGTACCTCAGCTTCCCAAGACCTTCATCTCTTTGCTGATACCTAGAAAAATACCTTTAATAAGGTGTGTGAGTTACAGAGAGAGATTTCCTGACGGGACTTAAATTGAAACTGAGATAACACTGTAATGTGAATTGATTTTAGTAAAAATTTAATTGGGTCTGTAGGTCTGTAAATGCCAGGTTACCAGGTCCTTCTGGGTATGGATACTGGGAAGGGACATAAGTTTAGTAATTTCTATCAAGGAAGAATGTGCATGGGGTCAGAAAGAAGAGGCTGGGGTAAAAAGAGAGAGAGAGAGAGAGAGAGAGAGAGAGTTTTGAATATCTGATGATTTTACCCTGGAGAGACCTTGTTTCTCTTCAATTGAGTAAGACATACAGCTGATGTGCATTATGGGATTTTTGTCAGGCTACTGGAAATGGCAGCATCCTTACTTCGCATGATTTATGAAGAGTATTTTGGTTTATTTGACACTTACTTTATATAAGACAGTGCCTCTTTCAGAAGGGTCATTAATCAACTCTTGAGGTCCCTGAGTGCGAAATCTGACAGTGCCCTGTTGAGTCCTCCCAGTCTACCACCACCAAGGGGCTGTATCCACATCTAAAAGTTCTGCCAGCCAGTGTCACTCCAGTCAGAACCTCCCGCGTCCCCACACCATTACCAGCCAGTTGGCAGATTTTTGTTTTTTACCATTATGCATGCAAATTTCACCAGAGTCCAATGAAAGTTGCATATAAGCACTTGGCGCTTTTTCTTTGATGAGTTTTTCCATATTTGGAAAGAGAAGCGTTTCTAATGGACAAACATGGCATTGAAGATGAGCAGTTCAGGCCAAGTGTTTCAAATGGCAGCTGAAAGGCTACGAATTAAATGCATGAATAAAGGAGCACATTTATGGTGGTAATTTTAGATGGGAAAAAACAGGTAATTGTATAATCATTACTGTTTGACTGAAGAGCAATGAAATGCATCTTTTCCTTGCTGTTAAAATGTTATTTGCTTTTAAGCATATTCTCCAAGTAGGATATGAAGAAACAACAAATGATTATTTTCACTTGCACTGTATACTCTTTGAATAAATGTACAGATTCTTCTTTTGGCCTGAAGCTGATAAAAGTCATCAAAAGCATAACAATGACATAGTGAGGGGCACCTGGGTGGCTCAGTCGGTTAAGTATCTGACCCTTGATTTCGGCTCAGGTCATGACCTCGTAGTTCGTGAGTTCCAGCACCGTGTTGGGGTCCCCACACTGACAGCGGGGGAGCCTGCTTGGGATTCTCTCTCCCTCTCTCCCTGCCCCTTCCCAGCTCTCTCTGTCAAAATAAATAAACGTAAAAAATTACATCCCAAGCTTCCTGGGGGAGAGAAAGAGCAGCCAGTATCATAGTGATTTTATTGGTGGGAAATGAAGGTCTAAAGGTGAAGTGATCCAAGCACTAAGGGGCTTTCCAGGGACACCCGGACACTATAGAAGTCCATACGATGCCACAAATATCCAAGAGTGGGCCTCAAAGTCCATGCAGCAGGGGAACCACTCCCATTTAGCCCTCTACGCAGAATCCCCCTCCTTCAAGAAACATTCTCTTGCTCGCCTACCATTATACCTCTTTCTTCCTGTTTGTTGCAGAAGCTTCCAGGCATGGCAATTAAGAACATCAACTCTGAAGCCATGTTGACCGAGTGTGAAGGTCCATTCTGCTCCTTGCTGGCAGTGAGACCCCACACAAGTGACCTATCCTTTCCCAATCTCCATTTCCTCATCTGTAAAGGGATTATAATCAAAGCTACTTCAGGGGCTGTTGAAAAGATTCAGTGCTGATCTGTATAAGGCATTTAGAACAGTACCGGGCCCATGCCAAGCCTTATGTGTTTGTTAAGTGAATAAAATCACCCATCACTTTCTGCTTTCCCTAGCGTTTTATTCTCCAACAAGAGCAAACTGTTCGTTTACTTTTGTAAACTTACCACACAGTAAATTTACTTGCATGCCTTTGTTCCTGATGTTTCCCTTTCTGGAAGGCTTCTCCCTCTCAGACAAGACCTCTTCTGTCCATGGCTCCCATAGCTGACTGGCCACAGTCCTACCGGTATTCCTATTGGAGCATTACTTGTGCTGCAATTCCCGGCAGAGTGAAGCCAGGTGACTACTGGCACACGTTGGGACTTCCATTATACCCCTCTTCCAGTTTCCTCCTTTCTTTTTGACCAATTCATCTTAGCTTCTATTTTGGATGCCTTTTCTCTACCCCCTACCCTCAGGGCTCTGTTCTAAATTCCTCTCTCTTCTCACTAGATGTACTTCTACGCCTCAATGCTGTGTTCACTCCTCTGACTGTAAAGCCATTTTACTGACCACTCTAAACCTATTTCCAGATCTTTCTTGGGAACTTCTGACCCATATTATCAAATGGTTACTACAGTGTCTTTACTTACATGTTCCAAAGGCACCAAAAGTTCAACATGTTCAGAATTGCGTTCCATCTTCCCCCCCTGCATCAAATCCTCCCCCAGAGAATTGTCACTTACCCTGGTATTTCACTGAAGTGCCCCATGACCAAACATTACCCCTCTTTCCTCTTGTTCTCTCACTTTCCATCAAAACTCTGGTCCCCTTAGCCAAAGCTCAGCAAGGTCTTAGGAAAGCTAACTATTACATAAGTTGATAGAATCATGTAATAGGGGCCCTTTCTCACTCCTCATAGGGAGCATTTTCTTTTTAACACAAATGAATTACTAATATTGGGATTTGGGGCGCTGGGAGAAGCAATTCTCTTAAATTATATAATTCGGTTGACTCCGGTAAGGCCCGGACTGGATGGTTTGTTCTAGGATTCCTTTGTTTATTATTAATTATAAGCCAGAAACCAGAATTTCATCCTTTTCTTTCGTCTCTCTGCTTTCCAGAGCTCCTTCCTACCTCTACCATCTTGGAAAGGGCCCTGTTCTATATCATTCATTTCCTGGCCAGATGGAACTTGACCCTCAAATTTCCCCATCTCCTTTCAGCTCCTGAATGCGAGCCTAAAGTCTCTTGGACACCTCTACTGAAGAAGGGGTATCCTGGGTGGCCGTGAGCTTGGAGATGAAAAGTGTATTGAGCCATTACCTATAGCTTGTTGACCCTAAAATGCTTTTTGACGAGACATAAGTATTAATAACATTAGCTATTCACTGGAATAGCACATAATCTTTACAGAAAGAACAACTAAATCACGCCCTCTCACACAAATTAACATTCCCATCAGTACTAAGATTTGTTCGTTTGTATTATGATTTGTTTTCATGCTTGCTCTTAAAAATGCATTTGAAGTTATTTAAAGAGGCACAAAGAATAGAACAAAGGAGATGGATGTAGGAAAATAAGGCCGACTAATAGGTAGGGTCAGTGCACAGAGTACTGAGAGGGTGAGGAAGAGGGATAGAAGTGGAGAAAAAAATTCGGTTTGGAGCTTTCCAGTGGCTGGAATAAAGGGGTAAACACATTTATGAGAATGAGATTAATGGTATTCATATGATAAAAGCACAGCTTTCTTTGGCTTGTTTCTGACAGCTGGGAGAAATTTCTTCCCTAAAGGGTGCCTGGTGTGGTGTAGTGAACTACGTCCAGAGCAATATTTTTCAATAAGTCCCATGGTGAGTTTCATAAGGCTACTTCTTCTTCTTATTCTTTTTTAAAAATTTTTATTTATTTTTGAGACAGAGAGAGACAGAGCATGAGTGGGGGAGGGGCAGAGAGAGAGAGGGAGACACAAAATCTGAAGCAGGCTCCAGGCTCTGCGCTGTCAGCACACAGCCCTACATGGGGCTCAAACTCGCAAACTGTGAGATCATGACCTGAGCCAAAGTTGGAAGCTTGACCGACTCACCCACCCAGGTGCCCCATCATAAGGCTACTTCTTAGGATGGTCCTCAGTACAATAGACGGATCATTGCCAAAGCAAAGCTAGAGAAAGGCATAATTTTGGGGGGCCCACACATTCTGGTACAAGTGCATGGCCAGCTGTGCATGGTGTAGTATAAAAGTTAAGAGTATGGAGACAAAATGGCCTGAGTTTGAAATTCAACTTTGTCACTTCCTTGCTATGTGTCACCCAACAATTTAGGCCTCTGGCTCAGTGTGGTCATTCATAGAGTGGAAATAATAATATTATCCACCTCATCGGTTTATTCTAAGGATTAAATTAGTTGATAGGTGTGAAGGGCTTAGAATTGTACCCTGGTACAAAGTTTAAGCTATTATTAATCAAAGGAAAAAAACCAGAAAATATCTAGAAGAAAGATTACCCACAATTTAAGCCACACACACACAATAAATAACGTTTCTTACTAGTGCATTTTTGATCAAAAAAGTGAGAGTTTGAGATCAGAATTTCTGACACAAACCTAGACTGCATATATTCTATATGGAAGAATTAAAGGGAGAACCATATGCTCTGATAATCAACCAAGTGGAGGGCTGTGTTGACACCTGTAATGAGAGAGCAGGAGCCCAGCTGAACACTTGGCAAGTGGAAGACCATCCCTCAACTATGAGCAGGGCTACCTATGGAGGAATCCAAATGGTTCTCAGGAAAGAATTCTGAGTCTATAAGATACAAATGGATCTTCAAGTTCCCTAATTCTGTGCAGTAGACAATGCTTGGCTGAAATAATTTTAGTTTGGAGAAGTTTCAAAGTGAAAATGAATATTTACCCATCCATCTATATATCTCAGTGAGGAGCCAGCAAACATTTTAAGTGCTTGCAAATTCCTGATGAGTCCTTAAAGATGAACTGGATTCAGATATACCTTTAGGTAACTGAGTTCGAATTTTCTATGCAGGACAGTAAGACACAAGTCAATCAAGAGTTGAAAAATCATGGTCTTAGCATCCCAGTAGTTGACATTAATTAGTTCATCCTTTTGAATGTCATCAGTATGACTTAGCTGTTGAGGCCAATCCTCACATATAAGGGCAAAATGTCCTATCTATAAGAATAATGACACCTCCTTTTTACTCCATTTCAAGCAACAAAAATTTACCTGATGATTATATTATTTTCCTGAACTTTTAATGATTTATTTTAATTACGACACAATATAAAAAAAATGACTTACTCATAAAATATGTAAAATAATTAAGTCGTTATGACTCATTTAATTTTGATACTCAACAGTTAGAATGCTGTCTTTAAAAATTCTTTGTAGAGGGGCACCTGGGTGGCTCAGTTGGTTGAGCATCTGACTTTTGATTTTGGCTCAGGTCATGATCTCACGTTCCTGAGTTCGAGCCCCACATTGGGCTCCATGCTGAAAGTGGAGCCTGCTTACGATTCTCTCTCTCTCTCTCTCTCTCTCTCTCTTTCTCCCCCCACTCCCACTTGTGCTCTCTCTCTAAAAAAAAAAAAAAAAAAAAAAAAAACAAACAAATTCTTTGTAGATTAGCATAGTCGTCTGTCTGTAACTTAAAACGTTGATGTGTACTGTATGTAAATATGCACCCAAGTCACCAAGTTCCTCACAAGACTATTACACTGAACACTATTACATGCACAAACTTTTTGAATAGTATGTCAAGAAAAAAGAAAGATTAATATGGTGCTGGATTTCCAGAACATTTTACACATCTAAATCTAGTAACTTAATTTTAGTATGTGTGACTTAGTTTGCTAAAGCACATATGAGCAGTTAAACTTGACCAGTATGACTTTGAGTTCCCTTTTTTTTTTTTTGTTTTATTTTAGAGGGGCTGGGGGAAGGGCAAGGGGAGAGAGAGAGAGAGAGAGAGAGAAAGAGAGAGAGAATCATAAGCAGTCTCCACACTCAGTGCGGAGTCCCACGCGGGACTCGATCCCACAGCCCTGGGATCATACTCTGAGGCGAAATCAAGACTCAGATGCTCAAATGACTGAGCTACTCAGGCGCCCCCTTTCAGTTCACTTTTAAAAATTCTTCTTAATATCTTCCTTCAACTCTTTCTAAACCTGCATCTTCTTCATAGAGCATTTGGGACTAAAAACTGAAATTAAGCGGCAGTTTTCACTCCATCACTCCCCTCCAAAACACAAATTTATATATTCATTCACTCACTTCCTCTGTCCCCCACCTTCATTTTGTTATCTCCGTCTTTTGGTGAGGGGTATAATCTGTATTCCAATGTAAAATCTACATCCATTTTGAGAAGATAAATTTTAAATAAAGATTTCCATACTTCTAACTCTTTTAGATGATTGAAATTATTGTGTTACTGTGTTATTTAACTAAGACTTTAAATATTTCAATCCACCTAGGCCTAGAATTCAATAAGGCTGTGTTCGTGGAGCAGAGTACATTCAGCTCAAAAGGATATCATCTCACGGCTTACTTGCTATTGTTTACAGTGAGTATTTCATTTCTAGTAAGTGGTTTTTGCGTGACAGAGTCCCAGCTAGAAATCACGGCTTTTTCAGGAGTCTCTCGTCATTGAATTAAAGCCATTTTCCTTTATGTCATTCTCATAACCTCCCTGACGAAGGCTGTTCTTAGGTTAGATACATAAATTAAGCTATGAAATCAACTGTGAAGTCTAGCATCCCTATGCTCTTCACTGGTGGCTTTAAATTGTATTTAGAGGTTTGTTCTTAGAGTGAATATAAATTAGGAAAGGAATTAATATGTCGGATTTTTTTTTGTTTTTGAAGGAGAATATGCTGTGGGGCACTTCTTATTGTTCAGATGTCTGTATGAACTCAAGTGGAGTAACACCAGCTGTCATGCCCTGTGCTTTCTGCCACCTCTCGTTTCCATCACCACCAAGGTTGTCTCAATATTCTCTTCCTCAAGTAGCAAATCACATCAAGGGAGGCCCCAAACACTGTGAACATATTTTGAGGGAAATTCATCAGAACCAATGCATTCACCTGCCCTGGCTTGGTTGTTATTGCTTTAAATAAGCTGACTTAGATCTGATTCGCATTTAACCATGCCCTCAATTTCTTTCACCCATGCATTTATCCAACAAATATATAGATGGCTGATTAGGTGCCAGACACTGTGTTAGGCGCTGGGATATAGCAACAGAAAAACACTCTTCTGGACTTGGTATTATATTCCAGTGGGGGAGGTAGACAATAAATACATCTTTACAAAGCATATAATGTTAGATGATGATAAATCCTATAAAGTAAAACAAAGCCAATAAGGCAGATAAGGAGGGTAGAAAGTGCGAGGGGCCGTGTGGTTCAACGGGAAGACTTGTCGACTTATCATATCGACTTATCATATCGTTGACAAAGGGCTATTTAAGTGGAGAGGTGAGGGGTATTGAGATATGTGAATATGTAAGGGCAGGAAATTTCAGGCAGAAAAAAGTAGCAAGTACAACGGCCCTGGGGCAAGAGTGTCTGTAGCACACTAGAAAGGCAGCCAGGAGTTTTGTTGGAGCAAGTATGGGATGGGACTTTTTTCATAGGAAAAAAGTCAGAGATATGATGGATTGTGTAGACCATACTGAGTGGTTGAGGTATTATAAGTGAGAGGCGACGCCCTGCATCAGTTCAAGGAGAGAAGCGACTTGATCTCATTTATATTTAACTGCATCAGTTAGGGTGAGCTGGGGAGGACACTTCATAGGGAAAAAGAGAGGACAAGGCAGGACGCTACTGCAGCAACCAGGCAAAAGATGATACCTTGGACCAGGGTAATGGTGGGGTGATGATGGGGAGAATTATGAGATTCCAGATAAATATATATACTCACATATATTTATAATATTTAATATATATTTATATATATAAAACATATATAATATACACACACACACACACGCACACACTCTAATAGAAGGGTGGGAAACTGGGGCAAGGGGAGTTGTTATGGGTTATTCCATGCTAAAGTTTGCTATTGACTTAGATAGGGAAGGCGGCTGGGAAGCAGATTTGTGGGGGGAAGATCAGAAACTACCTGCTGAGGTTGTTGGGAGCTTAAGTGAGTTAATTAATGCTCAGATAATTAGGGCAGGATTGATACACGGGACTCACTAAACTCAACACAATTGTTCCTGCCATTTTTTCATTTCCTTATGTGCTTTGTTGAAATGAGATCTCTTGAAATCCCCAGTCTTGCTCTGAAACTGATCTTTCACCCCTGGTTTGATGCAACACTCTATGCATTTCTTTCTTTCTTTCTTCTTCGTCGTCTTCTTCTTCTTCTTCTTCTTCGTCTTCGTCTTTGTCTTCTTCTTCTTCTTCTTCTTCTCCTTTTTTTGTTTGTTTTAATGTTTATTTATTTATTTTGAGAGAGAGAGAGGGCGCATATGAGTGGGGGAGGGGCAGAGAGAGCGCAGAGAGAGAATCCCAAGCAGGTGCCACGCTGACAGCGATGACTAGGGGCTCAACACGGGACTCAAACTCATGAACCACGAGATCATGACTTGAGCCGAAATCAAGAGTTGGATGCTTAACTGACTGAGCTGTCCACCTGCCCCTATGATTTTCTTCTTCTTATTTGGAATTTTAAAATCTGACCCTCTGTGACAAATTGAACTTGAGGTGATTTAGACATCTGTTCCTTGGACGTACAAATGTTGTAAAGGACATTGACATAACATGAAAGCACTGTCACTATCCAGATGTAAACTATAATTATAATCGCAATTGTTTTATTTGCCGTGCAGGTCTCTCACTCAGTGTAGAATGGATGTGACCACAGTTCTTTTGTGACCTTTTTGTCTCGGATCTCATATGCGATCACAAAGAAAATCATAAACCAAACTCTATGGAAATACATAGAAACGTTTCAACTGGGTCTTTAAGGTCATTTTATAATCTTACTGGACAATGTGACAGCTGTAACTAGTCTGTATATTGATTTTAAAGGGTCCATATTGGGTTTCCTGCATTTTGCCCCATGCAGTGTAGTTAGAAAGAAGTATTAGCTAGCCATCACCAATGCTTGGGGTGCACATTGCCTGTATATTTTTCCCCTAGTGGATGACTTTCAAAATAAAATCTCAGAGAGAGAGGGAGGAAGGGAGGGCGGGAGAGAGAGAGACAGCGGAGACAGAGAGAGAGAATTTAACACATGACTTTTTTCATCTCCAAAGGGAGTTACCCAGTCATTCGGCTGAATATTTTTCAAACTTTATACCATAAAGCCTTAGCCTTTCTAGGTCACCGTACTGCATCTGAGACTAAAATTAAAACCATAAATACTTAAAGCCTTAACGCCTACACTCTTTAAAATCTGGTAAAAACAGGCATTTCCCTTTGCCGCTTTACTGTGCTTATTTATATGAGAAATAGCACTTTGAAAAACATGGCTTAAAAGCAGAATCACACAGAGCATAAGGGAAGAGAAAAGCCAATTTACATGTTTCCATTTTTCTTTTCCTCCAATTTATTCCCTCCTGCTTAGTTTCAGGATTCATATCAGTCTCTATCCAATTTCAGGAGGGAGGAACTCGCCACCCTAAGCTAGTAACCAAATCAATATTAAAATGTGGAAGGCGGTTGTAAGTCTAATATCTCCCAGAGCACCTGTTCCATTGTTGCTCAACAACAGGGTAGCTAAGAAATACTGGCGTCTGTTTTGCTCCTTTGTGACACTGCATCTAACTTACAGACCTTTTATGATCTGGTCTGCCTAGTGAGCCATTATGTTAATTGTTTTGGAACAAACCTTCCCTGACTTCCAGTGTGCCTGTCTGTTGGCAACCTAGTGTCACTCTCCCACTGCCCACCTCTCCCATCCAAGGCAAGAGCCGTATCCCTGGGGACCATGTTTTCTAGAAGCATGTACCTTTTCGAGACACCTGGAAGGTGGAAGAAAAGCAGGAAATGTTCTCATGTTCTTTGGCAAAAGCCAAAGCCACGTGGGCTCCGGCAGATGCGAGATGTGCAGTGTGGGGGCAGATGTGGCAAAGCTGACTTCCTGCAAGCTTCCTGTGTGCTTGGTCTCTTCTGAAGCTCCTGATTCCCTCTATTAAATCTCTTCTTCTGGCTTGAGATACCTATTTTTCCTGCTGGAAACTGTATGATACATGCAGATGGAGACAAGGAGATGGACTGGGAGACAGAGGTTCCCTACAGGAATCCACCCTGCCTGGGTTAGTCTGTTGGGAAGCACAGCCATAAAGTAGCAAAACAGACGCCATGTAGAAACACACTGAATACTCTGGAACCGGGAGCTGACCTGAGTGGGAGATAATTCAAACTTATCGCTCACTTGCTGTTTGACTTTGAATAAATTGCTGGACCTCGGTTTGCTCATCTGTGAGATGCCATTAATGGCAGTACCTACCCCACAGAGTTTTTGTGTGGTTTAGTGAATTAATGTTTGTAAAATCTGGAGGAAAAGGAACGGCACATGGTTAGTACTAAATGAGTTTTGCCAAAGGAAAAGTTAATTTAAAAACTAGCTTAAAAGTGGTCTCCTTGGGAAGTTAGACTTGAACTCCGGTGCTCAAAATATTCCTGGAACGTGGACATTTAGGGACTTGTACCGACACCCCATCCAGCAGCCGCATCAGAAAACTGTGATTCTGACCCTGGTCCATTCTTCTGCCTGGTGCAGGAAGTGCCCAAGCTCCTGCATTTCTCCCTGACCATTCATCTCAGCGTTGGATGAAAAATTGTATTATGCAACCTGGCCATTCGCCTTGTTCATGTGGTTTAGCTCTGAATGATTTAGGACTGTTTATACAAAATCAAACACACTCTCAAAAGATGAAGCATTGCTTCCCTCAAAAATGTTCAAAACAGCAGAGAATCCAAAGGGATTCCAGCTGAGCAGCTGCAAATGTGTCCTAGACAATGGCTCTGTGACTGGCATAAGCTTAGAGCCTCTCAGAATAACTCTTGAAAACGGGAGAGAGCTCTTGGGTTGATATATTTAAAGACAAATAATTCTTCTCTCCATGCATATGTGGCAGTTACCCTTCATAAATCCTCTGGGATTGCAGTGAGAATGGAGAATAATAAAATACAACACAATTAAAAAAAATAACAAAACAGGGGAGCCTGGCTAGCTCTGTTGGTTAAGCGTTCAACTCTTGATTTCGGTTCAGATCATGATCTCACGGTTCATGGGTTCGAGCCCTGTGTCGGGCTCTGTGCTGACAGCATGGAGCCTGCCTGGGATTCTCTCTCTCCCTCTCTTTCTCTGACCCTCCCCTGTGTGCATGCTCTCTTGCTCTCTCTCTCTCAAAATAAATAAACATTTAAAAAAAGTTAAAAAATGACAAAACAGCTTCAAGGACAGAAAATGTAAGTTGCAGGGTCAAGATGATCTTTCTCTGTTCCTCTTGTAACAGCTGGCAAAGGTGGCGAAGGTTGCCCTAACCATTACCTACAGAGTTAGATACAGAATTAAATTTGGAAGCTCCAGTTGGGGAAAATCTGGTTTCAAAAAACAAGCAGGGATCCTTATTTTCCAGCAAACCAGTGTTTGCCCTTCAATGCTTTCCCTTGCATTCATTACTCAGTTTTGCAAAGTGAGACATACTTTTTGTTACTGGCAGATGTCACCCGGGGGAGAGAGAGGAAAAAATAATCTCTGTCTTGTTTTTTCTCTCAGGTGTAAAAATTTTCCCTCTAGTTCCTTAGTGTCTCAGGAATCCGTTGAGAAATGCAGCAAGAATATGTCAGATAAGCTGAAAAATATTTTTCCAGGTATTCATTTTAACATAGAATGAAAGCATTCTGTGGCAATCCTGGAGGCTGCAATAGCAGTTTGGAACTGGTTTATGAATTAACCTTTTTTTATATAGCTTCATGAGAATTGATCCACTTAATCCATTTCGATTGAGCTGAATGCAGATTTCAGTAATTTATCAAGACAAGTCTTTAGGACGTGTCTCATTCCCTAATCCTACCCATCACAGATTAAGGATTGCAAAGACCTCATGTATTTTAATATTTGAAAATACCTAGAAATGCTGACCCGAGATTTATGCATTTAAACACATACAGTGCTATGCATGCTTAATGTATAGTTTATAAAGTCCTGTAGGTTTCTCTTTTTATTCTTTGACGATTATCCACAAACGTCTTTATTTTTGTGATTTTCTATACTTGTCCTGAGCATACCCTCACTCATTCGTTCGTTCATTTCATTTCATTTCATTTCATTCATTCACCCAACGCTGAATAAATACCTACTGTGGTTTAGCACTGTGCTAGGCCTTGGGGATATGCAGCTTGGAATCTGGAGGAAATCACAATCCGGAGGTGAAAAGGGAGTGTGGCAGTTAAATGTATTAATTATCAAGTAACTGTCAATTATAATGTGTAAATTTAAGTAAGCTTCTCAAGCTCATGCAACCTGGAAAATGACAGTTTATCAGGGGTCTGAAAAGTACAGGCTTTAGGCCAAATCCAGTCTGCTGTTTGTTTTTGTAAATTAAGTTTTATTGGAACGTAGCCAAGCTCATTCGTTGATGTGTATCTACAGTTACAAAGACAGAGCTAAGTCTTTGCTAAAGAGAGGATTTGCAAAACCTAAAATATTTACAAACTGACCCTTTAGAAAAGAAGTTTGCCTTCCCCTGGTTTAGACATTACAGTTACAGATCAGGTGTTTGAATACCTCTCTCTCTGGCTACGAAGTCCCTTCCACCTTATCTTGTCAAATTTTTAGAATCATAGATATCTTAAAGATTTCTCTAATAAATTTCTATTTTTTGTTCCCAGTAAACATTTTCTATAAACTCCTCCAACAACGTTTTGTAATAAAAAAAGTTTTTGATGTTGGACGGTTAATCTCCACTTCTGGAAAAAAGTCAGTCGTCAGAAACAGTTTCTACTTTTGTCTATATCTGTTCAGAAAGGGAACGGCAGAGCTAGGAAGCAACAGATAAAACGAGACAGTAGGACTAGATTGTCTCAAAAGAGCTTTCCATCTCCAACATCTCAGAGCTCTATATTTCTATAATAATAACTGCACAGGCTAAAATTAAACCTAGCGTTGCAGCTGGAGGAAACACACAGCACAATGGTTTATGGAAATCAATTAAGGACAGATACAAACCTAACTGTAACCACACCATTAAAAATCCCAATCTTCCAAATTTTACCTCGCAAAAATAAGGACAACCCCTAATCAATAACACATTATTCAGAGAACTCTCAGAAAACGTCAATGAAAATAACTCGGCAGGACCCTCGATCCATCTCTGACATACATTAGATTCTAACAGGTGAAGATGATGTAAAAGAGTGCCCTTGAGGAATAAAAGACAAAAGAAATAAAAATCAGCCTGATGGCAACAGTTATTTCCTCAAATGACCTAGTCTTAATGATCCATGAAGACACATAGTTAAAGCTTTGATGTGGGCTTCTGGCCTGAGAATGAGCTGAACAAATCTATATTTAGAAGGCTTCTGGAAGACTCACATTGAACTAACAAGTACGTTCTGAGAGGAAAAGAGAGGGAGAGGGAAGGAAAAGGGGACTAGCCCTCAAGTACTTCTTTAGGCTGCTGCAATTATATGTACGCTTGCAAATGAAACTCGGGAACGTATCTGTTGGCCATTCATCCATTCAAGAAACGTTTATTGAAGAGTCTGTCAAACACTGAGCTCCGTGTAGGAAATGCAGTGGACAGTGAGGCAAACTTGCTCCTTGCTTCATGGTGCCTATGGCTTAGTGGGTGAAGAGAGGCATTCAGCAATTATAATATGATATGATGTACAAGTGCGTGCAGGGGAATGTAGAATCCTACAAGAATGTGCCTGGCACATCTGACATGGCCAAAACTAAGGTATCAGAGTCCTCCCTTGTGGGTCACCTCAGGCCAGAAGAGAAGTGGGAAACTTCCAGCTCCTCCCTGCTCCTTCCTTCCCTCTCTTCACAGTCTGACTTCTGACCTTGCCTATTTACATCTGCTCAAAATCCAAAGAAGGTAATTGTCCTAGGAGCCATTTTGAGAATGTGGATGAATGCAGGGTCACAGATCCAGCAGGAATCATCGGTACAGGTAAATGTTGAGCAGGTAATAAAAACAAAGTGACAAATCTAGAGGTGACAGAATCCATTTACTTCTGCAGGCAGTGATATGAAATGGGCAAAAGACAGAGCAGAACATGTCTCCCAAGGAAACTGGGCAGCAATGCCTTGCTATAATTGTTGGGTACAAGACTGATTAGCTGGAGTATGCTAAAGAGTTTTAAACATCTTCAAGTAAAATGAATGTTCTAATAATTCACCTTATTCATTCTGTGAATCCATCCCTCCCACGACAGGTTAAGGTTCAGTCATCCAATTTGAGAAGTACAATTTTCTTTAAAAATGTTACTGGCATGTATAACCTATTTGTTCTTTTTAAAGAGGCAAATAAAATAAAACTAACCCTCCTGTACACCCCATCCAGCCTAAGAAATATATTACAAATACCCTTTCCTAATTTTTCCTCTATTCTATTTCTTTACTTTTAACGAATCCTTTAGATGTTAATTTCTGTAAAAAACCAAAAAAGCCTGAAATTTATTAATATCTTTATCTTTCCACCAAACAATTCAAAAACATTTTATATTGGTAATGTCACTCCCCACATATATACTAATTTTGTCCAGTTATTCAACTCTGTCCTGATAACTTTATGCATCCTTCCCCTCTCCTGACCTCTTCCCAGAGAAAGTAATCATTTTCTTTAAAATATTACTAGCACGGGGGCACCTGGGTGGCTCAGTAGGTTAGGCGTCTGACTTCGGCTCAGGTAATGATCTCACGGTTCATGAGTTCAAGTCCCGCATTGGGCTGTGCACTGAGAGCTGAGAGTGTGGATCCTCCTTCGGATTCTGTGTCTCCCTTTCTCTCTCTGACCCTCCCCTGCTTACACTGTGTCATCTCTCACTGTCTCTCAAAAATGAATAAACGTTAAAAAAATAAAAAAAAATTACTAGCATGAATAACATTTATTATTAGATATTATTACCATTTTATATAAAATTTACCATAAAGTTGATATTTTCTGTTTTCACATTTCTTTGTGTATCTTGCATCTTCTTTTTGGGATCATTTACTTTCTTCTTGAATTACAAAATTAGCTGTTTCTTGAGTGTTAATTATTTTTTAGCTAAATTCAGTAGGTTTTGATTCCTTTTGTGTTCATGTGTTTGTTTTTGGTCTGAGAAGTCATTATTTTACACTTATTTGTAAGAGATGCTGTTTGCTGGACATCAAATTCCATATTATTTGCTATTTTTTTTTAGCACATTAAAGATAATTATGTTCTGCTTTTATAGTCGTTGAATTGCCAGTTTAAATTTCATTCCACTATGTGTTCTTTTGCTCTCTGATTGCTTTTTTGATTTTAAAATCTTCTCTCTCACTTTTTTTTTAATGTTTATTTATTTTTGAGAAAGAGAGACCACAAGCAGGGGAGGGGCAGAGAGAGAAGGAGAAAGAATCCCAAGCAGTCTCCATGCTGTCAGTGCAAAGCCCAACGCAGAGCTCAAACCCACAAATCATGAGATCATGACCTGGGCTGAAGTCGGACCCTCAACCAACCGAGCCACCCAGATGCCCCTGAAATTTTCTCTTTGAAAAAAATAAAATAAAATAAAACCTTCTCTTTGTCTTTAAAGTTTTGTAACTTCAACATAATGTGCTATAGTATGGATATTTTCTTATTTATACTGCTTAAGATCTTTAGGATTTTTTACTGAGAAATGGAATCTTTTATAAATTCCAGAATATTGTTACCTTATTATGAGTTTTTACCAGTTCAACCAAAAAAAAAGATGTCACCCTTTGAGGGTCTGGTTTATGTGTGAGATGCCATTTCTGTCTCCTACTCCTCTCAGGTGCCAGGCTTTCCCTCCTGTCTTGTCAGGCATGACCCACTGAAACCCAAGCCTTAGGCTATGGGGTTCACCAGCTCCCTTCAGGGCAAACACTGGCTTTAAGGCACAGTTACATCAATGGATTTGTGCTTCCTTGTCATTTGTAACCTCTGATTCTTTTCATTACTTTAATGTCAGGGCAGCTTCACTCTAAAAAAGATTCTTACAAAATGTTTTATTTGATATTTTGTAGGTGTTGGTGCTAAGTAAAGTTTTCCTGAACATCCATGCTGCCATATTTCTGGGGAAAAAAAAAAAAGAAAGAAATGATTTGGAAACGAGCAAAGGCTGATTCGGCAGATCTGATGCCAATTTTCCTAGAGCTTTGATGGAGAAATCTGTTTTGGGGACTTTAGAGTGACTAGACATACTCAGAAGGCAGATCACACGCCTGCTATTAGAACAAGGAATGTGAGGAATGATTAATGAAGCACTCTCTAGAGTTTAATTTTTTTTTGTTTTTTGTTTTTTTTTTGTTTTTTGCTTTCAAACATTCTAAAGACAGAAGACAATACTCATTGGAGAAAATGCCGCTTGGGTTGGAGACAAGTGGGAGGGGGTAAAAAAAAGGGTTCCCAAATCAGAAAGGGTCTAAGACTGGAAAAAGCGCAAAGAAGATAAAAGAAAAATCACGAGGGTGTCATCCTTCAGTTGCAACTGCCTGGAGCTCAGCAGGACCCACCTGGGCTTGATAAGAACAGCTCCTCTCCAGGCAATGACTGTGCATGTGTCTACAGGAGCCAGATTCTCCGGGATCTCTGCTCCTTGTCTCTGTAATAGAACGTTAGACCAGAGACCTTAGGCCCCAGGAGCTTGCTGTAGTTCACTCTTTCATCCATCCATAAATATTTTAAATCGATGTATTTTTGACTACTCTCTGCCAGGCGGAGCTAGGCCTGGGGATACAGTGTGGAACAACGGACATGTTCCCACTATCCCTGGTATTAGGAAGCTTAAAGTCTATTTGGGAGAGATAAACTCCAAGCAAATACCTGAAACCTTGTTTTATTACAATTCTGATAAGTACCATCAAAGAAAGTAAACTCCAAACCAAGGGTGCAGATACCAGGCCCTTGCTAGCCATTTGCAATGGCCAGAAATAACAGTCTCTAGTTACTAGCCTGGGGTAATGATCCATTAGCTGTGATTTCCCCACATTCTGCTCCTACTATTGAAAACAGTTTCTTTATCAAACTCTCCCCGCAAAACCCCAATCTGAATATACTGTCTCTTTCCTCTTTCCTGTCTCTTTCTTTACGTGCAGTATGGAACTTGGATTGTTTTTCTTGGCAACTTCCGGAGGGTTGGAAGCAAGGAGGATGCATGATCTGAATTACATCTTGAAGATAACCCTGCCTCTCATGTGAAGAATAGAAGCTGGGAGAGAGCAAAAGGCAGAACAGCAGTTGGAGGACATTACAAGGACTCAAGCGAGCAGTGACTGTGACAGCCCTAGTAGTGTGAAGCAGTGGAGATAGGAAGTGTCAGATTCAGGTACATCGAGACGGTAAGAATGACTGAGCCTATATAGAGATTGGATGAGAAGAGTGAGGCCAGTGGGTTCCAAAAGGACTCTTACATTTTTGGCCAAGGCAAAGAGGTGAATGCTGTAGCTATCACATGAGAAGAGAAGCAGGTTTACAAGGAGGAAAAAAAAAAAGATTCTGATTTGGGGGAAGTGAAGGCTGTGATGCTTATTTGACATCTAAATGGAATGTCCATTGAGAAATGACAGCTAGAGGGTTGATGAAGGAATAGACGGATAAAGAACAGAGCTATAAATGTGGGAATGTCAGCATATAGATGATATTTAAAGCCGTAGGTATAGATGAGGCCACCTACGGAGTGGGTAGATAATAAAAAGATAGACTTTTTGAAGGTGGAAAGATGAAGAAAAAACATAAAAAGAGAATGAGAAATGGTAGCTTTGTTAGGAAAACATCCCAAGAGACTGGATCCTGGGAGCCAAATGAAGACGGGAAAGGTCAATGTGTCAACAGAGTGGATTTGACCAGATGGAGTTCATTGGTGACCTTGTCAATGTTTGTGGAGTGATGGGAACAGAGACCTGTCTGGAATGAGTTCAAAAGAGAAACCTGCAAGGAATTTTGCTATACACGGGAGTAAAAGAATATAACAGTGGCCCCTGCAGGGGGATAGGGGTGAAGGGGAATTTCTTTCTAAATGGGAGATAATGTAGCATGATCCCCTTTGCCCACATTTGTATTTAATTCCTCTTGTCCTTTGAAACTTAAAGATCTTTTCCAGAAACTAAGTGGGAGCAGGATGTAGGGAAACCACCGAGTCTAGTAATAACAGCTCATTACTGCAAGGCTTATATGTGAGAAGCCTTTATCACTCCTAGACCCAAAGAGGCACCAGGATATGTGGCTTCTGGATTCTAGGTAGGATTTGCTATCATCCTAGGAGACTATGACTTTGCGTGTTTATCATTCTCAGAGCCAGGCCCACAAAATCGAAGGCTGTATGACCAGTGCTGGCTACTAGCTAGGCGATTTACCCAATATTCATTAATATATCATCATAGGGCAAAAATATATCATTGCAGCTGTGTGTGTACCAGCCTTCTCTCCCCCACTCCTTTTTCTATCTTCTAAGGAGGTTCCTGTGTTATCCTGACCACCTCCTGGAAACTTTTTATGTGAGCTGCATTTGGAGTAAGGAGTCAGAGGGGAGGGTTAACTGGGAAAGTCAGCAAGAGATAGATTGATTTTCATTTGTAGGGCCAAGAGCTAGCCCCTTTTCAGGAAAAAAAAAGACAAGACCCCAAAAAATGTAAAGAGGGGAGAGAAAAAGATCAGTGTGGATGAGTTTTGAGATACTGTTTTGATGAGTTCTGAGATTTTAGGAGATTAAAAGCGTTTAGGGCAGTGTCTTATTCTGTTTAGGCTGTTGTAACGATGTACCATTTGACTGCAGAACGCGGTTCTGGAGGGTGGAGGTTCGAGCCTCCAGGGTGCCAGCATGGTGCGTTCTGAGCATAAGAATCTTGGGGAGGACACACATATTCAGTCAGGGTTCTCCAGTTGGAGCAGTGAAAAGAAAATAAAACAAATGAAATTCCTAACTTTCTCTATGTAATTTTTTTTTTATCACTTTAGTGAAAGACTTCAGTAGACATTTAAATTGCTCTTTGGTGCTTTTTAGATGCCAGAATAGTGATTCTATTGACTGTGAGGCTGTGCTGTCCAGATTGATTTATTCTAAATTATTATTAATGCAATTGTCTGTTTACTTGTCTGCTTCCTCTGTAAGGCCCTGATCTCTTCCTAATTTTTTTGGTAGTCTGGACACTTAACTGTGCCTTGCACATGACATATGTTAAGACATTTAGGAGGGCACTTGTTGTGATGAGCACCGGGTATTGAATGTAACTGATGAATCACTGAATTCTACTCCTGAAACCAATATTGCTTTGTATGTTAACTAACTAGAGTTTTAAAAAAAAACAAGGCAAGGCCATCCTCATGGGACTGTTGCCAGCATAATCACACTGGGCCTCATGCAGAGAAGAGCCTTATTTGGTTTAATGCTTTGCTCTTGTCATTTTGAAATTCTTAAGTTTTAAATAAGGAGGCCCAGATTTTTATTTGGTACTGAGCTCTGCAAATTATGTAGCCAGTGCTGCACTCAGTAATTATTTGTTGAGGATAAGCCATGCCCAGAACTAGAAAGCTAGACATGGAGATTTTTTTCCATTTCTTTCAGTTCTAAAATGATACTTCCGTCTTCCTAAGAAGATCCTTGTTTGCATCCTGGAAGAATATTTAACCGGATACCAGTCTGCCAGGAAAAAGTTAACCAGATATCAGTCTTGCAGAAAAAGGAGACTAGAAGGGTGTTAAGGAGACAAGTGTGGACAATGATGGGCACAAAATAAAAACTGATTAATTCGTGTGTAAATATATGACACTGATCTTTAAAACGTTGCCCGAGTCAGAAAAGGACAAACAAAACAAAACAAAACAAAACAAAACAGGACAGAGATGTTATATAACATAGAAAGATGGTATACCAATGATTAAAGTTACCAAAATTTATAGATGAGAAGATATACTGCATGTCCAAGAAAACTTCAGTACAAGGACAAAGCCACATTTATTCTCTGATTATGCTATAGCAAAAGATTTTTTTTTAAATGTTTACTTATTTTGAGAGAGGGAGCAAGAGAGAGAGTGAGTGTACAAGCAGTGGAGGGGCAGAGAGAGGGAGAGAGAATCCAAGCAGGCTCTGCACTGTCAGAGAGCCCAACGCAGGGCTCAGTATCAAGAACCATGAGATCATAACCTGAGCCTAAACCAAAAGTCAGACGCTTAACCTACTGAGCCACCCTGGTGCCCCATATAGCAGATTTTTAATCTTGTTTGTTAAGTATGGGAGAAGATGCTTAAGGGGCCGGGGTTTGTGCATGTGTTAGAAAATATTAGAAAGAAATGGACAGAAATGCATCTTCAAGAATAGGGGACAATGAAATGGGTAGTGATAGCGGTAGGGATAATTTGAGTTTATTGACAAAATATTGATATTCCATCTCTGCTGGAATGTAAGCGTTTAGTGATGGAGCTCCCCCAAGAAGGAATTCATTGTTTCCTGGGTTGTGCTCCTGCAGCATTTACTTATCTGTATTGCTCTCCTGGCTTGGTACTCCAATTACTCTATAATTATTTGTTGTCAGTCTGTCAACACCAAAAGATATGAGTTCCTCCAGGGCAGATTTTAATTTTTATTCTTCGCTTCTAAAAGAGTGTCTGGCACAAAGTAGATAGTCAGTGAATGTTTGCTAAATACACACACACACACACACACACACACACACAAAGTAGATAGTCAGTGAATGTTTGCTAACTACACACACACACACACACACACAAAATTGGTCTTGAAAATCAAACAATATAGATTCATGTACTTTGAAAATTTTGAACTACTTTAGAAATACCCTACAATGACGGTGGTGATGAGGCCAAGGATGATAATGACAAAGTCAATGATAACTCATATCCTCCAAAACCAAAGAGTGTACCCCTCACTTCTGGATAATGAATGCTGTCCTAGGAGTCTGTGACAGGTTTGGCACTTGTATATAGACATATTATGATTATGTGCATGTGTTTGTTAGTTTTTCCTCTGAGGATGAGATCGTTATCTTTCACGATCATTTCCAATGGTTAGGTATTTTTATTTATTTTTATTAATTCATTTATCTTTAATGTTTATTTTTGAGAGAGAGAGAGAGAGAGAGAGAGAGAGAGAGAAAGAGAGACAGACAGAGTGTGAGTGGAGGAGGGGCAGAGAGAGAGAGAGACACACACACACACAGAATCTGAAGCAGGCTCCAGGCTCTGAGCTGTCAGCACGGAGCCGATGTGGGGCTCAAACCCATGGATCATGAGATCATGACCTGAACCAAAGTCAGATGCTTAACTGACTGAGCCACCCAGGGGCCCCATGACCTTTTTAAAAGGTTAAGAATTCTGCTTTGTGGGAAAAACCATGCACCACCTGCATGCTAGTGCAGTGATTTATTTCTCAGTTTGGAAAAGATTTTAATCAAGAAGTGATCCTGTATCCTTTAGGATCTTATTTAGCATGGAAGTAAAATCACTTCTGCACTATACATCCCCCCTCCCCCCAAACCATTAGGTTAAATGATCTGAGATATCCTTACAGGAGAGATTCTAGCATAAACACAAAATGTATCACATTAAGTGATATTACACTGAAATGAGGGTAGTCATTGAAAAACTGGAATCAGAGTGTAAAACATAAAGCATATTAAGTGTATTAATGGAGAAGTAGAATGAGGCCAAGTATATCTTGTCTATGGTGCTTTGCATGTACAAATATTCCATTAAGAAAAAAAAATATCGGGATGATGTATTGATGTAAATAAAGGCAATGAAATAATTTCCCAGGAAAACACTAACTGCTTCAATAATAACATTACATAAAACACGAGCTGGTCTACATTGGAAAATTCCTTCAGTTTTGAATGCTGTCTGCCAAAATGGATTGCAGGAGCAGGAGCTAAACATCATAGTATCTTCTTTTTTTTTTTTTTAATTTTTTTTTTCAACGTTTATTTATTTTTGGGACAGAGAGAGACAGAGCATGAACGGGGGAGGGGCAGAGAGAGAGGGAGACACAGAATCGGAAACAGGCTCCAGGCTCCGAGCCATCAGCCCAGAGCCCGACGCGGGGCTCGAACTCCCGGACCGCGAGATCGTGACCTGGCTGAAGTCGGACGCTTAACCGACTGCGCCACCCAGGCGCCCCCATAGTATCTTCTAAATGTGCAATTCTCCCCCACCCCTCCATCATTTCCTGTAGGAAAAACTTTCCATCCTAATTCAATCTTTAAAAATAATTCTACTTTCTCTAAACCGCTAAATGTTTTCTATTATGTATGACACAATCCTTTCCACTTTGCTAGTGAAGGATGGCTAGTCATTAGAAGCTTAGTAATGAATTACAATGGCCCTCAGCCCAAAATAATCCACATGCCAAAGTGGCACATTTTAGGGTGGCGTATTCTACTCTTTCAATATATCATATTATCCTGGTTCTTTTAGGTGTAATGATTCACACGTGAATTATTGCTGTTAATACAACAAACATGTATTAATTGCCTATTCTGCCCTAAGCTTTGTGCTCGGTTTTAAAATAAAACATAACTAAGATACAAATCCTACTCTCAGGGAACCTATGTCCAGTGAAAGAGATGGCCATGAAAACCCGGAAGTAGACTCAGTTATCACCAGAAGTATGTGTTAAGTATTGCGGTATTAGTATTGGGGTTGTAGCTTTTTTTTTTAATTTTAATGTCTATTTATTTATTTAAAAAAATTTTTAATGTTTATTTTTGACGGAGAGAGAGACAGAGACAGAGCATGAGCGGGGGAGGGGCAGAGAGAGAGAGAGGGAGACAGAATCCAAAGCAGGCTCCAGGCTCTGAGCTGTCAGCACAGAGCCCAACGCGGGGCTCGAACTCACAAGCTGTGAGATTTACCTGAGCCGAAGTCAGATGCTCAACCGACTGAGCCACCCAGGCACCCCTATTCATTTATTTTCGAAAGAGAGATCACAGGTGTGCACATGTACGAGTGCAAGTAGGGGAGGGGCGGAGCGAGAGAGAGAGGGAGAGACAGAATCCCAAGCAGGCTCTATGCTCCCAGTGCAGTGCCCAACATGGCGCTCCGTCCCCACAAACTGTGAGATCATGACCAATCAAGATCAATATCCAATCAAGAGTTGGATATTTCACCAACCGAGACACCCAGGAGCCCCTTGGTGTGGTAGTTTTAATCTATGGTATTACTAGTATTTTGTGGCATTAGTAGTAACGTTAAAGTAGTACTGTGGTAGATATTCAAATACCGCAACAGCAGTATTTCTGGTCCTACATGATTTTCCAGAACCTTGTCACTCCTACAGTTTTAGAACGATCCTCACTCTCACACGCCTTTTACCTAAATTGGACTCTGTTTAAATAATTTATGAAGCATGCTTCTGTTTGAGCGGAAATTTTAAATTATATTATAAAGACTTTTTTATAATATGTAGTTTCATTATAGACTAGTTCTTGACCTCTGAGCACACATCTTGTTCCTCTTTTTTTTTTTTTTTTTTTTTGTTACTTCTACTCCCATCCATGTTATTTCTAGATGAATAATGTAGCATTGGGATATATTCTCTTCATCAGGAGAGATGTTATTTTTTTTATTTTTAAAGTTTATTTATTTATTTATTTTGAGAAATAGAGAAAGAGAGAGAGACCACAAGCCGGGAGGGGCTGTGAGAGAGGGGGGGAGAGAGAGAGGATCTCAAGTAGGTTCCGCGCTATCAACACGGAGCCCAAGGCGGTGCTCAGACTCATGGACCATGAGATCATAACCTGAGCTGAAATCAAGAGTCAGACACTTAACTGACTGAGCCAACCTGGCTCCCCGAAGAGAGACATTATTATACATGAGTAGAGAAAAGCTTACCAATCTAGGATGTAAGTATTCAATAACAAGATTTTGGAGTGATTTGCAACCTACTGTTGCCAATTCTTTCTTTAAAAGAATTCATAATCCAAGAAACCAATTATATATTGGTATAGCCCTTTTGGAAAACAGCATAATATACAGACCCTTTTATACAATAACCCCACTCTGATACATAATTCAACAGAATCAGAGATACATATATGAAGATTTCTTTGTAGCATTATCTACAACCCAGTGGGCATTTAGAAGTAACTTGAGGGGCGCCTGGGTGGCTCAGTCGGTTAAGCGGCCGACTTCGGCTCAGGTCACGATCTCGCGGTCCGTGAGTTCGAGCCCCGCGTCGGGCTCTGTGCTGACAGCTCAGAGCCTGGAGCTTCAGATTCTGTGTCTCCCTCTCTCTGACCCTCCCCCATTCATGCTCTGTCTCTCTCTGTCTGAAAAATAAATAAACGTTAAAAAAAAATTAAAAAAAAAAAGAAGTAACTTGAATAAAAATTTGGAATTCATTCAGTAAGCTACAAGCCTTTAAGATCACAGAATGTGACCATCAAATAGGTAATTATGAAGAATCTATAGAAATATGTAAGTATCTATACAACAATGGCTTAAATTAAGTGAGTGCTTATTCTGTGGCAGCAGCCTCTGTTTTAAGTATTTTATAAATATGATTCATTTGAACTTCAAAACATCCTCATGAAGTAATATTCTCTACATTATCCAGATGAGGCACAGAGATATAAATAACTTATCCAGGATCAAAGAGCTAGGCAGTGACAGGGCAAGGAATTGAAGCCAGAGAATGTAGTGTAAAATCCAAGTTTTTAACCACTATGTTATATACTCTTTGGTTTAAATTGTGCACACACACACACACACACAGATAAGGATTGGAAGACAATAAAAACATTTGAAAGTGATTATCTTAGGGTAGTGAGAATACTAATGCTTTTTCCTGTTTTTCTAAGATTGCCTATAATATATGAAATGATTTTTAAACAGAAAAGAGAAGATGAAATTCAAAGAATTTGCTGGTTAAGAGTAAAAGTAAGCATAGGTTCATTCAAGAAAAACTGACATTGACTGCATAGGACATGAATTCTCAAATCCCATTTTGAGACTTATTACTTAAGTTACATCTGTTATTGCAGGTGAAATTTCCATTATTTGTAAGACCATTTAGAAATACTATTGCTAAATCTGTGTGTTCTATTCCTGTTATGAATTTTCAGACCAGGTAGCATATGGTGCATCTCTTAAAAAGTTTAACCTGAATTAGTTAGTCTATGTTCCCACCCCACCTCTTCTAACCCAAGAAATACTGTAAATGTCTTTCTACCATTCAAATGTAAGATTAGATTCATATATTTTCATGGTAAGGGGACTGTAGAGAGCCAAATCCATGTTATTTTTCAAAAGTGTATTACGTAGAATTCTCGTTATTTAAGACAGTCCTCTCTCTAACTACTAATAGAATACCCTAATGTCTTTCTGTAACAAGAAAGGCGAAGTTGTTTCTAACCACCATGTTGTTCAAAAGTCAAAGATGGCTTAAATTACTGTGTATTTTATTTTTGTTTTATTTTTTATTAAAAAATTTTTTTTTAACGTTTATTTCTTTTTGAGACAGAGAGAGACAGAGCATGAACGGGGGAGGGTCAGAGAGAGGGAGACACAGAATCTGAAACAGGCTCCAGGCTCTGAGCTGTCAGTGCAGAGCCCGACACGGGGCTCGAACTCACGGACCGTGAGATCATGACCTGAGCCGAAGTCGGCCACTCAACCGACTGAGCCACCCAGGCGCCCCTTATTTTTGTTTTAAATAAACAGATACTTTGTTCATGGCCTAATTTTGAGATAATGCATATGAATTACTCAGAATAGACTGGATTGTTTCATGGGAACAAATTAATTTTAAAATCCCAGAAGTTGAGACTTCTCCCTCTGGCCAAGATAGAGGCACAGGGACCAGACTTACCATCTCCTACCCCACTGGAAACAGTCAAAACAACTGGACAAATGATAAGAAACAATGGCTTGCAAGGCACTGGACAACAGACAGTTAAAGACAGTAAGACCTGAGAGATGGGAAACAAATGAGATGAGCCCCACTCTTGCTTCTAGCTTCCTGCCTTGAGAGAGTTCCTAGGCGACGGCGCAGAGAGGTGGAACCTGGGCACAACCCAGTGGACTCCGAGTTGAGATGGAGCTGAAAGTGTGGGAAATCCAAGGTGGGTAGAGTCTGCAGAACAGAATACTGGAGAGGAAATCAAGCTTCATGACAAGAAATGCTGCAGATCTCCTAAAGGCCCCCCTCAAGAATTCAGGGTAATACTGATCTACACATGTGGGTTAAGGAAAGAATCATTCAAAGGTAAGAGTGGGAACAGGATCTGGTGCTCACAGAAGGACTAGAATAGTGCCTGATATGACCAGCCGGACTGGAAAACCTCTTATTCACGAAGTACTGAGTAGAGTGCACAGAAGAGTCTTGTCTCAGTGGTGGGAGACGATCTCTGGATTAACATTGCTGTGGTCTCACCTAACAAAACTTTCATGCGACACTGAAAGAATCAGTTACCAGGTAAGTATTCCATGATCGTGCTGGAGAGTATTCTGTAGCTTTAAAAATAGCACATGAGAGTGGCTCTTTTTTTGGAATCGAATTAGCTTCTGGAGTATGACAGCATAATATCGGTAACTGTCATCACACATTTCTGGTTCTAATGGAGCCCCGGCCTGTCATTTGTTGAAAAATACCTGGCCTTCATGACTGTCCATCTACGCATTATCCCTCTCACCATTTTGTGGCTTTTCGATGGGATACTAAATGAAACAATATTTTTAAATAAAACATGTCCCTCGATGTAATTTCTCTTCAGTCTGAGTGCTTCAATAAGTAAAGTTGAATGCCTTGAGTATGTGTTAAAGTAGGTTGATTTTTAATTAAAACTCATTCGAATATATGTGAAGATAGATAACTTTTCGTGAAAACCAGTTGCAAAGGTATGGTATCACTTGCAGGTGTGCAGGCTGGAAGTTGCCATTCATAGCTCTATTGTTCTTCAAGTCTTAAAAGCAGCTTTGTATCCCTTAAGGGATCAAGAGAAAGAAGTATTTGCATATTACTCTCCCTAAAAAGGTCTCTGATTAACTTAACATATTACAGACAGAGTGAGTCCCCTGCTTTCATGGAAGAGTAATAATCTTGATTAATTATTAAAGAAATTCAAAGGAAAGGGACTAATATTTACTAGGAGACTGCCCTCTGTAAATCATAGTGTGGATGCCAGTCATAACACTTAAAAAGTAAAACCTATGATTTCATGAAGTTTTGTGTGGGTAACTCAATACTGTGCTAAGAAGTTCCCATCCCTGAGGTGCCTGGGTGGCTCAGTTGGTTGAGAACCCGACTTCGGCTCAGGTCATGATCTCGTGGTTCTGGAGTTCAAGCCTCGTGTCGGGCTCTGTGCTGACAGCTCAGAGCCTGGAGGCTGCTTCGGATTCTGTCTCTGTCTCCGTCTCTCTGTCCCTCTCCACTCATGTTCTGTGTCTCAAAAATAAAAAAAATGTTAAAAAAAAATGTTTAAGAAGTTCCCATCCCGAAGTAAGTACGTTTGGGGAAATAAAAAGTGAAGGAAATATAAGTATGTGTCATGTAAGTGATAATGCTGCTTCTTGCTTTGAGGACTTTTCAGCATCTCGAACTTAGTAATGAGAAATGTCTGTCTCTGGGTACACAATGAAAGGTAAAAGATTCCGTTGGTTGTATCTGTGAATAACTTGTCCTCTACCCTGTAGCCCAGTGAAGTACGTGCTCTCCTGCACCTTCCACTTCTCATACAGCAACTTTGGTACCATACAAAGATGGTCTCGACGTTATTGATATGTTTGAGAAGGCAGGAGGGTGGATGGAAAAAGATGTTCCAGAAACCCAAAGGAAGAAAAAACTCTTCTCTACATACAAGCTAGACTCTAAAGACGAATCAGGGAATCTATTATAAAGAAAACCCCGAGACAGAGGAGAAGCAGGAGAAAGTTTGGGAGGATATATGTTATATTAAAGTACCCAAGAAACTCGTCCTGTCCTAACTCCCTAGTGATTTCATTTATTTCTTTGTTAGATTCCCTTTGCTGATTATCTTGCAAAATTTCTATCAGTAAAAAGGCAAAAACAGTGTCTGATATGTCAGATAAACTTCTTAACAATTCACAGCTATTAATCTCTCATGGTTTCAACTCTAGGGTAAGACTCCTTGCTTTATAAAACTTCACTGGATCTTGAGGGAAACTAAGACAGGACAACTCATTGAATTTAGACAAAATAAAAGAAACTAGGCCTTCTGATCATCTGTTTAGCCCCTAAACTTCAGAATCTCAAGAGTACAAAGGGAGCCTATTTTGTTTTCACATACTTGCTTTTTCCTCTTGAATACTTCTACTAGTGACCTGCTTATGGTGCAGAACCAAAAACAGGGCCTGAAATCTGACAAGTATGAATGTACTTGATGGGATCCATTTTGCACTCATCGGTGCAGATAATATCTTTGAGCATCTAATACTATCAGGTATTACACCAGAAATTCTGAAAAATGTATCTGTTATATTATTATGGGTTGATCCTTAAGAAGATTAGTAAAAATTTACACTCACTACCTATCATAAATATCTTTCTATGTAAAGTTGGAAAATTCTATTTAAACTCAAGAATTAGTAAATTTAAGTATTAAAGTTATATATTAAACAGTTTAGATTAAATTTTTTCCAGAATTACATTTTTTAACAATAAAGTAAGAAAATAAGTAAAATTGCATAGCTATTTAAAGGAGCTTCTTCGGGGCGCCTGGGTGGCACAGTCGGTTAAGCGTCTGACTTCAGCCAGGTCACGATCTCGCGGTCCGGGAGTTCGAGCCCCGCGTCGGGCTCTGGGCTGATGGCTCGGAGCCTGGAGCCTGTTTCCGATTCTGTGTCTCCCTCTCTCTCTGCCCCTCCCCCGTTCATGCTCTGTCTCTCTCTGTCCCCAAAATAAATAAACGTTGAAAAAAAAAATAAATAAAGGAGCTTCTTCACAGAGCTTGAAAAGTTGTCTAGTGGGTACTTTTCATTTTACCTCAAGCTAGGATACATTAAAGTTCAGGTTAAAAAAAAAAGAAAAAAAAAGTTAGGTTATTTAAAATTCTCAGAACTCAGAAATGAGAATTTCAATTGCAGGTAACATAATGCAATTTTCTAATCCAATAGTCTTCTTTGACATCTACCAATATTAACAGAAAATAAAAATCATAAAAAAAATTATCCTCAGTGGAACAAGAACATATCCACAATTCAAATGATAAGCTATCATTCAAATATTGTCAAGTATAGACCAAAATAAATGAGCTGATAAAGTTGACACACACCTCCTTTCAAAAACTTCAGTAGGTCACCTTGGTCCCTAAAGGTAAGAACACAATCTAAGCATGAATGTGTCATGGGAGGTGAGAGAACTATTCCCATAAAAGAGAAGTCATCTGCCTATGGCTGTGGTCTATTGTCTATGACTTCGTCCATTCTGTCCATTATTCTAGCCTCAGTAAGCCACTAGGTGAGGGAGGGGGGAAGATAAAGAAGGAAACAGAGATTTCTAATAAAACAAAGTAGACTGAATGCATGCATTTATATTTACTCCCTCCTGAAGCCCCATTAAATGACATAGGTGTTTTGAACAGGTATACACTCTATAAAAATTTTTGGAATAGGGTCAATAACAGATAAAGTGTTAGCAAGTGGGGACAATGAAAAGCAAGTGGCAGAATGGTAATTAACTAAGCATGGGGAAAGATGAAACCTGTGTGCCTGAACAGAAGAATGCCAATAAAGATTTTGGCTACAGAAACCTTAGAAAGATTCAATAATTGGAGGCAATGAGCACCTCAGGAGGCAGGAATTGGTTGGGTTGAAAAGATGAAGTCCGGTTGAAATCTTTACAAGGTACAGCAAGACCCTTAAGTAGGATGAGCTTTACTTTCTGATGAAATTATTAGAGGGACTGTAACTTGCAAGACACTAGGTACAATGGAGATCTGGAATGTTACCTCCAAATTTTTTACAAATGCAAATCATCAAGCTCTACCTACAGAATCAAAAAATCTGAGGGTGGTGCCTAGCAATTAGTGTTTTAACAAGCCTTCTAGATGATTCTGAGACACTCAGTTTGACTCCCAAACTCAGATTTGGGAACCACTGCTCTTGAATGCTTGGGTACCAACAGATCAGTCCACCATGAAGCACGCCAGTTAGCTCTACTCCAGCATGCACAGTGAACTTCCAACATGCTTTTTTTTAAGAATCTGACATAGAAGAGATCACAAGATATCTAAGGAGGATCATGAAGAAGGAGTACAAAAACTGAAACAAACAGGAGAAAAAAACCAAAACAAACAAACCAAAAAAACAAAAAAAACCCAAAAAACCCCCCAAAACCCTGAGATGTGTGATACTGAAGAGAGCAGAAGAAACTTCAAAAATTATAAATGATGTCTTCAGAAGGTTAAGGAAAGAGACTGAATTCATGAAACAAGAAACGATGTTAAAGACAAAGGAACAACGGGAAAAAAAGGAAAGAGTTCTTTGGAAATGAAAGTATGCTTGCTAAAATTAAAAACAACAACAACAACCACAAAAAACCTCTGGAAGAGTTATATGTGGAGGTCATCCAAATTGAGATGATCCACTGTGTAGCCAACACGCACACAAAAAATAGCTGCACCAATTTGGAACTTGAAGTTTTAAAACAGTAGGGCTTGTTCAGAGAGGTGAAAAAAAGTTACATATAAAGCCTGGGGAATCAGAACAGCATCTGGTAACTGCAGCGGCCACACTGTGGAACATAGAAGACAATGGGAAAATGCCTTCAAATTTCAGAATGAAGTTTCTGAGTAAAGCTCAGCCAAACCATTAAGGTATAAGGTTGGAATAAAGATATTTTCAGATATACAAGATCTCAGAAATTTATTTCCAAAGGTCGCTTACTGAGAATGTACTCCATGTAAAGAAGACACAAGATTTGGGAAGAAGGGCCACCATCATAGGACATGAAAGTAGGGGATCCTTGGGATCAAATCCATGGGAAGCCCTAAGGGTGACAACAGTACAGCAAACTTAGAGAGTGGTCAGTTGGCTGGCTCAGGAGAATAGAAGGCTCTAGAAGCAACATGTCTAGGAGGGAAAAATGGACCCAACCAATTAAAGAATTTTGACATGTTGGAAATCATACTAAATTTGGAAAGAATTAGCAATATTAACATAGAAAAGCAAAGCAATTACTAACTTCAGGGAAAAAATGAACAGGTAAGAAATGTAATCATGGCTCCAGCACTGACCATTAATTTAATAAAAATGACGCTACAGCCATAATGAGAGGATATGGGGAGGGAAGTATGTATGGCTGAGGTGGTATAAGAGGGTAAATTCTCACATTCTATAATAGGAAGTTAGTAGACAAAGTACAATTGTTAAATCAATCATTAAACAGCAGAATAATTGTGTATGTATTCAGTGAAAAAGGCCTGGACTCCATTTAAATGTAGAAATGAAACTAACTAGATGGGAGCATAAGGATCATATGACAAAAAAACTATACAATAACTAACAAAGGTCAGGAGCTGGGAAAGAGGGAGCCATAAAGGAAATAAAATATGTTTATTTATTTAGAAGTGTTTCACTAGGGGAAGAATATAAGGGTGGCTAAAAAAGGGGAAACAAATATTTAAATGTGTTTTTTTTAATGTTGATTTTTGAGAGAGAGAGAGAGAGTCAAGGCGTGAGTGGGGTAGGAGCAGAGAGAGAGGGAGACACAGAATCCAAAGAAGACTCCAGCCTCTGAGCTGTCAGCATAGAGCGCGGTGCAGGGCTTGAACCCACGAACCGTGAGATCATGACCTGAGCCGAAGCTGGACGCTTAACTGACCTACCCAACCAGCTGACCCAGGAAGCAAATATTTAACAAATTTTAATTCCTAATGTTTTGCATAGTCTTTTTCTCTGATTGACAGAAATTCTAGAAATGAGTATCTCTTTAGCTTTTTGAACTTTGTATAAAGTGCACCAAAATTTCAGCTCCAGAAATTCTTTTCCTTTTTAAAAATTTAAAGTAAATAAAATATAATCATTAGTAATAAAATACAGCATAATCTCATTTTGTTTTTTAATATATCCGTGTATTTTATCATCCGTCCATCCATCCACCCACCCATCCTTATGTCTGCATAATTGCATTAGCACTATCTAGACCAAGCAAAGTTTACCAATTGTTAATGATGACTGTTCTGAGTAGTGAGGCTTGGAGTTATTTTTTACTCTTTGCTTTGTACTTTTTGTATTGACTGGATTTTTGAAAAAAATAATAATGATGTCAGTACTAAGTCACCTTAGTTTTGAAATTTAAGGGATCTCTTTTAATGAATTTTAGTGCTGAAAAGTTGAATGATGTCACGCATTTTTATTATGCTTCTATATTATAATCTCTCATATGATTTTAGCACCCTTATAATTAAACCACTTGTTTCATGTTGCTCTTCTCATTTACTATTTTTTTTCTCCATGTAAACATCATTATATTATCCTTTTTATCCCTCTGAGTCATACAACTGTGCTTACTTTATATTTATAATTTTTATTTATAATCCTCTGCATCTTTTACATTTGAAATGGACACAAATGGGGCAGTCCCATTTTTGCCATGGATTTTTCCTGGATCCTGAAGAACAATATTGTGAAAGATGAGGTTGTGGCTTTATCTGAGGTTTCTGTTTTCCTCGAAACGTTAAAGAAGTACCCAAATATCAAGGGAAGGAAGTTTTTTGCCTACTTTTACTTGTTGGAATCTAAGAAGATAGGCACCACCTCCACCAAGGATGACAGTAAGAACAACCTAACAATAGTTGTAGCTGGTGACACAATCAAGACAGTATGCAAACCATGTAGGAATGAGGGAGGGAGGCAGTTGGGCTAAGCCAATCAGAGCAGAAGCTGCTGGAGTTGGAAAGCATTTACTGGGGAAGGTATTAATCCTGCAGTTGCTGGATTGTGGGGAGACAGAAAAGGGTCTGCAGGGGGGCTGGACAACTGGAGATGATGGTGAGCATTCAGGAGGCTTAGGGCAGCAGTTTTATATCTGCGAGTGTAGAAATGTTCTAGTACTTGAATCACTATCAGTGATTAATCACTACAGTCAGTACTGTAGCCAAGGATGAAGACTGAACTTGGTTAGAGATTCTTTGGGTTATAGAGTGAGTTTACACACACATTTATTCCTCAAGAACAAAGGCCAAGTTAAAGTCATGCTTTGAAGATCTCTAACACATCACTGCTTGAAATCTCACCATTATCAAAAACTTTGGGTTAAACATTGACATCTTTCTTTTTAAGATGAAAATATAGTTAACAAGTAGTAACATCAAAACTATTGTCAGCTGTTAACCCTGATGTGGAGTTCTCTCAAATTGCTAAGAACAGGGTACCAAGAGAAGGGCAGTTTTGGAAGAGTGGGGAGACACAGGGAACAGTATAAGTAATGGGACCTTTTATGGGTGAGGTGATAACACACAACGAGAAGACAGAGAAGTAGAGGGTAGAAGAGAAGTAGTTCTAATCATGACAAGAGGTAAGTTAGGAGAAATGCCACAGATGACCATTGTCTACTTGTTAATTTTTCCCAGTCTCCATTCTGGAAAGAAAACAAGAAAAAAGTTGGCTCCAACATTTCATCTCATTTTTTAGCAGCAGGCAAATGGCTAACCCTTCTCTGTATCCTCTGTTCAGGAGCCAAACTCCACTTTCTCCTCGATGTTTCCTACTGTATTTTGTTCTACCATGGGGCCCAATACATTCATTGTAATAAAAACGTAGACTTTGGGAGCTAAAAGAGTTCTAAGGGTTTAAAGATAAAACCATGTTTTGCTGATCTATGCCAAATAAACAGAGACCCTAATTCCCTAAATCCAGGATTTCTCAACCTTATCACTAGTACATTTTGGTTGGACATTTCTTTGTTGTGGGGACCATCCTGTGCAATGTAGTGTTTATCAGCATCTCTGCTGCTACCCATCAGATGCCAGTAGCTTTCTTTCTGTAACAATAAGAAATAAGACATTGCTGACTATCCCTGGGGGCAAAACTGCCCCTAGTTGAGAACAGTGCAATAACCTAAGAAAATATTTAATTTTGGAAGGCGTAGTGTTGTCATTTCTTGCGTATTTTCCTTTCTAATTATATTTTATGCAGGCTAATATTAACATTGACTTTTATTTGCTGACCACAAATTACTGGTGAGCAGGGAAGTTGGCCAATAAATGTACAACCAGCATCCAGAAATCAGTCTGGGATTTAGAACACTTTGTACTAAACCACAATTTTGTAATCAAGCCGTGGCAGCATCATTCATTCATTCTTTTTTCTCCAACAAGAATTTATCTGCTACACACCATTCTAGATACTGGGGATTCAATATCCCCAGTATCAATCAACAAAGTTGATTCTGGGTCCTCATGGAACTTCTATTTCTGTGCCTGCACACAAATATTCCAGCAAAATTCTAAATATGCTCTGGCTGACATTTGACTTTTATGTTTCACTGTACCCAAATCAATTCTAAAATAACATTCAATAATGTAGTTACTTGGGGTCATGCCACTAAAAATATGATTGGTGCTTGAAATGTCTTAAAATCGAATCAATTTTGTACCCACTTCCATTTCCAATTCCGGGCTGTCTTCACACTGAAATACACAAGGTTTCCAGAGTGCTTCGAGCTCTCTCTCACTACATTATTTTGGTGCTTTCTGCTGCTGCTTTCAGGAATTTACTCCTCAACTCTCCTCCCTCAGCTCAGCTGTGCATTCTGCCTGGTCCATCATCACAACTATCCTTATTTGTCTCAACTCTTCTTGGAAGCTTCATCACCCCAAGGCTGGGTTAGGCTTCCCCGCCGAAACTCCTTTAAAATTCTCTCTTGCCAAAGCATAAGAGACTCTTAAAAACTGAGAACAAACTGAGGGTTGATGGGGGGTAGGAGGGAGGGGAGGGTGGGTGATGGTATTGAGGAGGGCACCTGTTGGGATGAGCACTGGATGTTGTATGGAAACAAATTTGACAATAAATTTCATATATTGAAAAAAAATAAAACAAAATTCTCTCTTAATTACATCATGGCTTTTGTACTCTGTGGTAATTATTTGCTTCTTGAAGTTATAGAATGTACCTTGTTAACTTTCTTACACTGAGTAAGTAGCATATCCGATTATCAGTGTAGTGTTATTGAATAAACAAATTCACGACTAATCCACTTGGAAAATGCTTCTTGGTATACATTCTAACATTTGTGACCCATTTTTTAGCTGAGGTAGGTGTTTACCCTAATAATAAGATATCTCTTTGTTGCTTTATGCTAGTATTTTATATTATTCCCAACCTTCTTGGTTTCCACTGATTTCCCTGTTTTTATGACAGCTTGCCAGTTACTAATCTTTCCTTGCCTTTGGTGTATCTTTTTCACTCTGTGAGATTCATCTTGATTACTCTGCTCCCCCACCAGTCATGGAGAGGGGAGCAGAGACTCTCCCTGTCTCCCTTCCTCTACGTGTCCATTTATCACTGTTGTACCTATCTAGGCCTTTTCTTAACTGTTCATTCCTTAGTTAAACTAGTAATATTTCTCAGGTACCTATTATAAATTTGGCATGGTGCTTATTTAGCATTCTGCATACAAAGATAAACAAGAATACTCCTGCTCTTGGAAAGTGCATAGCGTACCATACGCTTCTTCAACTTTACAGAGACATCCTGGGCCATTTGTACACAAGATGGATGGTAGAGGGTATGGGTCATATTTTTTGAGACTGATCCCCAAACAAGCCTTCTGCTCCTCTATTCTCTGATCTCACATCTGCCCCCTTTCAGTCATCATTTCAGCTCTCGGATGCCTTATCTGTCCTGTCCTTCCAGGTAGAAATTACCATTTTGGGACTTTTACAGGCCATGCCACTCTCCAATTTCTTATGTTCCTCACTTGGATAAAGTATTTCCTGAAACTACTATCCCATTTGATACACCTCACTCAGCTTATTGCTGGAGCCCCCAAGGCCTTGAAAAAAAAAAAGCTCTTATTAGGTATGGTTCATTAGGGAATGAATGCTTTCTTGGCTACCTTTCAAGAGTGGGGTTAAAAACACAATTCCAGGGGCGCCTGGGTGGCGCAGTCGGTTAGGCGTCCGACTTCAGCCAGGTCACGATCTCGCGGTCCGTGAGTTCGAGCCCCGCGTCGGGCTCTGGGCTGATGGCTCAGAGCCTGGAGCCTGTTTCCGATTCTGTGTCTCCCTCTCTCTCGGCCCCTCCCCCATTCATGCTCTGTCTCTCTCTGTCCCAAAAATAAATAAACGTTGGAAAAAAAAAAAAAAAAAAACCACAATTCCACCTTCCCAGAGAAAAAGTGATGACTTCCTCAGGGACTTCTCAGCTCCCTGCTCCCATATGGGAAGTGAATTCTTTCTGGCTGAAAGTTTGCCAAACCCTCACTGCATCGATGCCTCTATAGGCATTTACATTGCAAAAGTAGATAGCTAGAGATTAATAATTCAAATAATATGCCCCATTTAAAAATGGGAAAAGTATGAACTGTAATTCACAGAAGAAGAAATTTATATTACCAATGAGGAGATTAAAAAAGTTCAGCCTCTGATCTAACAATTCTACTTCTGGGTATTTATCCAAAGAAAATAAAAACACTGACGTGAAAATGCATCTGCATTCTCCATGTTCATTGCAGCAGCATTATTTACTTACAACAGTCAAGATGTGGAAACACCTACATGTCCATCAACAAACGGATGAACAGCTAAAGAAAATATGGCATCACACACACACACACACACACACACACGCAATGGACTATTATTCAGCTGTAAAAAAGACTGAAATTTTGTCATTTGTAAAAACATTGATGGACCTTGAAGGCATTATGCTAAGTAAATAAGTCAGACAGAGAAAGACAAATACTATATGACTTCTCTTTTATGTGGAATCTAAAAACAAAACAAAACAAAACCCATGAGTTCATAGATACACGGAACAGATTGGTGGTTGCCAGAGGCAGGGAGTAGGGGCGGGGAGATAGGTGAAATAGGTGAAGGTGGTCAAAAGGTACAAAATTCCACTTGCAAAATAAATAAGTCACGGGGATATAATGTACAGCATGGTGACTACAGTTACTAACACTGTAAGGCATATTTGAAAGTTGCTAAGAAAGTAAATCTTAAAAGCTCTCATCACACATACCAAAAACTGTAGAACTACATGTGGTGATGGGTGCTAACTACAATTATTGTGGTGATCATTGTACAATATGTACAAATATCACATCATTATGTTGTGCACCTAACCTACAATATCATATGTCAATTATACCTTAATTTAAAGAAAAAGGAAAAAGGCTCAACCTTATTGATAAGGATATACAAATAAAATAAAAATATAATAGCATTTCTTGCTTTTCATCTTATCATCATAAAGATGAAATTATCCACAATCGATGAGAGTTTGAGGAAAGACACTGTAATGCTGACGATTAACATAATCTTGTTGAAAAGTAATTTGACAATGTTATTAAAAGCACATGTATCTTTTGACCTGGCAATTTCATGTTTAGGAATTTATCATAAGGAATCAGTTAGAGAGGTGAATAAAATTGCATGCCCAATGATGGCCACAGCAGCATTTTATTAATTGAAATCATAGCGAAAATAATGCTGACCACGATAATAACATTCACCGAGGGCTTACTATGTGCCAGGCACTGTTCTCAACTCCATGAGGAAGGTATTATTATTAGCTCCATTTACCAATGAAGAAACTAAGTTGTAAAGACGTTGAGTAACTGTCCAAGACCTCGCAGATATTAAATGGTGATGCCAAGATTCCACCCTGAGTAACCCATTTCCAGACTCTATGTTCATAATCTCTAAAAAATAGGTGCTGACAGTATTACCACACAGCCATATTTTAACTAACTTAAAACATTTGGTTACGTTGAAAGATATTCACAATATATTGATGATAAAACAGGCCAAAAAAACAAGTTTTAAAGTCTGGTATCGCAGGGCGCCTGGGTGGCGCAGTCGGTTAAGCGTCCGACTTCAGCCAGGTCACGATCTCGCGGTCCGTGAGTTCGAGCCCCGCGTCGGGCTCTGGGCTGATGGCTCAGAGCCTGGAGCCTGTTTCCGATTCTGTGTCTCCCTCTCTCTGCCCCTCCCCCGTTCATGCTCTGTCTCTCTCTGTCCCAAAAATAAATACACGTTGAAAAAAAAAAAAAAAAGTCTGGTATCGGTTCTGTTAAGATTTGAGTATATCTACTGTGGTAGGTAGACTTTTAAGATGACTTCCAATAATCCCCACCTCCTGCTAATCACACTCTTTTGTAATATGTCACCTTTGAGTGTAAATGTAGTGACTTACTTTTAGTACATAGAATAAAGCAAAAGTGATGGAATTCCAATTCTATAATTACAAAAGGCTGTGACTTCCATCTTGCTCGTAGCCTCTTTTGTGGCGTTCCGTGAAGTACTGTTATTCTGAAGAATTCTATGACACAAGGCAGTGAGAACAGTCTGGCCAGCAGCTAGTGAGGAGCCGAGACCCTCAACCCAACAGTCTTGAAGAACTGGATCCTACCATCAACGACTGAATGAGTTTGGAAGGTTAAAAGCTAACTGCAACCTTATAAAAGAACATAAAGGGGAAGATCCAGCTAAGCCGTATCCAGGTTCCTGATGCTCATAAACTATTGATAATAATTGTTGCTCTTTTAAGCTGGTAAGTCTTGGGGTAATTTGTTATGCATCCGATAACAAAAACATATATTTATAGAATTTTACAGCATTATCTTTGAACAATATGATTATGATAACGAGAATGACATCTTTTCAATTCTGCTTCATTGTATACTTTGAAGTTTTTCTATGAGTAGCATATTTTATTTCTGTCACCAGAAAAAAACACCCTTATATTGAAGGAGAACAAAAAGTAAAGTTAACAAAGTAAGTATCCTTTGGCTAATGGCTAATAATTTTAGAACTTCCATGCCCCCTCAAGTAACATGATGAAGCCCATGAGGGGAAAACTGCTTTGGCCCTCCACATTGAGAACAACCGTGTCATGTGACCTGGGGAACTTCCAAAACTACACTTTCCTTTACGTAATGAATTTACTGATAGAACTAGCAACAGGAAAATTAAGAAATGATTAAAGTTGGCCTCATTGCTGCCTCATCCCTCTTCCTCCTCTTCCTCTTCTTCCTTCTCTTTCTCTACCTCTCCCCTCTCTCCTCACCCCACCTCCCCCTTTCCTTCTCGTTTTTTTTTTCTTTTGAGTTTTTTTGTGTTTTGTAGAACCTCTTTTACTAATTTGGTTGGAGGCTTGGTGCCCTTATATTCCTTTCCGTTTCTGCTAATATAATTCTACCACTGCTACTCCTACTGCTACTCATAGTTCTTTCTCTACTACCACCTCCCATACCTGTCCTCTACAGAGCACCACTAAACTGCCAAGAAGCACTATGACTTGGTGGTCAAGAGCTTTCTGCTTGAGTGTCAACTTTGCCCTATCACATAGTATGTCTTCTGGGAAAGTAACTTACACTCTCTATATTGCAATTCCATCGTATAAATATGAGGATAGTGTCTACTTCATAGTTTGAGTATTAAATCAGTTAATTCATTTAGAACAGTGGCACATAAAGGCTAAATAAATGTTAACATTCATTATGATTACTGATTCGCGTTCATGATTGACAGATTTCTAATCATGGTAATAATAGCTACCAGTTATTTAATCCTTCCTATTTTTCAGGTATTATGGTAAACACTTTACATACGATTTCTCATTTATCCCACACAATAATTATCACACTGTTATACACATTATTATCACAATGATGGCTAAGCTAACTAGGGCCAAGTAACGTTAGGTAACTCATCCAGCAAGAACAATGGGACAATAAAGTCAGGATTCAATACTGGATTTTTCCATGTTTCTTCAAGTGTGGGAGGTGTACTTTAGGAAGTACACAGGCTCATCTATTTGTTGTTGTTGTGGCTGTATCAATATTCTAATGCACTTGGAAATAACCACAATATTCTATTCATGCTTACATTCTTATCACAAATATTAACATTGAGCTTATTAACATCAAAATATAAACTCTTATATAGATGGTAGTCAAAAATATTATCACCCAGTAAAAGAAGCCTTCTACCAAAAATGACTATATGAGTCTATTTCCATGAGGTTCTGGAAAAGGCAAAACAAATAAATGGTGAGATATAATTTGACTAGTTGTTATATCTGAGGGCTAAGTGTGGGGGTAAGGATTATGGGAAGGGGTATGAGGGAGTTTGCTGGGGAGATAAAATGTTGGGGTTAATTTTTTCTCAAAAGTTAATGAATAATATAACTAAGATTTGTGCATTTATTGTATATAAATTTTATCTCACCAGAAACAATAAACTGTAAACAACACTGAACTCTAGTAAATGACATGCACCCTTTAGGGATGAAGTATAAAATGCACCAAAAATAAGATGGTTGATATAGATAGAGGATGGATAGATAGGTGAATGGCTATGTGATAAAGAAGTGTGGTAAAGGTCAATTATAAAATCCAGGTGGTAGGTATAGTTCTTTCACTTTTTTGGTATGTTTTCAAATGTTCATAATAAAAAGGCAGCAAAAAGTAAGCTCTTAATGACAGAAATGTGCAGGGTTTTTATTGCCTAGTAAGCAAAGTATGTTAGATATTCAAGAACTTCACTCTGTATTTCTAAATCTGTATGTGTGTGTATGTGTGTGTGTCTGTACAGATTTAGAAATATAGAGTGAAATATGTATCTATGGATATCTATAGATATATAGACATATTGGAGAAAAGAGTTATCTTTAAGTAAAGCACTATAGAAATCTAAAATCTTCTAAGTTCATATTTCCTATAAGTTTATAAAATCAATCACTACCATTTATATAATTCTCATGGCTGTATTTTTGAAAAGAATAAATGGAATTTTACTTATTAAATCTGCTCTCTTCCAGGAAGTGATATTACATTTAAAGACAATAGTCTTGTTTATACTGACTTTTAAAATATACTGTATCTTTATCATTCTTCAACGTGGACACATCAATACACCTGATTCTTTTAGGACCAGACCAGTAAGTGTATCTGCTTATTTTCAACATTTTCCATGCACAAAATCCAAAGTGTTTCCACACAGTATCTTTATAAATCACATGCATGTTAAACCATGAAAGGTAAATAATTCTATTTTTATGTATAAAAAATTAAAACATGAAGGAAGATGATTTCCTACAGTACTTATATAGAATAAGGATAAACCCATGATCCTTAGACCACAGAACTACATTTTTGTATTCCTATGTTGGAATGCTACAATTTTTATTTATCATGGAAAAATCCATTGCATGGTATATTTGGATAGCTACATTCAAAACTTCATATTCCTTTCTTCTTTCTCTGTGTTCTTAATCCCACTTAAAAAGTTTTAACCCTTGGGGCGCCTGGGTGGCGCAGTCGGTTAAGCGTCCGACTTCAGCCAGGTCACGATCTCGCGGTCCGGGAGTTCGAGCCCCGAGTCAGGCTCTGGGCTGATGGCTCGGAGCCTGGAGCCTGTTTCCAATTCTGTGTCTCCCTCTCTCTCTGCCCCTCCCCTGTTCATGCTCTGTCTCTCTCTGTCCCCAAAATAAATAAACGTTGAAAAAAAAAAATTAAAAAAAAAAAAAGTTTTAATCCTTATTTTTTCATAACTGCTCGTCTTGCATAAAATTTAAAAATACCCTCTATTCTTCAGTGAATTTTCAAAGAAATGAGATTTGATTATATAAAGGATTATTTAAACATGTTTTACATACACTTGTCTCATATCAATGACAATTACTGAATTATTTTGGTAACTGAGTGCAATGTCCTCATATTGTTTTCTTTAAATAAGTTCCTCAAAATAAATTACTAAACTTCAGGGGTGCCTGGGTGGCTCAGTTGGTTAAGTGTCCCACTTTTGATTTTGGCTCAGGTCATGATCTCATGGTTCATGAGACTGAGCCCTGTGTTGCGCTCTGTGCTGGCTGGCAGTGTGGAGCCTGCTTGGGATTGTGTCTCTACCTATCTGTTCCTTCCCCACTTGCTCTCTCTCTCTCTTTTTCTCAAAATAAATAAACATTAAAAAAAACAAAAAAATAAATTACTAAACTTCATATGGAATTCTGTTTATGCCTATAAAGTTTGTAGATAACCTTCTAAGTAAAAATGATAAAAATTATGGAAATGAAAGTATTAGGTCACTATTTTTTTTTAATTTCATGTTTCAACAGTAAGCACTATCTATGTATTGCCCACTATGAAAGACAAGAGGTACACATAATTCTTTCCTGCTCCCCAGTTTTGCTATTATACTTTTTTTTTACATTTTTAAGATTTATAATAGTTTCATTCTATTCTATGTCTGTAATTCTCAGAACTGGTAATTTTGTTCTATATTTAAGTAGCTTTATCATGGTTTCTCCTTTCCGAGTTTTTATTTTGATTCCTTTTTTAAATGACATTTTATAAAAGAGCTTCTTTTTTCGAGGGGACGTATGTGCTATATTCCCTGAGCTATTACACACAGGAGATCATCTATCTTTGTTCTTAATGCCTGAAGGACAATTGGGGTAATTATGAATATTTTATTTCTGTTCCATATTCCTCTATTTTTCCTCAATCACAGCTTATCATTATGTTGATGCTTTTGTCTCCATTTCAATCATCCTCTCTCTAATTACTTTCCTATTTTTGTTTTTTTATTTCCTTTTGTATGATTTATTCAAGTCTGTGCTCTATGTTTCTAAATGTGTTTTCATTCTTTTATATTTTATATTTTGTTGCTTTCAAAGTAGCCCATCTCTCGGAAAATGGTTTGATTTATTTCCTTCAATTATTTTCCCCTGAGCTCTGCCAGTTTATTTTTCCTCTTTTTGCTGCCTCTTCAGTTTTTCTGTTTTCTTTTGTGTCTATTTTCCACATTTTTGTAATCCCTAGAAAAGTCATGGTGTTTGTATCTTCTATGGAGAATGTTTTGAGGTTTCTCCATTTTCTGGGATAAATTTCTCTTTGGGCAAACTTTTCTAATCTTCAGTTTGCTTATATTCTTTCCTCCTTCATTTTGTGTGCTGGTGTCTCTCTAGTTATGGCACGCAGGTGATTCCGTCTGGAGCAGCTATTGCTGAATTCTGAGGGGACGGTAGCCAGAGTGAGGTGGGTTTGCCTTCAAGTTGCCGTTTGGGTTGGCCATCTGAGAATCACCCTCACAGAATCCTCTGCATCCTCTATCCTGGTCACGCATCTCCATTTAGCTTTGACATTCAAGAATAGCGCTATAAATTGTCAATAAATGCGTTATTGGAAACATATTTGCATGAGTAATGTTTCTCAATAAATATATTTAGACATTGATAATTACTATTGATTTCATCATTAATGATGGCTGCAAAAATTCAAGGATTCCTGCTTTTCTGTATGTGAAATTAAATATTAGATATATTTATTTAAGGGTAACTTTATATTAAACATAATTCTTTCAGATAGGAAAGTCTATTTCATATAAAGGTTCAGTGCGGAACAATAAATACTGAAAAAAGTACATATATGAGTATGGTTTCAGAAGCTATTTGCCAATGATTATGCATCCAAAAGGAAAATAGGGGCGCTTGGGTGGCTCAGCTGGTTAAGCGTCGGACTCTTGATCTTGGCTCAGGTCATGATCTCACAATTTGTGAGTTTGAGCCCAGTGTCAGGTTCTGTGCTGGTGGCGTGGAGCCTGTGTGGGATTCTGTCTCCCTCTCTCTCTGCCCTTCCCCTGCTCACTCTCGATCTCTCTTTCAAAATAAATAAAAAATAAAAACTTTAAAAAAAGGAAAATGTTAGTATGATTTCATATTAATATTATAATATATGCGATCATGTTGTGTATGATTAAATACCACACATAGGATTTAGCGTATAGCTTAGGACACAGGTAATTTGTCACAATTGCACCCATGATCTAAAATAAAATAGATGTGCAATATAATTTAAGTTGGAGAAATTTCAAATGTAGGGAAAACAATTACATAATTTACAAATCAGGATTTTCTTTAAGCTTGTGACTAAAGGCAAATTTTCGTATCTTCTCTTATGGTAGCTTTTCCCTATGACTTTAATATGAGTATAGGGTTAACTCAGTTCTTTGCAATGTATAATGTATAATATGGGAATTATATATTGTAAATGTATAATATGGAATTTCAAACAAAAGTTTGACCATTTCAATACATTTTCATTTATTTATGAGAACTGAGTTTTATTCATAAAGCATAATGTATCTTTTCATATGACTCTTTGGAATTATTCTCAGAACCTTCTTATTGACTACTGCCTTCTTTACGTATGCTCCTATTTTTAGTGCTTCTTCAAACTGACATAGTTAAAAGAATTATCATGCTGATAGGATTGGCTCTTTATGCCTTAAGTAAAAATTGCAAAAGGGCACATGGCACAAAACAAAGAACATTTTAAAAACCTATAAACGGTACAAGGACGGACATCAGGACATATGGAACTGAGTGGAATAACTAGCTAGAATGGTCTAATATTTTTGGATAGTAATAAAATGATTAGCAGTAACAAAGCGTATGCGTAGATAACAAGGCACTGTATGAAAGCCACTTATTTAGTCAAAATATTTTTAGCATTATAAAGTTAGAAATATGTAAAAGTAGAGGAAGAATAATTTATGATATAATTATTCCCATTCAACTTTCTCATCTTAGAAGAAATCCTTCATTTAATGGAGGGTGAAAAAACTAGTTTTAATTAAATAAGAGTCATGCTGATTCAATTGCTATTTATGTTGTATATCCATATTCAGATAACTTTTTATTGCTGTGCTCTATTTTTCACTGTTCACTTAAGACATAGAAAGCCTAACATTTCAAAGATTTTCATTCAAATACATTGATATTTTTAGTAATATGCATGGAGTCTATATTGCCAAAAAACCCTGTGATGACATTATTTTATACTGAAGTGAGTTTTTCTTTTTCAAATGTTGTTTGCTTTTTTGGCTTGTTTGGTTTTTCAGTATCCAAAGTATTTCTGAATAGAGGCCAAATCAGCCATGCATCATGGTATAAATTTCAGTCTATATTGAACTGGGTAATTGAATGTGTGTATGTGTATATAATTAATGTATTAAAATCATTTAATATTACATATATTTTTCCTTTTCTCTGATGGCACGGACGTCGGCGTTTTGAGAGAATCTAGTAGACAGTTATTAATTTTGTTTACAGAACTCAATCAGTCTGATAGTTAGCTACCCACAAAGACACGGAGAGTCAATATGCTTAGTGGAGAGCTTTGGTGAGCCAGAGTTCCTGTGTTTATGCTCTAGCACCTTCACATATTAGCCAATACGATCTTTGGCCAATTATTAAAACTCTCTCTCAGTGTTTTGATCTATAAAAAAAAGTTCCTTTAATGGGTTATCGGGAGGATTTAAGTACATTAAACCTGTAAATTACTATAATGGGGACATTCTAAGGTGCTGAATACAGTTTAATTATTATTCGATCCCTTTTGTTCATTTTCCTGGCTCCCTGACCATGCAGTTTGGCTTGCAGAAGTGTCTTCCATGGGTAATGCATTTTTCAACACTAAATTTCAATGCTTTTTGGCAGTGTATATATCCTATAATGACAAATCCTCAGCATTCTCTACTTTCCTGTATCTACTGCGCATACCAAGTGTAAGCAGCCTTTCTATGAGGCATTTGAGTTCAGAGTCTCTGGTAAAAGGATTTATATACCCTACCCTACCATTATACCCTACCCTACCATCAGATCATTCGATCCCATTTTCTTTCAACCTGGTCTAATCAAATTAGAACCCAGAGCACTCCAAGGAATGATATTTTGGAACTGTAAGCTCTAAGAAGCGCCATAAACATTATTTGTTTCCTTTCATAATGGATATCCAGTTGTAGGCTACGATCACCAAAATAGTTTAGTAATACAGTGGTTAGTATCCTCTCAACATTCTGCACTTGACATAAGAATAAGTCCTTGCAAAGGAAAATCATTGGTTTAAGTTCACACTTTATACTGGAAATGTGGTGGTGTCACACTCTGGATAAAGCCTTTTTTTCTTAAGTCTATTTATTTATTTATTTATTTATTTATTTTGAGAGAGAGAGAAGAGAGAGGGAGAAAGGCAGAATCCCAAGCAGACTCTGAGCTATCAGCACAGAGCCTGACGTGGGGCTCTATCCCATGAACCATGAGATTATGACCTGAGCCAAAATCAAGAGTTGGATGCTTAAGTGACTAAGCCACCCAGCACCTGGATAAATCATTCTATCGCACCTTGCATTCTGAAGAATTTTGCTTCTACATTCAAATTAAAGTCTTCATAGTTGTAAACACTTCCCTTTCAGAAGGAAATGCCAATGTTTCAAAGGAAAAGTAGTAATTGGTCTGTAGTAAAAGAAAGTTTGAAAAGGTTTGTATTTAAATATTATCTATTGAATTGGAAATTTAAGATAATAAGCAAATTGCTACCTAAGAAATTATGTGAGAAGCAAATCTGGATCAGAAGATAGTTAATATGAATATTAAATATACAACACATACATATCAAGCAAATATTCAAATGATGATGGCTTAAATACTGCCCAGAATAATATCCAGGAATTAAATGTGCTACTGCAGCTGCTTCTGATTCCTCATTTTACAGGATGGTTATTTGGATTAACCTACTAGCTGAAAATTAGAATATAATGGATAAAAAATGAAGCTCTTCATCTGAAAAATCAATGAACAGCCACAAATATAATGGAGAACCTTAAGGACAAATTTTGGGGGCCATACTGAACCTAAAGTAATAAGCAGAAATTCATAGGAATTCCATTTCTTCCTTGAGGGTTTTATTTAATTATTATTAATATTTTTTTACAGTACTGCACCCTTGGGCTTCAAGTCAGCAGCCTGAAAGGATGAGAGGTAACAGAGGTCTGCTCCATGGGCTAGGAAAGGTGAGATGTCTTATTGAGACACCTTCTTCACCTCAAGCTGGGACCTCAGAGGCCACAGAGCAGTGATACACCAGAACTAACCCCCACCTCTCACTTCAAGTCACAGAACATTTTACAGAAGCCTTTATCTGTGCTGAGCATAGCAGAAGAAAAATAAAAGGGAAAAAGTATCTTAAAAGTTGTGTGTATGGGCACCTGGGTGGCTCAGTCGGTTAAGCTTCTAACTCTTGATTTTGGCTGAGGTCATGATCTCACAGTTTGTGGTATTGAGCACCAAGTTGGGCTTTGCAGTGACAGCACGAAACCTTTGGGATTCATTTGGGATTCTCTCTCTCTCTCTCTCTCTCTCTCAAAATAAATAAATAAACCTTAAAAAAATGTTGTGTTTAATGGATGGGTCTTTGTGTACATTTACAGACTGGACATCATGGTCTGGGTAGAGCAGGGAACCTCAGGCTATGAATTACATTTGAGATGGTTTCCAATTACTAGTGCCTTCAGGTGCCAGACAGAGACAAACAACCACAGAGACCTTTTAGAAAAAAGAATACCATCATAAGAATATGAAAACACCCATGATTTTTTTTTTCAAGAATCTTGCCTACCACACACTCATACAACTAGGCACACAAGAAAACAAGGTGATTGATTTAAGACCTGTACAAATAACAGACAGCAGAAGAGGGATAGAGACCTCAGATAACAGAATGTTTATAAAAAGTTTAGATTACGCTTTCTGTGTTAAAATGTATATGGTCTTGAAAGTATATTCTGGGGCGCCTGGGTGGCGCAGTCGGTTAAGCGTCCGACTTCAACCAGGTCACGATCTCGCAGTCCGTGAGTTCGAGCCCCGCGTCAGGCTCTGGGCTGATGGCTCAGAGCCTGGAGCCTGCTTCCGATTCTGTGTCTCCCTCTCTCTCTGCCCCTCCCCCGTTCATGCTCTGTCTCTCTCTGTCCCAAAAATAAATAAACGTTGAAAAAAAAATAAAAAAAAAAAAAGAAAGTATATTCAGATAATAGTAAACAGCTGTGGACAATAGGAGACTCAAAAAAGAATTAAATCGAACTTTTAGACATTTAAAAAAATCTAATACTAAACATTAAAAAAAATTAATGGGTATCTTAGAAATAGCTTAGGTGTAGTGTTTTAGTCCACTGAGGACACTATCACAAAAAATACCATAAGCTGGATGGCTTATAAGCCACAAATATTTATTTCTTACAACTCCGGAGGTGGGGAAGTCCAAGATCATGGCACTGGCACATTGGGTGTCTGGTGAGAACCACTTCCTGGTTCACAGGTGGCCCCTTTTCATTGTGTTCCTCACATGATAGAGGGGATGAATAAGTTCTCTGAGGTGTCTGTGATAAGAGAACTAATAGCAACCATGAGGACCCTGCCTCCTACCCCTGGTAATAATGGTAACATTGACCATTACTGTGGGGGTTAAGATGTCAATATATGAATTAGCAGGGACACAAACATTCAGGCCAAGCATTCAGCAAAAGGGAACATTAGTAAACTGTCTTATCAAACAGAGGACAATATTTAGAATGTAGCACAGAGAGACAAAGGGAAAATACAAAAAGGAAGGTGAGGGACATGCCAATTATAACATATGTTTGTGGAGTTCAAGAGAAAGAAAAAAGAATAAAATAAAAATAGTATTTAAATAGATAAAGGCTGACAGGTTTTCAGAATCTATAAAAGACAGTAATCCATGAAATCATGAGGTTCAGTAAATTGTCAGTGAGATAAATACAAAGAAAGCCACATATTGACATATCCGAGTGAAACTGCAGAAAACCATAGACAACAAAATCTTAAAAGCAGTGAGGGGAAAAAAACAATGGAATAAAGATGATGGAGAATCATCATTTTCAGTGTAATGCAATAACTTCATACCCAGCAAAAATAACTTTCAAATATGAGGGGAAAAACAAAAAACTGAGAGAGTTTTTCTACCAATAGAACATCTCTCAATGCATTAAGCAATTTCTGTTAGAAAGAAGAAAGGGATTTCAGATTAAAAAAAATTAAGATGCAAGAAGAAACAATAATAATAAAATAGCAGGTAAGTATGTGGGTAAAAGTAAAAGACCATGAACTATATAAAGAAAAAATGATAATGTCCAGTGAGTTTACATAATAGCATCAAAATTAAAGTGCTGGACAGCAATAACATGTAAGTTAGGAGGGGTCTCAATAGAGTTCATGTGATCTCCTTTTTTATATAAGGAAGACAAATGAAGCTATTGATAAATTTTACATTTTGGTAAATGAAGTGTGACTATACTCTGATTTCTAGAGGAATCACAATATTAGAAGCATACATTTAACTTTCAAAGCGGCAAATGGAATGAAATGAAGTAATAAAATATATTAATTCATTCCAAAAGGTGGTCAAAAAGGGAGCAAATATATATATATGGGTAGAAACATATGGGCCATATGGGACAAATATAAAACACAAATAAAATGGTAGATTTAAACCTGAAAATTTCTGAAATTGTATTAAAAAGACTGAAGGGACCAAGTTCTCCAGCTAAAGGACAAAAATCGTTAAGCTGGAGAATATCCACATTTAACTATATGCAATTTACAAGACACATGAGGAAGTCTGAAAAAAGCAGAAATGTTGATACTGAAAGAATAGAAAAACATATGTAACAAATATGAGCAAAAGATTCTGATGAGCTATCTTAATATCAGAAAATAGGCTTTAAAGCAAAAACCATTTCTAGGGATGGAAAATCAGTTCATACTGATAAAATATCTGGTTCACCAAGAATATACAATAATATTTATTTGTATACACATTGTAACATAGGTGAAACCAAAAAGAAAAGCTAAGAGCTCATTACCTTAAAAGTCAGGATAATGGTTATAAGGTGGGGTACGAGTGATTAAAAAGAGAAACTGAAGAAGCTTTTGGAATGCTAGTTTTTAATCTGAGCAGTAATCACACCAGTGTTAACATATAACTGTTAGAAAAAACAGTACATATACAGGTTTATATAATTTCTCCATATATGGAAATTCCTGATTTATTAAATGAAAAAGCAGACTGCGGGGCGCCTGGCTGGCTCAGTCAGAAGAGCATATGACTCTTGATCTCAGGATCATGAGTTTGAGCCCTATGCTGGGTATACAGATTACTTAAATGAATAAAGAAGAAGAGGAAGAAGAAAAGCAGGCTGCATGACAATATATAGAGAGATGTTTTGTTTTATAAATCTACGTATTTATCTACCTACAGACACAGAGATATAGTCAAAGGTGTAGTTGAAATTTTTATCAGTTATCTCTGGATGGTGGTTGTACACTTTCTTTTTCTTTTCCTATAATATGCATTGTTTTTGCAATAAGGAAAAATGAATAAAAAAAAAAGTTACCACTCAGGAATATTAAGTGACGTTTCTAGAGAGAAGAGAGGTTGGTAGAAGGATGTGTATCAACCTTGAAAATGGAAAACGAATAGCTTTGTGGAAAATGAGACATAGATGCTCAATGAGAAGGAAATACTTGGAAAGCAGCAATACTGAAAAGGACTTTAGGATGAGTATGGACAGCAAATTAGATAGAAGCTTGCAGTGTAATGTGCCAGGAATGAGCGCCAATGCTATTTTCAGTTGCAAAAGCACAAGCACCATGGCACAAAACAAGGACAGGAAGCCTCTTTTTATATATATTTGGAAAATCTGACTATAAGGCAACAATTCTATATCAAGCTACTTTTAGCTTAGACTAGGTACAAGGAAGAAAATAGCCACCATGACCTAAAAATGATCACAGTGATATGGAACTCTCGAATGAAATAATTTCTCATTCTTGCTTCATAGAGGGCAAAGCCTCTATTAATGCCAGCCCCAAGTTTTACCAAGGTAAAAACATGTATGTTTGAAAATTCTTCTTTAGGGTCTTTCTTAAAAGAGACATATCAAAATAGCCATGAAAGATACAAAAATAAATCTGCATGGGAAACTCGTATGCCTCAAGACTTCAACTTGTTGGAGAAAGCAAAGTACAAGAATTATAAAAGTAGGAGAAATGAATCGTGACACAAGACTGGCATTTAAGTGGAGATACAATGCACACTCACTGTCCAAAGGAAATTGTGAGGTTAAGATGTCCAAAATGGCCAAATATGGCAGATATCTAGCTATCTAATGATAACCAAGTTCAGATGGGCAATGCAGACTGCTCCTAGATCCACTGATGGTCAGGAATTGGTTGGTAGAGAGTAAAATCCAGTACCCTTGAAGAAGACGATTTGTTGGCAAGAATTAGCCAGCAAATTAAGGGAAGCAGATGGACTTCAGGGTAGGACTTCAGATCCACTAAGATATTGGATGGCTGTATGATATCTAGCAAGAGATGGAGAAGCTCGGAAGGACATAGCAATCCCTTAGACAGTATAAATACAAAAACCTTAATTGAGAGACTTACTTACAAACATATGGGCAGAGCCAAAAACCAGGGATGTTGAGGTATCTAGAGACGAGCACGGGCAGGAAGTTGTTATTACTTTTAAGCCTAAAGGAATAAAGGGAGGAAATAGTACTACCGGGGTCTAGTAACAGTTGTAGATATGGAGTGGCTGCCTGTCGGAGGATGAAGTTGTCAGAGAAATACTGTCAAATCAGAGAAGGAAGAAGGAAAGAAAGACCTTGACCTCTTTCTCTTTCTGCCCTACTATCTCCTGGTGATGCCTCTTACTGGCCAAACTCAACACAAAGCAAGGTGCCAAGGGAGCCTTGGTGGAGCAATCTACAAAAATTAGCCTTCTAGAACAAAGATCAAAGAAGAGAAGGATAGAGAAGAAAATGTGTTGGTGATGATAGGGAGGGAAAACAGAAAGTAACCAGCACAAGTGCTACGTGAGGAACCCAGGGTGGTGGCCAGTTATATACAGGGGGCCAATATGGCAGAGCTGGCCTTCACTGAGTCAGTCCAAAAATAATTTTAAATTACTTCCTATATTGTGGTAGGCTCATTACTAGTCGCTGAAGATAAAAACAGTAAGTTGAGGGGCGCCTGGGTGGCGCAGTCGGTTAAGCGTCCGACTTCAGCCAGGTCACGATCTCGCGGTCCGTGAGTTCGAGCCCCGCGTCAGGCTCTGGGCTGATGGCTCAGAGCCTGGAGCCTGTTTCCCATTCTGTGTCTCCCTCTCTCTCTGCCCCTCCCCCGTTCATGCTCTGTCTCTCTCTGTCCCAAAAATAAATAAACGTTGAAAAAAAAATTAAAAAAAAAAAAAAAACAGTAAGTTGATCCTTTCTCTTAAAAAAATTTTTTTTAATGGTTATTTATTTTTGAGAGAGATAGACACAGAGCAAAAGTGGGGGAGGGGCAGAGAGAGAGAGGGAGACACAGACTCCAAAGCAGGCTCCAGGCTCTGAGCTGTCAGCACACAGACCGACATGGGGCTCGAACCCACGAGCCACGAGATCACGACCTGAGCTGAAGTCGGACGCTTACACGACTGAGCCACCCAGGCGCCCCAGATCCTTTCTCTCTTTTGTAAAGTTCATTTATTTACTTTAAGACAGAGAGAGAGAGAGAGAGAGAGAGAGAGAGAGAGAGAGAGAGAACATGTGTGCATGCACACGTGGTAGGGGCAGAGAAAGAGAGAGAGGGAGAGAGAAAAGAGAATCCCAAGCAGGCTCTGCACCATTAGCACAGAACCCGATGAAGGGCGCAAACTTGTGAACCATGAGACCATGACTTGAGCCAAAATCAAGAGCCAGACATTTAACTGAGCCACCCAGGCATCCTGAAGTTGAAACTTTTCTAATGAAGGCTTTGCAGTCTAGTATAGAATTGAAGACAGGCATGTAAACAAGGGCACAGAGAAGGCAAAAAAGAAAACCAGTCATTCTTGGGTTTGGAAGTCAGTAAAAAATGCCATAGAGCAACAAACATTAAAGGCTTGAAATTCAGAACAAGGGAGATATAGAAAGAAATTTCTGGAGAAAGGAACATCATGAGACAGGAAATGGCCTTGTGTGTTTGGATATACAGCAGTTTCATTTTGGTCAGAGAAAACAATGTGAAGAGATTGGAATTGGAAGTTCATAGAGACGAAGCCCATGGACTTCCTTTGACAGACATCTCTCCCTTGGCCAGACTGCTCTAGAAACACAGCAGTGCTAAGCTATGCAAGTAGATGGTATGTTGGTAATGGTGTTTGAGTAGGATGAAAGAATAAAGGAATTCTCACATAATGTGCTACTGATTTAGGGTTTTCATCTTTCAGGATAAGATTAGGAAGAATTAGCAGAATGGGCAAAGGGATAAACAGACTGGAATAAATAACACAACCAAAAAGAAAAATATCATAGAAAGTTCCCAGTGGAAACAGAAGGGATGAACTTCAAATATGTGGAAAACATAAAAAGATGGGGACTGTCTGAGGATTAAACTTATTTGATCAATAAATAATCTAAGAAGAAAGAATGTCTTCTAGTCCCAACAGAAACACTATTGACTTAGTGCATTTATTAACATAGTCAGTGATATGGAGTCATTGTATAGATAAAGCTTATCAACCAAAGGAGATAGCCAGCATAGAATGATAACATCTAACAATGAATCTGTATTGTGTACAAAAAACTTTTCAGGCAAGAAAGACACCAAATCTGGAAGGACAGAGTGGGCAATTTGGCAGCATTCAAATTCATCAGATATCATTTTTTCATTTATGCTCATCACAAAGCCTTTTGAGTAATAATTGGTCTTTTTCATATATCTTAAGAAAGCCTTGTTATGTGGTATACTAGACCATTTTTTGGAAAGGTTACCAGAACAGAGCTGTTGGCCATTATCTCTTTCCAACTTAGTAAATGGGATCCTTTCTTTGAGAGTCTAGTTTGCCACTGTGCCTTTACGATACAATTTTTTGACCTGTAAGACAGACAGTCTAACCTAACCCTAGGATACAGTGAAGTTACAAATAATTCTACCCTTTGGAGTCTCTTTGCAGTCTTGCTCAGTTTCCTCTGGCAACCATGAAACCTCATTGCCTCCATCCCTTTGGATTTTCTGTATCTTAAAAATAGGTTAACTTGTCTACAGGAGCGAATGTTAAAGTCTTAAGTAGAAATCACACTTCTAGAAATATTTCAATAAAATAACTACAGCAAGCATGTAGATATAACAGTTGATCAAAGCACAGCCACCCAGGCTGTAAAATAAATTTAGTTCATCTCAAGTTCAGTTTCTGCCTTCCATTACGTTATGAAGGAGAACGGTAGAGAACTGGCAGTTTTCAAACATTTGTTGGTTTGTTTTTTGATCCACAGGAATTTCTCCACAAACTAAATCTTTATGGTAACTTGCCATGTAAAAAATACCAGAGTGAAATTCATGGGCAGAAGCAGAGAGGAATAGCCAGAAATTCTGCTGGCTCAATTCTTTCCAAGGCCCATAGTCCTAATGCCTCCCAAGGAGTCCTCGGGGCTCAGTTTGAGAACAGACAACAGAGTCAAGGAATCTGGGAGAAAAAAAAAAATTAAGTAATACAGGTTTTGATCTTGGCTTCAAAACATACTTGAGAATCACTCTGGTGACTTTTATTTCCTTATTTAGTAGAAACAGGTGCCCACGTATCTCTGGGAAAATAAGGAAGTCATCTTTATGATAAAATGGCCATGGGAATATTTTTAGGTTGCATGAAGCACCCAAACAAGTAATAAAACATTTAGACTAAACTCTTATATTTGGAGATCCAAAATCCCTTCATTACATAACCATTTTCAATGGCTTTGTTTAAAGATCATTATTCCCAGAATTTTAAAAGAACACATGGGGGGCGCCTGGGTGGCGCAGTCGGTTAAGCGTCCGACTTCAGCCAGGTCACGATCTCGCGGTCCGTGAGTTCGAGCCCCGCGTCAGGCTCTGGGCTGATGGCTCAGAGCCTGGAGCCTGTTTCGGATTCTGTGTCTCCCTCTCTCTCTGCCCCTCCCCCGTTCATGCTCTGTCTCTCTTTGTCCCAAAAATAAATAAACGTTAAAAGAACACATGGAATTTCATACATAGATATCCATTTCTAAAACAATTAAGCTTTATCTTTGCTGTGAGCTAGGAATTAAAGTCATTCATTCAAGAAATAATTATTGAGCACTTATTATTTCTGAAACATTGTGCCAACACAGTCAAGTACATGAAGTTGCCCTGATCCTTGACCAACACAGTGGAAAGGAAGGGAAAGGGGACAGAGTTATAGAGTAAATCCGTTAATTTATTGTTGAGTGTTATAATGAGTCCTTATTATAGTCATCACAGTCACTCCCAAAAATCTACAAATTAGGTGCCTTCAGTAGTCTTTCTTTGTGTGTGTATAGGTGATCTCCACTGGTTTTCATTCAGTGAAATGAGCCATGTAATGTGTTTCTCCCATCTCTTCCCCCCCCCCCCCCCCGCTAAAAAGTAGCTTAACCTGTGAAAATTAGTAATGGGAAACCCCACTAAAATGGAGTCAGAAGGTTTCCGCGAGGAGAGCTCTCAAACCTTGCTATTCTTAGTCAATTGCAGACCCAAGAGGAAGAAGTGGACTTGACTATGCACATGGAAACAACTTTACTATCCCAGCTAAAGAAAGAAATGCTTTCCTTATCTGCCCCTCTGCCATAGCTAAGCCAATGAAAAGTCACCATGCTTCCAACTCCTGGTTTACTCCAATGGAGTGTAGTTTATAACAGCCTTCCCAACTTACAATTTTCTCCTTCAGAAGCATACCTTTCCTTTGTTTCCAGGATTTGTCTATGGTTTTGCCACAGGTTGTTTGTCCAGGATTACAATTCTCTTTTATTCCTGAATAAGCCCATCCATTGCTGGTAAGATAAATAGTAGTTTTTCTTTTTTAAGGCTGAAAAACCTATTCTTGTACCCACTTCTTTCTGACAAAATTGTTTCCTTTTTTTTGGTGTATATCATTGACTATTATGGTTATACTCCATGCTTTTTATTATGTGCTCTCAAATACCATTAGCAAATTTTCTTAACTAATATTTTACTGATTTATATTATTAAATACAATACTTAATTTAGGATGGAGGCATCTAGGTGGCTCAGTTGGTTAAGTGTCTCACTCTTGATTTCTGCTCAGGTCATGATCTCACGGTTGGTAGGATAGAACCCCACGTTGGGCTCTGTCCTGATAGCATGGAGCCTGCTTGGGATTCTCTCTCTCCCTCTCCCCCACTCACTCTCTCTATCTGTCTAACTCAAAATAAAGAAATAAACTTTAAAAAAATATTTAATTTAGGATGTAAACAATTACTGGAAATATCACTGGCCAGGACGTAGTCTTATTTGATTTAGGCCAAGTCAGGAAGCACTAGAAAAAAAATGGCAGCATCTTCTTCATATTAAATTCAAACTCAGCATTATAATTTCTCTAAAGGTACACAGTAGGATCTAGAAGATGAAGCTCAAATAAGTTTTGCCTTGGTCTGGGTGAAGGCATTGCTCTGTCATTACAAAAGAAATCAGCCACTATGACACATATATTGGATGCATACATAAACCATAGTGTTCCAGGAAGGCAGGTGGGAATCAATGCATAGGGATTCTTCAATTCTTAGAAGCCTAAGGGTCGCCACTAGCATCCTCAAATCAATACAGGAATTATCTCATCCTTCTCTGCTAATTGTCTTTTTTTGTTAGATGCCTGGGTATGAAAATACTGGCTTGGGAAAGAATTGAATCTAGAAGGTAAGTGTCCAGTTTTTAAATGATTTTTTTTTTCCTGGATAGGGCTTTGTTTTTCCTCAGAAAAGTAATGGCATAAGCCTTAATGCATTTCCACCATTCAAGTTTCGAGTTAAATTGCAGCATTTACCCTGATACAGCACTGCAGAAAATCCCAATCTGGTTGGTAACCGCAGCTTTCGGGCATTAGGGATATTTTTTTCTTGGAATGTTTTGTCATGACAGTTAAGTCAACTTCAGTTAATGAGGATCGTTCAGATTGCTTGTGATAGAGATGTATTTGAGGAAGGCTTTGGAAGTCCATGCTGGAGAAGCGATAGTACCTGACATAGTAATAGTTCTACCATGTGCTGAATAAATTTATCTTTCACAATTCCCTAGCTGTTTAATTACTCAAGACTGATTGCTACCTGATTCAAGAGGTAAAAAGCAAGAGCAGAGTGGATTAAGCAGCATGAGGTATATTTACAAATCTTTCCATTTTAAATGTCTAAACTAGCTTCAGCTACCCTTGAGATAAACAGTATCACCAAAATGAGTCCATATGCTTCTCACCCTGAGTAAAATTGTGTTATATAATAGTACTCTTCCTCATTCCAAACCTCCAACTATCACTGGAGGAAGCTTGTTTGCAGTAAAAAGTGCAATATGGAGGTGGATTCCAAAGAAAATGTAGAATCTTAAGGAGTCAGGATATAATTACTACTAATGTTGGACAGTGCTATACAATAAAAAGTACATGCTACCTGAAATGCTTGGCATAAAATTCAACTTCTTACTTGTTATGCCAAAAATCTGTTCCCTTCCCGCCTCCTTTAAAAGGTCTACAAAAACCAGCTAGTGAGACGATGTTTTAACTTATTAGAAACTTACGTCTCAGAAAATCCATCTCAAAGCTACAAAAGAACAGACATCAATATAAGAAAATCAGAACTAAAGAAAAACAGAAGAAAAATAGGGACATTAAGATACCCAAACTAAAAACAGCCAAGAGTTCAGACTTTTCTTCCTCTATGAATGTTAACGGCCACAAGAGTCATCGATAAGTCAATGTTTGCAAAATGCCTACTATGGGCACTTTGGAGTAGACATTAGAAAAGATGCCAAGTAGACCCAGTCTAGCTCCCAGTGAACCCCAAACCCAGAAAATAACATGCCATATAGCCTAAGTGTCAAATAAAAGATTCACTGATTAAAGAATAAAGGTGGAAGGGATGTTAAAGACAAATCAGTCCAACTTCCTCAGGGTATGAAAGAGAAAACAGGGGAGGCCCATAAGAGGTGGGACTAAACTGGACTCCCAAATCTTCTGATCCCAAGCCATAAACAAGGCCATCGGCCAACCCTTTCCCAAAGGAAGTAACAGTTTCTTACCAAAAGCAGGGTGGCTGCAATTAATATGGCTGGGAAAGAGCTCCAACTGAACATTCTTGATGTCATAATAATAGGCCCTGTCTCTCCCAGCAATGAGTTACTTTGGGGAGGCTTTCGATGGCTTAATGATCCCATGTAAAACAGGTCCTGTGGCAAAAGCAACTTACTGAGAAATATTTCCAAAACCATAACATAATCATGAAAAAACTTTAGCCAACTCTCAAGTCTTAGAGGGCCCATTACGTGCTAAACACTGTGCTATTTCTGGTCTAGGGAAACAGCAGTGCCCAGGAAGTAACACCTTAAATGCCTGGCAAAACCCTCCCCTTCCAAAGTACTGATCCTGCCTCCAGCAGAACTAACCAAGAGAAGCAGCTACATATGTTTCTGATGAGTTCTCCCAGTGGCCTCCCCATCAATAAATCCTCACTTATCACCATGATCTGTTTAAGACATTAGCCCAACAAAGTTTCTAGAGTGTTTTTCTAAAAATTTTGACCGGGGCCCACATTATGAAAAACATCTTCCACTGGGATCTGTTATACACATATGTATTATACTGAAACTAAAGTATTGATACAATAATACTTTACTATGTGCAATACCTTCGGCTATTTCCTATTTCTTTCTACTTTCTTTCCTTCTCCTTAAGTGAAACATAAATGTGGATCATGATATGTTAAACTGACCTAGTGACTCGAATAGAGCATAACTCATTTGAGAAACACTGAGAGACCATTCATTCATTAATTCCACATTAATTTTTAAGGCCTATTCCAGGCCAAGTACAGTTTGAAGTACTAGAAAACAATGGGAATGGAACAATGAAAATTTACATTCTTTCGGGGCTTATATTCCATTGCTGGGAGATAGAAAATGAACAAGTCCAAAGGCAAATTGTATTGTATAGTAGATAATGATGAACTCTAAGGAGAAAACTGAAGCAGAGAGGGAGACCAGAAGGTGAGGGTGCTTGTGGTTTGGGATAGAGTGGCCAGGGGAGTCCCCATTAAGAAGGTGATATTTGCATTAAAAGCTGCAGGAGGTAAGGAAACAAGTCTGCAGGTATCTGAGGAAGAGCTTTCCAGGTATAGAGAGAGAGAGACAGGCTGAACCTGAGGCCAGAGGGACAACAGATGTCAGTCTTGTTGGGACTTTGGAAATCACTGAATGTTTGTATCCATTGAATTTGGTTTAGATGGGAAGCTAGTATAGGATTTTGAGCAGGTGAGTGATATGATCTGACTTACAATGTAACAGAACGACTTTGCCCAGTGGGACCATTGGTACGGCCATCGAGCCATACCCTTCCCCTCACAGAGCAATCACAGAGGCCCACGATTCCCAGGAACTGTCATTCCTATACAGTTCTGTATAACCCCCTATCTGACCATCTTCTCATCTTTCCCACCTTCCCCCTGCCCTCTGGAACTCAGTCTGTCATCACGAAGATTCCCTACCTCCAGAATCTCTTCCCCAAATATAACCTTTAGCTTCTTGCTCTAATGAAAGCTGGCCATCCCCCGAGGACACTGCTTTCCTGGCTCTCTCCATTGGAGGCCTCTTTGTTCTCCTATTCCTCTTGTGTTATTGTACCTGAAAGTTTTATAGGTGCTGTCCTCTACCGCATGGGAAGTCAAAGATGTTGTTCATCTTCCTTAAAAACACTTACTCTTTTGAAGGTAGGCCACGTAGTATGCAAATTATTCCTTTTTAAAAAAAAAAAATTATTATTCATTTACAAACCTCAGGATCAGTCTCTCTCATTTGCTAAAGATTTAACATAGGACTCAATGTGTCAGTGGCCATCACAACTCTTGTCATAATTTTTCATGACTTCAGATTCCACAGAGAAAATCCCTTCTATACTCAGGTCCTTTTAACTCATAATGTCTTCAATCCTACATTTGTCTCCCAGCTCAAAATGATCAAATCATGGTCATTTTCATTAGTAATAATCTCTTCTCAAGACCTTGATACCATGCATCTCTAGAATCCATCTCTTTCTTTTCCAGCTCACTCCCATTATGATTGCGTGGCAGATCTCTGTTTCCAAAGATGGCCAGAACGGTCGCTCCCATTCCACCTGTTCTTCTGCAATGTGACTCCACCTCTCTCTCAACTCTCTGCCACTCTCTGAAGTGGTACAGTCCCACTGCCGTCCTCTTGAACCTGAGCTAGCTTTTGTGAATGGCATGCAGTCAACAGGATATGGCTGATGGGATGCTATGCAACTTCTGTGACCGGGTCAGCCCTGCAGTTTTGCCTTGCTCTCTTGCAATACATTTTTCTTGGAGCCCGAGTCACCAGATTAAAAACCTGACTACCTTGAGAACACCATGCTGGAGAGGACACATTTAGAGGCCATCTTCAAAATTCTAGGCTGAGGGGCTCCTTCAGAAATCCCAAACTTGGTACCAGCCATGTGAGCAAAGAAAGCATCTGAGAAGTGGTTGTTTTAGCCCCAGCCGTCCCAGCCCTTGGACATTCAAGTGACCCTGAGCTGAGGCTCTAGACATTGTAGAGATGGGAGAAATTGACCTCACTGTACCCTTTCTAAATTACTGACCCACAAAACCCATGAGCATAATAAAATGGTTGTTTTGTACTACGAAGTCTTGTGGTATTTGTTATACAGCAATCGATAACCAGAATAGACTCCAACCTCAAACAATTTTCTGACC